>NC_089752.1:80351890-80396890 GCF_040412425.1 Macrobrachium rosenbergii | reverse complement strand
GACAAAAATTACAGGACTGCAATAAGCTGATTTAGAAGGCTCAACAATTCCCATTTTCAATAAGTAATCAACTTCTACCTTGAAAACTTCATCTAAACTATGTGGAATTGGATATTGCTTCTGCTGAACAGGAATATCAGAAGTTAAAATTATATCATGAGAAAAATATTTAGCAAATCCAGGTTGATCTGAGAGAACATCTACATATTCATTAACAAGTTCATGTAATGTACGCCGTTGAACACTTGATAACTTGTCATTTATATTTGGAATGCTATTACTCTCTATACTATAGGTTTCAATTTTGCAATGATTGTCTATTTCCTCCTCTTCTATAACGCAAATATTTACATGTTCAACACTCTCACTATCTCTGTGAAAATATTTCTCAAACAAATTTATATAGATACAAATTTCTTTATTTCCTATCATTATCCAGTAATCAACTTTTTATTTTGATGGATGACTCAACAACTTTATATGGTCCCAACTTATTTCATCAAGAACTTATTATTCTGATCAGGCACAAAAGAAGGACATCATCACCAACCTGAAAGCGTTCAGGCTTTGCAAACCTGGTCAAATATTTCTTATACTGATTACTGTTAATTTCTGCATTCTTTATAGCAAGTTCAGAAGACACAGCTAACTTATCTCGCAAATCTAACACATATTTATAACTATTTTTTACTTCAGTTTGTAAATTCTCATTAGTCCAAAGTTCATACAAAATACTTAATGGGCCCCTCACAGTTCTTCCATAAAGCAACTCAAATGGCGAAAATTTCAAGGTATTTATCGGTATCTCTGTATGCAAATAAGACAGCTGGTGTTATCTATCCCAATCTTGCGGATGATCTGAACATAATTTCTTTAACATATTCTTCAAAACCTGTTCATTCCTCTCTACCAACCCATTACAACAAGCATGATAATGAGATGTAAACAGAGCCTTAATAGACAAATAAACGATTAATTTCCCTTTCATCAAATCTGCTTTAAATTGAGTAATTCTGTCCGATAAGATTTCTAGGTATACAAATCCTACAAATACCTCAATTAAACTTTCTGCAAATAGTAACAGTATCAATGTTCTTCAAAGGAACTGCTTCTGGAACCTAGTTGCACAGTCAACAATGGTTAAAAATGTATCTATGACCCTAGTGGTAACAGGAGATATTGACCCACCAAATCTACAGCTATTCTTTGAAGATGGTTCTATATTATAGGCATGGGTTTTAGAGGCACTTTCTTTGACCCTTCCTTTGGCAGTAAACCTTGACAAAATTCACAGGATTTACAATATTCAGCACCTGGCCAAAAATAATGAGTTAAATATCTTATCAGAGGTTTTCCCTACTTGAAAAATGACCTGACACCAAGCTTTCATGAGCAAGATACATTACTTGAATACGAAATTTCTTAGGGTACTAATGATTTGCTTCTACCCACTTATCTGCAATTTTACTTTTAGTACAAACTCTGTAAATTAAATTATTTATCTTCTGGTACACAACTGTTCGACCTTTGACAACAGTGACTTCAGATGATTTTACTTTATCTCTAATTAAAGATAGAGTTTCACAAGTTTCTTGTTCTTTAGCAAAATCTACAGGATCAACTTAACTTAGTTACGATTATTAAGAGGTTTTAAGCATTACTAACCTTCATCACTTCAGACTCGTAACTACATTAGCTTTCTCTATAGCAAAATCAATAATTATTATCTACTTTACTGTTTATACTATCGGAAACAACTATCTCTGGTACTTTTAGCCCGAATGGTCCTCTAACAAAACCCTCCAAACTTAATTGGTACAAACTGTATTTACCCAACCTCTGAAAAATTTATAATTTAGGTAACATCTTCAACTTGGGAAATATTCTCGGTCTACCCAAATAATCTAACACTTTAACTGGCTTTAGGTAGTTAACTCACTTGGCAATACATTCTATTAATAATTACACAAGTTGTCTGGTATCTATCATAACTTCAACCGTTTTGTTAAACAACAGACCTTTGCATCAGTAATTATAGATTCGGGCTTTTCCTCAGTTTCAAAAACAAAATTTAACATTTTCATCTTTAGAAGCAGGATCTCTTTTCACTGTAATTACTAGGGTTATAATACACGTTTTGTGTGTCCTGTCTTTCCACAGTAGCAACAAACTACTTGTCTGTGTTCACTACTCTACTTCATCAAATTTATGCAAAACTTTATCTTTTGCCTTTACCTTTCCATTTCCTAGCAGGAACTAACTTTCCGAAACTAGATTCTGTTGGGTCCTTCAACCTGAAACCATCTTTTCCTAACCTTTGAAGTCTAGAAAATTTCTTTTTAGAGGATTCATGAGCATTAGCATAAAGATCAGCACTTTCAGCCAATTCCAAAGTATTTGCAAATTTCTTAGCTTTCAAAAATGTTCTCAAATCAGGGGCAATTACACGTTATTCTGATCCCCTTTATCAGTAAACCAACAAAGATTTAAAATCTTTCGTAATTCTGACAACTCGACCCATCTATTAAGATACATATCCATTCTACTAACTAGCTGGACATATGATTCATTCTCTCCAACTCTGAATTCCTAAACTTCCATCTGAAAGTGTCAGCATTAACTTGAAAAGCATTCAGCAAAGCCAATTTTAATCTATCATAATCATCAGCTACAGTATCAGGTAATGAAGTATAGACTCTCAATGCTCTGCCACGTAAATAAGTTCCAAGCAAATAAGCATAATCATCCTTATCCCATTTATGAAGTGCTGCTAACTTCTAAAACCTATGCAAGTAAGAATCAATATCATCCTCACCTTCGTTAAAATAAGGTATCTTGGGAACAGATGGATTTTCATTCAAGCTTATACCCGATGCACCACTTTCAGATTTTAGTTTTGCAAGATCAAGAGCATGTTTTCTTTCTGCTTGTAATCTATCATTCTCATACTTCATTTTTTCAAGTTCATGTTCGCGCTCTTTTTCGCGGTCTATTCTTTCACTCTCCAACCGTTTCTCTTCTCTACTCCTATTCCTATCTTCTCTATCAGCAATATCCTGATCCCTCTTAACCTGTCTTTCATACTCCTTTAATTGTCTATCTTCAGCCAAAGCTAACTTCCTATCGTCTGCTTCTCTTTCTCTTCCTCCCTCACTTATTCTTTGCTTTTCTAACATAGTCTTTACTTCCTCTCCTGTCAAACCTAAGGCTTTACCTGCCTCAAGAATTCTGACTAATTCATCCATAATAAAACACTAAAAATTTACCATATCATAACAGACAATACATTAATTTATATTGACATCGTTACCGAAATTAATAACCACTACCAATGAATGTAAAACATTAAGCAAATGGTAATAGTTACAAAAAAAAACTTATTAAACATACTTAAAATTTCTTCATACGTAAAAAAAAAAATATTCTACATACATACGCAAACTTGCAATACAGTAGAATTCTCAAACCAGCATGACTGTAAATAAGCCTAATTAGTTAATTATCTCCCAGTTACACGCAAACACGAGAAGATAAACAATAACAATTGGAGTTGAAAGTTTCATACATTCAAGTATATTACCAAGGCAGTAATTCATCTAAACTTCCAAACGCAAATTTATTCATAGATAGCTAAAGAACTATCCTTAAGATCCACGACAGCGGTAATAGAACCTTAGGCATTAACCTTGTACCGCTAACTATCGTTACTTAATCAAAACAAAGAGTAGAGAAACTACCTCTAAACGACATCGCATTATCCCAACAACATTCGCTATGCCATCGTAAGTATATTAGGAAAACCGCTCACAGTTATTAACCACCGACATACCACTAACATATTAATCATTGTAATAGTTAGAATCTTTAATAATGGATAAAACTTTAACAAGCAATTACCTAATCATAGTCGTTAATTGGGAAGATTTTATAATCACATATTACGAACGTCGGACTACCATCATTAAATTCGCCTATCACAACACCTCAAACCTTGCAGAAGAAATTTTAATTGAATAAACTGGACAAGAGAAAAAATACTTACAGCAATTCTTCAGCTAAATTAAGGGTAAAGAACTTAAATCATCCATCCACTTCAAACGTAATTACCTCACAGGTGGCGAACTTACAATCAGGTGAACAAAGCATTTCCAATGTATCCACACAAGATCACTATTTCTGAAAATACAATGCAATCAATAAAACATTCCACCCTACTCACTGCGCCAGATAATTTCTAATAATACATATGTCAAGGAATTCCTCTCATTGAGGTGTGGCTCAAAGATGTTTATGCAATATTAGATAATTATTTTAATGATATATTTGCCACTGGTTCATATAGAAGTTTCATAATTACACTGCATTAAAGATATTAGGTGAAATATACAATATGTTTATATAAAATATATAAATATTTAATAAGTTGATATTATTGACAACATGCATGGAAATTTGGCACCTGATGAATTAATAAAGCATACGTAACTTAGTAGCTAGTTAATATAAAGGTTGTCAGATAAGCTTGAAGAAGGAATGCGGTTTCTGTTACTGCATAAATGGAACACTGGCTGGCTCTGTGCATGGATCTTGGTGGCTGAATCCACTATCTGAACTGTCCCTTGTAATAAGAAATAACCAACAACAGCAAGGTTTGAGGGTTGGATGCGTGGCGAGAATGGAATGACAAAAATATGCAGAGAGCTCAAAAAGTGAACTCTTTGTTTACTTGACCAACAATTAAATATTAGACAACAAGACTGTTTGAAAGAAAGCGATGTTCCCGAAACAACTGCCAATTCAACAATTAAAGCCCAAAACCAAATATATACAAAGAAAAGAATGTGGGCTTATCCTGACACACACACACATATATATATATATATATATATATATATATATATATATATATATATATATATATATATATATATATATATATATATATATATATATATACATATATATATATATATATATATATATATATATATATATATATATATATATATATATATATATATATATATATATATATATATATATATATATATATATATATATATATATATATATATATATATATATATATATATATATATATATATATAAATTTCTGACTCACGTCAGGATAACCCAGGTCTCTCAGGTGGAAAGCAAGGGCGTTACCCACTGGGCCATACAAGTCTAAAAGAAGTCGGAACCTGAGCAACTGCACCTAAGGAATTACCTGGGCAAGCTAACTGCTTGCATACCAGCGAGTTTTCCCCAACTTCCCGACTCAGCAATGACCCAATGGACAACATTTCATTCAATTATCCCTTCTGAGTGAATAAGATAGAAATCATCAACACACAATCACGTGTGGAACAGAAATAAATTTCTGACTCACGTCGGGGATCGAACCCAGGTCTCTCAGGTGGAAAGCAAGGGCGTTACCCACTGGGCCATACAAGTCTAAAAGAAGTCGGAACCTGAGAGCAACTGCACCCAAAGGAATTACCTGGGCAAGCTAACTGCTTGCATACCAGCGAGTTTTCCCCAACTTCCCGACTCAGCAATGACCCAATGGACAACATTTCATTCAGAATTATCCCTTCTGAGTGAATAAGATGAAATCATCAACACACAATCACGTGTGGAACAGAAATAAATTTCTGACTCACGTCAGGATCAACCCAGGTCTCTCAGGTGGAAAGCAAGGGCGTTACCCACTGGGCCATAAGTCTAAAGAAGTCGGAACCTGAGCAACTGCACCAAAGGAATTACCTGGGCAAGCTAACTGCTTGCATACCAGCTTTTTCCCCAACTTCCCGACTCAGCAATGACCCAATGGACAACATTTCATTCAATTATCCCTTCTGAGTGAATAAGATAGAAATCATCAACACACAATCACGTGTGGAACAGAAATAAATTTCTGACTCACGTCGGGATCGAACCCAGGTCTCTCAGGTGGAAAGCAAGGGCGTTACCCACTGGGCCATACAAGTCTAAAAGAAGTCGGAACCTGAGCAACTGCAAGGAATTACCTGGGCAAGCTAACTGCTTGCATGCCAGCTGAAGTTTCCCCAACTTCCCGACTCAGCAATGACCCAATGGACAACATTTCATTCGAATTATCCCTTCTGAGTGAATAAGATGAAATCATCAACACACAATCACGTGTGGAACAGAAATAAATTTCTGACTCACGTCGGGATCGAACCAGGTCTCTCAGGTGGAAAGCAAGGGCGTTACCCACTGGGCCATACAAGTCTAAAAGAAGTCATGAACCTGAGAGCAACTGCACCAAGGAATTACCTGGGCAAGCTAACTGCTTGCATACCAGCAAGTTTTCCCCAACTTCCCGACTCAGCAATGACCCAATGGACAACATTTCATTCAATTATCCCTTCTGAGTGAATAAGATAGAAATCATCAACACACAATCACGTGTGGAACAGAAATAAATTTCTGACTCACGTCGGGATCGAACCCAGGTCTCTCAGGTGGAAAGCAGGGCGTTACCCACTGGGCCATACAAGTCTAAAGAAGTCGGAACCTGAGAGCAACTGCTGCCAGGAATTACCTGGGCAAGTAACTGCTTGCATACCAATGATTTTCCCCAACTATCCCGACTCAGCAATGACCCAATGGACAACATTTCATTCGATTATCCCCTTCTGGAGTGAATAAGATAGAAATCATCAACACACAATCACGTGTGGAACACAAATAAATTTCTGACTCACGTCGGGATCGAACCCAGGTCTCTCAGGTGGAAAGCAGGGCGTTACCCACTGGGCCATACAAGTCTAAAAAGAAGTCGGAACCTGATTAACTGCACCCAAGGAATTACCTGGGCAATAACTGCTTGCATACCAGCGAGTTTTCCCAACTTCCCGACTCAGCAATGACCCAATGGACAACATTTCATTCGAATTATCCCTTCTGAGTGAATAAGATAGAAATCATCAACACACAATCACGTGTGGAACGCCCTTGCTTTCCACCTGAGAGACCTGGGTTCGATCCCGACGTGAGTCAGAAATTTATTTCTGTTCCACACGTGATTGTGTGTTGATGATTTCTATCTATTCACTCAGAAGGATAATTCGAATGAAAATGTTGTCCATTGGGTCATTGCTGAGTCGGGAAGTTGGGGAAAACTTCTGGTATGCAAGCAGTTAGCTTGCCCAGGTAATTCCTTAAAATAACAGTTGCTCTCTCTTCCGACTTCTTTTAGACTTGTATGGCCCAGTGGGTAACGCCCTTGCTTTCCACCTGAGAGACCTGGGTTCGATCCCGACGTGAGTCAGAAATTTATTTTGTTCCACACGTGATTGTGTGTTGATGATTTCTATCTTATTCACTCAGAAGGGATAATTGAATGAAATGTTGTCCATTGGGTCATTGAGTCGAAGTTGGGGAAAATCTGCTGGTATGCATGCAGTTGCTCTCAGGTTCCGACTTCTTTGACTTGTATGGCCCAGTGGGTAACGCCCTTGCTTTCCACCTGAGAGACTGGGTGAGTCAGAAATTTATTCATTTTCCACACGTGATTGTGTGTTGATGATTTCATCTTATGTACTCCAGAAGGGATAATCTGAATGAAATGTTGTCCATTGGGTCAAACCACGAGTCGGGAATTGGGGAAAACTTTCTGGTATGCAAGCAGTTAGCTTGCCCAGGTAATTCCTGCAGTTGGTTCCGACTAAATAGACTTGTATGGCCCAGTGGGTAACGCCCTTGCTTTCCACCTGAGAGACCTGGGTTCGATCCCCGACGTGAGTCAGAAATTTATTTCTGTTCCACACGTGATTGTGTGTTGATGATTTCTATCTTATTCACTCAGAAGGATAATTCGAATGAAATGTTGTCCATTGGGTCATTGCTGAGTCGGGGAAGTTGGGGAAAACTCACTGGTATGCAAGCAGTTAGCTTGCCCAGGTAATTCCTTAGGGTTGCAGTTGCTCTCAGGTTCCGACTTCTTTTAGACTTGTATGGCCCAGTGGGTAACGCCCTTGCTTTCCACCTGAGAGACCTGGGTTGATCCATGACGTGAGTCAGAAATTTATTTCTGTTCCACACGTGATTGTGTGTTGATGATTTCTATCTTATTCACTCAGAAGGGATAATCTGAAATGAAATGTTGTCCATTGGGTCATTGCTGAGTCGGGAAGTTGGGAAAACTGCTGGTATGCAAGCAGTTAGCTTGCCCAGGTAATTCCAGCTATGCAGTTGCTCTCAGGTTCCGGTGTCTTTTAGACTTGTATGGCCCAGTGGGTAACGCCCTTGCTTTCCACCTGAGAGACCTGGGTTAATCCCTGCTGACGTGAGTCAGAAATTTATTTCTGTTCCACACGTGATTGTGTGTTGATGATTTCTATATATATATATATATATATATATATATATATATATATATATATATATATATATATATATATATATATATATATATTATATATATATATATATATATATATATATATATATATATATATATATATATATATATATATATATATATATATATATATATATATATATATATATATATATATATATATATATATATATATATATATATATATATATATATATATATATATATATATATATATATATATATATATATATATATATATATATATATATATATATATATATATATATATATATATATATATATATATATATATATATATATATATATATATATATATATATATATATATATATATATATATATATATATATATATATATATATATATATATATATATATATATATATATATATATATATATATATATATATATATATATATATATATATTGTCATAAACTGGGTCCTTGGTGTAGGAGGAATTGGAACAATTTATTATTATAGACTGCCTTTGTACCAAGGGGGGGCCGAGTTTATGAATAAAGGGAGAACTACTGGAAACTCACCTTAGAACCTTCCTGGATTTACGTGAATAATGAAGGTTGCCATTTGGAATTAGAATTCTTTTACAATTACAAAGGGGTTTATTTACAGAGAATGGGGCAAATATGCGAGACTAAAGAAAAAATGCAACAATTTACAGATCCATAATTAACACATGATAAATCACTAATGCAGTAATTTGGAAATAAGCAATGTAAATATGAGGGGACACACATACAGCAATCCACGTTATAACAAATGACTCTGTTATGTTAAAATGCATCAATTTACCGACAGTAATACATTAAAGGGGTGAACTTCAGGGTAATGGCAATCAGTTAATTAAGATGATTTCTGTGTGGGCAAAGGATTCTTGCGATCAGGCTGCGACCAGGAATGGTTACAGAGTTGGATGGCAGGCATGCAATGGTCGGGCATAGATTTGCAGACAGGACAGGATAAGATGACTCCTGTAAGAGAGGTCAGGAGTTAGTACAAACACGGAAGAGAAAGGAAATCTCCCCATAAAAGTATTAAACAAATGCACGTTCTTAAATTCTAAACATTACGTAGCCCAGATTATAAATATGAGAAATCACTTAATCATAGTCTTGGAATCGGGGTGGATTGGGCTTTTGAAACAAGGAACACGTGCTCGCTGTCACACAAAGGGGGAAGCTTTGGAGAGGAAGGGTTTAAGCTTGAAGTTAAATGAGAGAGATGGAAGGAAGTTATTGAAGAGAGATAGAAGGTAACTGGCGCCAAATTCACTGTCGGCTTACCTATTTCAGACGAATATTGGAGCTCCAAAATACCACGTCTCGGGCTTATGATTGTGAAGGTTGAACCATCGCCTGAGACAGGAGATGTGGCCGGGCCGGTAGCTGGGAAGAGTCTGCCGATTGTTTTCTGGAGTGGTGGCGTCGGGCGTCGGAGCAATAGGCCTCACCTGAAAGCGAATTCCTTGCCAGTAAAAAGATCAAAGGAACAGGGGTCTTAAGGATAATGAGCCTAAGGTTTAAGGTGCTAGCTCGCCCCGAGTGGTTTACGCCCTAACGTCTATTTCCTTCCTGAGCCTACTTTGAAAAAACATACCCCAGAAGGTGGGGGGTGGGGGGGGGAATCTACGTGTGAGCTGACAGCAAGGTGGTTGAAGGAGGGAGATCTATTGTGTAGTAGGCCCAGACATTTCCTGAAGGCTACAATGGCATGTGTCCTGAGTTCAATATAAGTGGAAAACAGCTTGGTTCCGCCATATTGGCTCGATTATAAGTTAATTGAGATGATGAATTTTCACTAGAAAGTAGTTAGATGGCAGTTAACTAGGAGGGAGGAATGTAAATACTTGATAATATACACACACACATATATATATATATATATATATATATATATATATATATATATATATATATATATATATATATATATATATATATGTGTGTGTGTGTTTGTCTATATATATGCAACTATGTAAACATATAGTGATTTATTAACTATGGATACAAATAGGAACTAATCAAGCCTCTGCCATGTTTTAACTGATATTGGCTAACAGTGTTTGCAACTGAAATTGATTTTCTAAATTTTTAATGTTTCATAGAGTTATGAAAGAATTTTTCATCCATATTTTGCAGGGGCTCTTGTAGTCTCAGGTTAATAATTTATTCCATGTCATGTAAAGTTTCTTAGAGATTAACACGAAGGTAAAGATCGTCATCCTTTACTAAGAATTCTCTTAACATTTCTGGTGTCAGTAGCATATCTGCTTTTAATAGGAATATGAGTGAGTAGATTTTGTTACTACAGGTTTAGATAAATTTTTGGGGAAGGGCAAGTTAGGTCATTTAAGAATACCCTTACAACGATCGTTTAGCTGGAAATAATTATTCATACCGTACTTTCACATCCGACTTAGTGTTCAAAATGCAAAGGTCTCTTCCTACTTCTGAATAAGTGAAAAATGCATACTAAATATAAAAATTTCTGCATAAACAGCTTATGATTTCTCACTCTCTCTCTCTCTCTCTCTCTCTCTCTCTCTCTCTCTCTCTCTCTCTCTCTTTACTCTAAATCAAATAACATAGAAAAATTATAAAAAATATTAACTAAATACTTTGAAAGTGGTCATATATTATCATGTATATATTTGTGTGTGTGTGTGTGTGCATTGTAAAGGAAGAAAACAGCAAACGCAGTAACACAAAAACTAATTATAGATGGAAAGAGAATTAAATGAAGGCCAAAATAGGACGTCGAGTAAAACAATATCTCAAATATTTCTGATGTAGCCCTGGTCAATTAGGATAAAAATGTAAGATTCAAATAATTGTTGCTTGACAGAAATGAAAAATTTCCCTTAGAGTATATATATAATTATGATAAATTACTGTTAGATTGTATAGATGCCCATATATATTAAACAGAACAAACGTGCTAAGAGAAAGAATTGGTCTGTTTTATAATAATAATAATAATAATAATAATAATAATAATAATAATAATAATAATAATAATAATAATAATAATAATAATAATAATCGACGGGGTGGCGATGGGTTTTCCCCTCGGAGTCCTCTTCGCCAATTTCTATATGGGCACTGTGGAGCAAATAGTATTCGAAGATATCGCCAACCAGGATGTACGTGTGCTGCATCGATGACACCTTCGTCAGCGCCAATTCGCAAGAGGAGATCGAAAACCTGAGGCGTGCATTCCACAACCATAGCTGCCTCAGTTTCACGATCGAGCAGAGCCAAAACCGGTGCCTCCCCTGCCTTGACGTCCTTGTAGAACAGAGAGAGGCCTCTTTCTCTACGAGGGTCTACACAAAACACACGAACCTGGGCATGTGTATGAACGGGGCGAGCGAGTGCCCCGAGAGGTATAAGCGCTCCACCATCAGTGCCTACGTCAGGAGGGCCCTCTCACACTGCTCCTCCTGGAACGACACCCACGGAGAAATGGAACGTGTAGCCCAAACCCTCGTCGACAATGGACACCCAAACCGGGATATAGAAGAATCTATCAAGGCGAACATCGATAGATGGTACCGTCAGGAACCTCGCCCCGATGCCCCTGAATGCATAGAGCTCTTCTACAAAGGACAATTTCACCATAAATATAAAGAAGACGAACTCGCCCTCAAAAACATCATCGAGAATAATGTCAGCCCTATTGACTCCAACAAAAAATATACATCTGGTTATCTATTACAAGAGCAGAAAGACGAGCAGCCTGGTTATGCGCAACAACCCAGCCCCCACTCAGCAGGACCCCTTGAAGAAAACCAATGTGGTATACCGGTACTCATGCCCCGTCCGAGGATGCCTCAGTTCTTACATCGGTATGACCACCATGCGTTTCTCTAAAAGGATTTCCTGCCACGCCCAAGAGGGGGCTATCTTTAATCATGCCAGGATCCTCCATAACCAGAGAATAGCAAGAAAAGACATAATCACGAACATCGAAATAATTGACCAAATTACCGACCACCGCCGCCTACGCCTCTTGGAAGCATTGCACATTGGGAAGGAGAAACCAACACTCAACATTACGCAAGAAACCTTTCTCCTCCCCACGGCAGCCAGGAGACATGCACCGAGCGATCCCCATAGCGTACGAGCAAATCAAAATTCGGCATCCGAGGATCAAAATCCTTCTCTTCATCCTCAGCACTACAACGCCGCTCGCACGCAAGACAAAAACAGAACTTTGACTTGGATGAGAAGGCTCCACCCGAGGGTACATGCCCCGGGCAGCCAATCATAATTCAGCACCGATCAAGACCCCCCCCCATAAATACCAACCCGAGCACCTCGTTTCTTCAGACCTTCTGCAACCACGTCCAGAGGATGACCAACGAGCTGGTCGAAACATGTCGACGGTACCTACAATAGAACCTGAACCCAGACAAACGATTTCTGATTGGATATTTTAATAGACTTCCAATATTCCTCCCACTGTCCTTTTCCAACATGAATATCGGCCAGTTACTGACTAACATCGCTGAGCCTGAAAAGCGAATCATAAGGAGGATAGAAAAGACACTATATAAGATAATTTCGCATAATACAGCCATCCTTTTTTATAAGACTTGTTTAAAAGAGGGTCTACTCCCTTCATATACTTCCCTTCGGCTGCATGACCCCACTGCCCAGCGAGAACCAGGCACGAGAAGCTCAGAAGGACTCTGCTGCAGCGGCAGCTGTCGTCCAAAGAGAGAGAGAGAGCCACACTCGTCGAGGAGAAGAAAAACTTGAACTCCGAGTGGGCGAACTTCCACCTATGCAGCAGCAACCCTGAAGCAGCCCATTCGAGTGCCTCAGAAGAGGATGAAACAGCGAGCAACACCTTCCAAGGGCGAGGGCACTGCAGTGACATCATCGAGTGCCCACGTCAGCTTGGAAGAGAAAGATGCGGAGAAAAAGATGAGGTCCATCACCAAGAAACTGATCGCCCTCAACGGGGCAAGCTACGCCTCCCGCAAGAGAAAGAGGGATATATAAATCTCACACCATATACTCCGACTCCTGAAGAAGACGAAATCCTGAAAATGGGACTTAACTGCCACTATATCACCCGGCCGAGGCCCCTGGACAAGCGCCTTGAGATCGAATATCTCATGGATAATATCTGAAGACAAGAGGACCTTGGCAACCTCCGTACGACGGACGCCCTTCAACCCCTCCTGTTGGCTGAGGCCCTTACCGACCGGGGTGAGTACAAGAGTAACATCATCGACCGGCGCCTGAGGGAGGCGGCCAAGCAGTTGAGGGAGAGAGAAGACATCACCGTTCGTAGGGCCGACAAGACCGCCGCTTTCGTCCTCATAAACACTGAGGACTACCATCGGAAGTTGGACGATATCCTGGCGGATAGTACCAAATTCCAAAGAATTACTAAGAATCCCATCGACGAGATCAGGCGGGAGGCGAACAGGATCATAGAGACGGTCAACGCCGCCTCCAACGCCCTTCACCTACCATCAATCACGGGGGACTATGACCTGGGGTACGTCTACGGGAACGTGAAGACACATAAGCAAGGTAACCCCCTGCGCCCCATCATCAGTCAGATTCCTGCCCCGACATACCAGTTGGCTAAGAGGCTAAATACCATCCTTACCCCTTATGTTCTGAGCAGCCACAGTCTGAAGTCGTCAGCAGAGTTCCTGGAGGCCTTAAGAGCGGCGCCCCCTGGAGGCTGTATTGCTTCGATGGATGTGGAGTCCCTCTTTACCAACATCCCCGTCGATGAGACCATCCAAATGATCTTGGACCGTGTGTATAGGGACCCCACCACCCCATCCCTGAACATCCCTGAGCATGCCCTCCGCGCCCTCCTGGAAATCTGCACCAAAAAGGCCCCTTTCTCCAACCATCATGGCCATATGTACACCCAGATCGACGGGGTGGCGATCGGTTCTCCCCTCAGACTCCTCTTTGCCAATTTCTATATGGGCACTGTGGAGCAAAGGGTATTCGAAGATATACGCCAACCAAGGATGTATGTGCGCTTCATCGACGACACCTTCGTCAGCGCCAATCTCAAGAGGAGATCGAAAACCTGAGGCGTGTATTCCACAACCATAGCTGCCTCAGTTTCACGATCGAGCAAAGCCAAAACCGGTGCCTCCCCTTCCTTGACATCCTTGTAGAACAGAGAGAGGCCTCTTTCTCTACGAGGGTCTACACGAAACACACGAACCTGGGCATGTGTATGAACGGGGCGAGCTAGTGCCCCGAGAGGTATAAGCGCTCCACCATCAGCGCCTACGTCAGGAGGGCCCTCTCACACTGCTCCTCCTGGAACGACACCCACAGAGAAATGGAACGTGTAGCCCAAACCCTCGTCGACAATGGACACCCAAACCGGGATATAGAAGAATCTATCAAGGCGAACATCGATAGATGGTACCGTCAGGAACCTCGCCCCGATGCCCCTGAACGCATAGAGCAATTCTACAAAGGACAATTTCACCATAAATATAAAGAAGACGAATTCACCCTCAAAAACATCATCGAGAATAATGTCAGCCCTGTTGACTCCAACAAAAATATACATCTGGTTATTTATTACAAGAGCAGAAAGACGAGCAACCTGGTTATGCCAACAACCCAGCCCCCACTCAGCAGGACCCCTTGAAAAAAACCAACGTGGTATACCGGTACTCATGCCCCGTTCGAGGATGCCTCGGTTCTTACATCGGTATGATCACCATGTGTTTCTCCAAAGGATTTCCTACCACGCCCAAGAGGGGGCTATCTTTAATCATGCCAGGACCGTCCATAACCAGAGAATAACAAGGAAAGACATAATCACAAATATCGAAATAATTGACCAAATTACCGACCACCGCCGCCTACGCCTCTTGGAAGCATTGCACATTGGGAAGGAGAAACCAACACTCAACATTATGCAAGAAACCTTTCTCCTCCCCACGGCAGCCTGGAGACATGCACCGAGCGATCCCCATAGCGTACGAGCAAATCAAAATTTGGCATCCGAGGATCGAAATCCTTCTCTTCATCCTCAGCACTACAACGCCGCTCGCACGCAAGACGAAAACAGAACTTTGACTTGGATGAGAAGGCTCCGCCCGAGGGTACATGCCCCGGGCAGCTAATCATAATTCAGCACCGATCAAGACACCCCTATAAATACCAACCCGAGCACCTCGTTTCTTCAGACCTTCTGCAACCACGTCCAAAGGATGACCAACGAGCTGGTCGAAACATGTTGACGGTACCTACAATAGAACCTGAACCCAGACGAACGATTTCTGATTGGATATTTTAATAAAAGACTTCCAATATTCCGCACACTGTCCTTTTCCAACATGAATATCGGCTAGTTACTGACTAACATCGCTGAGCCTGAAAAGCGAATCATAAGGAGGATAGAAAAGACACTATATAAGATAAATTCGCATAATACAGCCATTCTTTTTAATAAGACCTGTTTAAAAGAGGGTCTACTCCCTTCAAATATAATAATAATAATAATAATAATAATAATAATAATAATAATAATAATAATAATAATAATAATAATAATAATAATAATAATAATAATAATAATAATAATAATTAAACTGTTAAAACACGTCTAAATTTGCAACCGCACCAGCCATTCATTTTTCCCAAGGAAGTAAATTTTCTCCCCTTTACGAATGCGGGCAACATGTTTGTTTCTTTATTTCTGATTCTTGTTCTCTATTTTTTATCCTATTTTTGTCGAGAAAACTTTTAGGATGAGGGTGGAAAGTTAAATGAAAAGGGCGGAGAGAATGTTGTTGCACGAATGGAGGGAAATGGAAGTGAAGAGAAAGACACGGTCTCAGTTTACAAAATGTTCAAAGTGAATGGATATAAAGTAGCAGGGGAATAATAATAATAAATAATAATAATAAATAAATAATAATAATAATAATAATAATAATAATAATAATAATAATAATAATAATATTTTTTATTTTCTGTAATCTAAATCCTAACTTTCTTCTCTGAGATTGGAATTAACCTAGTCGTATCCAAGTATTATACTATGCAGACGTGATTTTCCACAAAGCACAGATGAAGAATAATGCAGACACCCACAAACGTTACATTGGTCAGATGCCCCTTTATGTATTGCAGGATCATTCATCCGCAGCCCAATACTTAGCCGGCATCATCACGCAACGGCAGAATGGGGAACGCTGGAATGAATGACACAGGTTATCAGACTGGGACCCCCCTGTCTTCATAAATGACCATACAGAAAACTATGAAGGCACACAATTTGGTACCAACTACCTCTAAAACTAATGTTTGAGCTTTTAGCCATGCTCAGGAAGGATGATAGAAATTTAGTGCAGCATAATATTCAATAATAATAATAATAATAATATATGGAAGAATTTTTCCACACTTTGTATGTGCAAGTAGTTATGCATTCCAAGACTGAACTTTTGACCATTTCTTCAGACATCCTTTAAACTAATGTTGAAAAACGCCTCAGTTTCAGCATACACATATTCACCTGAAGAGGAGCCTCAAGTAGCTCTGAACTGCTCCGATTTCCATGATTAAAGGACGTCTTTAGAACGGTTTTTTTTATTTGTAAACATATATTTTCATCCATTTGTAAAGTCGCGTAATGTAGACAAACATATGTTAAAAGATAGGTCATCACTGTTCAAAAACGGAGGCACAAGCCAAGGGACAACACTGAAGTGACATTGCTTCACCCTCATACCTTCTTTAGTCTGACTCAGGAAGGATATAAGGTAGTGACCGAATGAGTGGAAAAGAACTGTCATTTGTATGTATTCGATCAATTATGACCTCAGCAGCCTGATGTCACAAATTTTTAACAAACGCAGACGGGTGAAATATAAGAAATGGAAAACTACAGCACACGCGAATACAAAACAAGTATAATATATATAATAATATATATATATATATATATATATATATATATATATATATATATATATATATATATATATATATATATATATATATATATATATATATATATATATATATATATATATATATATATATATATATATATATATATAATTTAAGGTGGTCTTTCATTTCCAGCTTTTTCGTTTTAAAGTCATTTTAGAAGATCTGAAATTAATTATTCAGAGTTTCGTATAGCCAAAATTTTACGTACCCAATAACCATTTGAATATAAAAAAGGAATAAAATACTAAAAAAAGTCTTCAGTGGTCAGAAGTACACATAAGTAACCTAGCTAGAGAATAATATCAGAAAAGCTGTTAGAAACTTTTTTCACAAAATATTACATTTCTAAGGCAGTAAATAGAAGTTATAATTTTTTTTTTAGTAAAATCACTAAATCATTCACTCTTGTCTCATATAGACACACAGACACATATTACAGATAATAAACAGATGAATAATAAATAGATAAATAATCAAATAAACAGATAAAACAAATCGCAAAGAAAGACAAAACATGGCGAAAGTAGTTCATTTTAAACCAACTTATATGTTTCCGTAGCTTTCCAGTGAAATTAAAAGAAATTATCTTGCTCCTCAAAAAAAGCAACTATGAATCTGAGAGAAGCCAAACTCTAATGGTAAAATTGCCATGATAATGAGATTGGGCTTAGGGCATCAAAGTTCTCTCGAGAGTTTTCCTTGCCGCTACAGGTTTCATTAATAGAGATAATACTGCCCAGCTATTCTGTTAATCAAAAATAACTAGTTTAATATCCTTGAACTAACTTGCATGTTCCTTAAGAATAATTATTCCGTAGAATAAAATCTCAAACCGTATTTTAATCTAATATTTTACGTCTTAAAATCGTTAGAAGTTTTACGAGCGTATTCTGAGAATTGAAAATCGGAAATTAACCCTCTCACGCGTGAGATTTCAATATTTTAGACGTTAATCACAGCTATTAAAAAAAAAAATAAAAAACGTTTATCCAACACTCCAGCCATCAGTAACTTAGCAATATATGCTTCTTTATAACCACAACAAAGACGGCAATTTTCTTAAGCTTTAACGTCATTGTCAATTTTTATCATTATCATGGCAATAATAATAATAATAATAATAATAATAATAATAATAATAATAATAATAATAATAATAATAATAATAATAATAATAATAATAATAAGGGAAGGAGTAGACCCTCTTTTAAACAGGTCTTATTAAAAAGGATGGCTGTATTATGCGAATTTATCTCATATAGTGTCATTTCTATCCTCCTTATGATTCGCTTTTCAGGCTCAGCGATGTTAGTCAGTAACTGGCCGATATTCATGTTGGAAAAGGACAGTGTGCGGAATATTGGAAGTCTTTTATTAAAATATCCAATCAAAAATCGATCGTCTGGGTTCAGGTTCTATTGTAGGTACCGTCGACATGTTTCGACCAGCTTGCTGATCATCCTCTGGACGTGGTTGCAGAAGGTCTGAAGAAACGAGGTGCTCGGGTTGGTATTTAGATGGGGGGGGTCTTGATCGGTGCTGAATTATGATTAGCTGCCCGGGGCATGAACCCTCAGGCGGAGCCTTCTCATCCAAGTCGAAGTTCGGTTTTCGTCTTGCGTGCGAGCGGCGTTGTAGTGCTGAGGATGAAGAGAAGAATTTCGATCCTCGGATGCCGAATTTTGATTTGCTCGTACGCTATGGGGATCGCTCGGTGCATGTCTCCCGGCTGCCGAGGGGAGGAGAAAGGTTTCTTGCGTAATGTTGAGTGTTGGGTTCTTTCCCAATGTGCAATGCTTCCAAGAGGTCGGTAATTTGGTCAATTATTTCGATGTTCGTGATTATGTCTTTTCTTGCTATTCTCTGGTTATGGAGGGTCCTGGCATGATTAAAGATAGCCCCTCTTGGGCGTGGCAGGAAATCCTTTTGGAGAAACGCATGGTGGTCATACTGATGTAAGAACCGAGGCATCCTCGAACGGGGCATGAGTACCGGTATACCACGTTGGTTTTCTTCAAGGGGTCCTGCTGAGGGGGGGCTGGGTTGTTGCGCATAATCAGGCTGCTCGTCTTTCTGCTCTTGTAATAAATAACCAGATGTATATTTTTGTTGGAGTCAACAGGGCTGACATTATTCTCGATGATGTTTTTGAGGGCGAGTTCGTCTTCTTTATATTTATGGTGAAATTGTCCTTTGTAGAAGAGCTCTATGCGTTCAGGGGCATCGGGCGAGGTTCCTGACGGTACCATCTATCGATGTTCGCCTTGATAGATTCTTCTATATCCCGGTTTGGGTGTCCATTGTCGACGAGGGTTCGGGCTACACGTTCTATTTCTCCGTGGGTGTCGGTCCAGGAGGAGCAGTGTGAGAGGGCCCTCCTGACGTAGGTGCTGATGGTGGAGCGCTTATACCTCTCGGGGCACTCGCTCGCCCCGTTCATACACATGCCCAGGTTTGTGTGTTTTGTGTAGACCCTCGTAGAGAAAGAGGCCTCTCTCTGTTCCAAAAGGACGTCAAGAAGGGGAGGCACCGGTTTTGGCTCTGCTCGATCGTGAAACTTAGGCAGCTATGGTTGTGGAATGCATGCCTCAGGTTTTCGATCTCCTCTTGCGAATTGGCGCTGACGAAGGTGTCGTCGATGAAGCGCACGTACATCCTTGGTTGGTGTATATCTTTGAATACCCTTTGCTCCACAGTGCCCATATAGAAATTGGCGAAGAGGACTCCGAGGGAAGAACCCATCGCCACCCCGTCGATCTGGGTGTACATATGGCCATGATGGTTGGAGAAAGGGGCCTTTTTGGTGCAGATTTCCAGGAGGGCGCGGAGGGCATGCTCAGGGATGTTCAGGAATGGGGTGGTGGGGTCCCTATACACACGGTCCAAGATCATTTGGATGGTCTCATCGACGGGGACTTTGGTAAAGAGGACTCCACATCCATCGAAAAATACAGCCTCCAGGGGACGCCGCTCTTAAGGCCTCCAGGAACTCTGCTGACGACTTTAGACTGTGGCTGCTTGGAACATAAGGGGTAAAGATGGTATTTAGCCTCTTAGCCAACTGGTATGTCGGGGTAGGAATCTGACTGATGATGGGGCGCAGGGGGTTACCTTGCTTATGCGTCTTGACGTTCCCGTGGGGCAAACCCCAGGTCATAGTCCCCCGTGATTGATGGTAGGTGAAGGGCGTTGGAGGCGGTTTTGACTGTCTCTATGACCCTGTTCGCCTCCCGCCTGATCTTGTCGACAGGGTTCTTAGTAATTCTTTGGAATTTGGTACTATCTGCCAGGATATCGTCCAACTTCCGATGGTAGTCCTCAGTGTTTATGAGGACAAAAGCGGCGGTCTTGTCGGCCCTACGAACGGTGATGTCTTCTCTTTCCCTCAACTGCTTGGCCGCCTCCCTCAGGCACCGGTCGATGGTGAAATTGTCTTTTGTAGAAGAGCTCTATGCGTTCAGGGGCATCGGGGCGAGGTTCCTGACGGTACCATCTATCGATGTTCGCCTTGATAGATTCTTCTATATCCTGGCTTGGGTGTCCATTGTCGACGAGGGTTTTGGGCTACACATTCTATTTCTTCCGCCGACGCAGCAGCAACCCTGAAGCAGCCCTTTCGAGTGCCTCAGAAGAGGATGAAACAGCGAGCAACACCCTCCAAGGGTGAGGGCACTGCAGTCACATCGTCGAGTGCTTACGTCGCTTGGAAGAGAAAGATGCGGAGAAAAAGATGAGGACCATCACCAAGAAACTGATCGCCCTCAACGGGGGCAAGCTACGCCTCCCACAAGAGAAAGAGGGCATATATAAATCTCACACCATATACTCCGACTCCCAAAGAAGACGAAATCCTGAAAAAGGGACTTAACTGCCACTACATCACCCGGCCGAGGCCCCTGGACAAGCTCCTTGAGATCGAATATCTCATGGATAATATCCGAAGATAAGAGGACCTTGGCAACCTCCGTACGACGGACGCCCTTCAACCCCTCCTGTTGGCTGAGGTCCTTACCGACCGGGGTAACTACAAGAGTAACATCATCGACCGGCGCCTGAGGGAGGCGGCCAAGCAGTTGAGGGAGAGAGAAGACATCACCGTTCGTAGGGCCGACAAGACCTCCGCTTTTGTCCTCATAAACACTGAGGACTACCATCGGAAGTTTGACGATATCCTGGCGGATAGTACCAAATTCCAAAGAATTACTAAGAACCCTGTCGACGAGATCAGGCGGGAGGCGAACAGGGTCATAGAGACGGTAAAAACCGCCCCCAATGCCCTTCACCTACCATCAATCACGGGGAACTATGACCTGGGGTACGTCTACGGGAACGTCAAGACGCATAAGCAAAGGTAACCCCTGCGCCCCATCATCAGTCAGATTCCTGCCCCGACATACCAGTTGGCTAAGAGGCTAAATACCATCCTTACCCCTTATGTTCCGAGCAGCCACAATCTGAAGTCGTCAGCAGAGTTCCTGGAGGCCTTAAGAGCGGCGCCCCTGGAGGCTGTATTGCTTCGATGGATGTGGCGTCCCTTTTACCAACGTCCCCGTTGATGAGACCATCCAAATGATCTTGGACCGTGTGTATAGGGACCCCACCACCCCATCCCTGAACATCCCTGAGCATGCCCTCTGCGCCCTCCTGGAAATCTGCACCAAAAAGGCCCCTTTCTCCAACCATCATGGCCATATGTACACCCAGATCGACGGGGTGGCGATGGGTTCTTCCCTCGGAGTCCTCTTCGCCAAGTTCTTTATGGGCACTGTGGAGCAAAGGGTATTCGAAGATATACACCAACCAAGGATGTACGTGCACTTCATCGACGACACCTTCGTCAGCGCCAATTCGCAAGAGGAGATCGAAAACCTGAGGCATGCATTCCACAACCATAGCTGCCTCAGTTTCACGATCGAGCAGAGCCAAAACCGCTGACTCCCCTTCCTTGACGTCCTTGTGGAACAGAGAGAGGAGAGCCTCTTTCTCTACGAGGGTCTACACGAAACACACGAACCTGGGCATGTGTATGAACGGGGCGAGCGAGTGCCCCGAGAGGTATAAGCGCTCCACAATCAGCGCCTAAGTCAGAAGGGCCCTCTCACACTGCTCCTCCTGGAACGACACCCATGGAGAAATAGAACGTGTAGCCCAAACCCTCGTCGACAATGGACACCCAAACCAGGATATAGAAGAATCTATCAAGGCGAACATCGATGGATAGTACCGTCAGGAACCTCACCCCGATGCCCCTGAATGCATAGAGCTCGTCTACAAAGGACAATTTCACCATAAATATAAAGAAGACGAACACGCCCTCAAAAACATTATCGAGAATAATGTCAGCCCTGTTGACTCAAACAAAAATATACATCTGGTTATTTATTACAAGAGCAGAAAGACGAGCAGCCTGATTATGCGCAACAACCCAGCCCCCCCTCAGCAGGACCCCTTGAAGAAAACCAACGTGGTATACCGGTACTCATGCCCCGTCCGAGGATGCCTCGGTTCTTACATCGGTATGACCACCATGCGTTTCTCCAAAAGGATTTCCTGCCACGCCCAAGAGGGGGTATCTTTAATCATGCCAGGACCGTCCATAACCAGAAAAGACATAATCACGAACATCGAAATAATTGACCAAATTACCAACCACCGCCGCCTACGCCTCTTGGAAGCATTGCACATTGTGAAGGAGAAATAAACACTCAACATTACGCAAGAAACCTTTCTCCTCCCCACGGCAGCCGGGAGACATGCACCGATCGATCCCCATAGCGTACGAGCAAATCAAAATTCGGCATCTGAGGATCGAAATTCTTCTCTTCATTCTCAGCACTACAACGCCGCTCGCACGCAAGACGAAAAACCGAACTTCGACTTGATGAGAAGGCTCCGCCTGAGTTCATGCCCCTGGGCAGCCAATCATAATTCAGCACCGATCAAGACCTCCCCACTATAAATACCAACCTGAGCACCTCGTTTCTTCAGACCTTCTGCAACCACGTCCAGAGGATGACCAACGAGCTGGTCGAAACATGTCGACGGTACCTACAATAGAACCTGAACCCAGACGAACGATTTCTGATTGGATATTTTAATAAAAGACTTCCAATATTCCGCACACTGTCCTTTTCCAACATGAATATCGGCCAGTTACTGACTAACATCGCTGAGCCTGAAAAGCGAATCATAAGGAGGATAGAAAAGACACTATATATGATAAATTCGCATAATACAGCCATCCTTTTATAATAATAATAATAATAATAATAATAATAATAATAATAATAATAATAATAATAACCACATATCTCATTCAGAACGTTTAGCTCCCGTTGTCTAGGCTTGAATAGGTTATAACGTCTCACCAACTTCCTTTATTTGTGGAGTAGTGTCATGTTTATAAACCTTTGACCTTTCAATGCGCAAATGAATTTTACAGTGGTATTGCTCTGAGATAAGCATCCAACTCTTTCTTCCTGGATAACGGTTGTGTAAGTCAGTTTATTTTGTCACTAAGTTGTTTAAAGGTATTTTCTATTTACACTTGAATTTTAATCATAATGTCATGTAGTGATGTAAAAATCGTAAAATATTCATACACTGAAGGAAATTCTTACGATGAAGACATTAATATTTGCAGATATCTTTTGATGCATTTTTTTTATGAGATAAAGAAGGGTAGCCTTTAATCTGTTCAAAAGATTACAAGGTAAAACCTAGCCATCTGCCAGATAAACAAGTAATATTTCTTATAATATAGATTTTAACAGATTCCTAACAAATATTCACCAAAATCTGATTAAAACGGCTGTTGATGTTTTAAGATTAACTGAGTTTGGAGTAGCATATGTGATTCATTTTATTCTGGTCGATTAAACTGTAATAAATCAAACACCAGACATAAAACGATGAGGAGAGCAATTACCCAGAAATTTAGGGACAATGTTGGTTTAGAAAACAGGAACGAAAGGACTAAAATGACATTGGTATTCTAGAATTTAACGTTAGGCAATTATAGATAAAAAGAAATATTTGGGTAATATTGCCCAAAAATTGAAGGTAGAAGAAATGGTTACAAATAGCAGCAGTTTTAGAATTCAACATCTGTAATATTACTAATATGCTGCGTAAACAAATCAAATAATAAAGCGAAAACATTACTCTGAAACAAATGCTGAAGTAAAATAAAGTAACTATTCTAACATAGGAAAAGATGGTTAAAAAAATCGTGCCACAATTTTAGAGGTGAGAAGTTAAATGAACAAAGCAAAAGTGAAAACACCGATTAAAACGTGATATCGAGCAAATAGCTTAGCTATTGAAAGTTGGCGAATAAAGTGTAACAAATAGCTCCCAAGTGTTAGCACTGAATATTGCAAGGGGCAGTATATTTTTAGCGACGTCTCCTGTCCATCACTTCTCATACAGGCTTTCCGACAGAAATTCAGACGCTTTAGCCATAAATCATATTGTCACACCTCCGCTCGCTGCATTCATGTCCGGTTTGTAATACAAGAAATGCAAGAGTAGAATGTAACCTGATTCGACAAATTTAAAATGTTCAAAAATATGAAAGCGCGAGTTATTCAGATATAATTGATTGGTTTACAAATGAGGACGATGATGATAATGAAGTAATGATGATAATACTGATGATTATATCTTTTGAGAATAAATTTCTCCCTATGCAGAATTCATAACGATAAGAAACGCACTGACTGTAAACACACTGATCATGCATATAAAAAAATGCAGACTCCTTCAATATTTATTAGTTATCTGTAAAAGAAAACTATTGAGATGGCTATTTGTCTGTCCGTCCGCACTTCTTCTGTCCTCCTCAGACTTAAAAAGTACTGGTCTAGAGGCTGCAAATTGGTATATATTGGTATATTGATCATCCAACCTCCAATCATCAAACATAGCAAATTGCAGCCCTCTAGCCTCAGCATTTCTTTTATTTTATTTTAGGTTAAATTTAGCCATAATCCTGTGTCTGGTTAAAAGTATACCTTAGTTGTACCAGTAATGCTATAGGACAGGCCACCACCGGGCCGTGGCTGAAAGTTTCATGGGCCGCGGTTCATACAGCATTATACGCTGTACAGACAACTCGATTGGAATCGAAGAAACTTCGGCTCATTTTTTACTTGTTTTTTGTATGACTAAACTGCGTCTCGAAAGCGTGAATTATACTCACTCTGGTCAGTCATTCCATTCTATTAGGGCCCCTGTACCTCATTATCTTACATTTAACTAAGGAACTAACTAGTGATAATGTTAATTTTTCAACTTTTCATTTTCCCTCTTTCAGTCTAAGTAATTTCCCAAAATATTCTCATAATTATGTGTGTTGAAACCCCAAAGAATCATACCATTCAGAGTCTAGAACGAATACATTAAAGCGAAGGAATGCATAATATGTTAAGAAAAGCTTTACAAAAGTTCAAAATTATTAACGTAACGACGAAAATGAATCAGTCAGTAGGAAATTTTTGGTTAAATTTTCACTATGATAATTTCCTTAGTTTTGTTTTTCTCTGAAAATACCTTCTCTAGTGCAAACTATTTTATTCCAAAAAAGTTCTTACTTGCATTCGCTTCGAATATTTCATCAGGGTAACTTTTTTCTTTGTAACTTTCGCTATAAATTCCATGTTCTTCTTGCTTGCATTTACACGATGCTCTTCTCGGTCTTGTTTTTTAAGTCAATATACAACTTTTTCCGTTCTTTTCCTTTTGTTCGTATCTCTATTATTTCTTCAGAGGTCTCTCAAAGTATTCTTTCTCTTGGTAAATACCGAATATAATTATGTACATAAAATTAAGTCTCTCTCTCTCTCTCTCTCTCTCTCTCTCTCTCTCTCTCTCTCTCTCCCTCTCTTAATTTACACTCATATGTGCATGGTCCGGTCACGTTACATATGAAAACAGTATGCTTTGTGTATCTGTACTGGCATGCGTTTAACACAAAGAGGAATATTTAATTTTAAACGGTTTCGGCTGATATCAGCGTGTTAAATAGAGGACGTCTAATTGGAGTGGGTTTACGATATAGTATTTGTTTTCATCTAGACATCAATTACTCAGTGAAATGACCTACATATGTAAGAGGGAGAAAGAAAGGGAGAGAGAGAGATTTTAATTATAGCAAACCCACCGCAGCAGTTCTTTTTGTCTGCTGCGTCCGAGACCATTATATTCTGGATTTTAAACCAAAGTTCCCTTTGATTATCGTGCAACTTTTTAGTCTTTAGACTGGAAACGAAATGCCCTTTATTGATTCCAGTTCTTTATTTGTTATTAATTTCTGATGCTTGGACCAACGAAATGGCCAAACCCGTTCGAGTCTATTTGGAGATGTTAACGATTAATTATAGCACCATTTTCGTTTGTTTTTGTATCAAGCTTCTGGGGATCGATGACGCTTTATTTTCCAGAGTGAATGATAAACAATGCAAGTGACTGGAAAAAGAACCTTTGCCTTCGTTTGTGAGCATTTCGTATAAGAAGAAACCATTTTCAGTTTGGTTACGGCCAGTTATGTTTAAAAAGCTACGATTCCAAAGATACTCTGTCATCGCAGGTAGTCAAATGCCCCTTCCAATTGCCGTACTCTAATCATCAATTTAGAACAAAATACTTGTTGTACTCTGAATAATGCTGTTTCTCCACTGACGTGGCATTCAGTATGTCATTAACTGAATGCTATTCCAGTCTACTCGCGTTATCTAGTTTCATCGGTGAAAATAATCATACTCTCAGAATGTAATTACCGGGTTCCAAATCATTTATGTACTTTAGGCCTGTAAATAAATTTTAATTACAGTTATTTTACTCTAAGGATAGTTTGAATTATTATTATTATTATTATTATTATTATTATTATTATTATTATTATTATTATTATTATTATTATTATTAAAATAAAATGTGATGAACAATCTCGTTTTTAAGGATCATACCAAGAAACGTTATTTCTCCAAATTCGTAGCCTAGCCCCTGTCCAAAAGTGTTCATTCTAAATGTAAGGTGACTTTATTCTGCTTTGGAGCAAAGGTTCAAAGGTAGGGGTGATGTCCCTGTACTTCCTCCAACACTGAGCTATTCAGCCACGTGGCCATGGCGGGCAGTACTTTGCTTTAGAAGGTTGGTGGTTGGGTTAAAATAAGCCGACATTGTGCCAGCGCAGGTCCTTACACTTAGGCCACCTGTAGAAGAAATTTGGAAATAAAAAGCGTTCTAAATGGCCTTTTTCATACACAGTAAAGGCCGACTTTGCGTCTTTTCCAGGATAATATTTTTTTCAGTCTTTTAATCTTTCACCATTCTCCTCTTTCTTTTTCTAGTTTTCATCAGACTTCCGTGATTGAATGATGAGCCTTTAAACATAACATACACTTACCAGACTGAATGGTTTCACCCAGGCATGACAAAAGATTAGATATAACTGATTTTGTAAAGTAATTCATTGCCTCTTTACCACTAAGGCATGGCGATTTGTTCTTATCAAAGTCTCGAACGCGCAGAACCATAAAAAGAGCCCACGTTACTTTTCCTCTTTCATGGCGATTAATATTTACCATCCTCATCATACCACGACCACAAAAGATCATAAATCAGATTCATTAAAATTTTTTTCACACTCGAGTGATGATGAATATTGATGTCCCCAGGCTTCGCTGATACAAAATAACAAGATTTGCCATAATCTTTTGATACGTATTTTTGTCGTAAAACCAATGCTGTTTTTTCCTTTTTATATAGAAGTGGGATAAAAAAAAAAAAAACAGAATGTGTGCTATAATTTTATGTAATTTTTAAAGTTCTTTCTCTCCCTTTTAGAACGAAGAACATGAATATACGTAAATTACATAAATTTATATTCTTTAAAAACCACTGCTTGCCAGTAATAGTTCATGACTTTACTTATCAGTTCTTTATCTAAATCACACGCGTCGGTAATTAACTTTATACCAAGGTTTGTTTCAGAACGAAAGCGAGGCAACTTCCCTTTCGTTTTTCTTTGACCCATCCACATTTCTAAGTCAATGTGGGAATCCAGTCAGCTCTAAGACACCCCCAGAAATCTATTTGCAGTAATATACAGGATTTCTCTTTTTTTGTAGATTCTTTATTTCAGCATGTAATAGCTCAACTTTTCTTTACCCTCTGTTTTTAAATGTTTTAGTTATTCTTTGGCTGAGTTCGGTAGGTCACGACCGCGCCTTTTTAGTGATGTATTTTTATCTTTGCATATTTTTCATAAGTTTCTAAGTTATTTCACTGTGTCAATTTCAGCCTTGGCAATTCAATGCGACACTGCAGAAACATCGTCGGCCCCAGTAAACTGTTATTATATATACTGATGCCTTTTCCAGGATGTCCCTGCGACAGTAATTATGAAATCTATAGCAATATGGCATATATATATATATATATATATATATATATATATATATATAAATATATATATATATATATATATATATATATATATATATATATATATTATATATATATATATATATATATATATATATATATATATATATATATATATATATATATATATATATATATATATAAATATATATATATATATATATATATATATATATATATATATATATATATATATATATATATATATATATATATATATATATATATATATATATATATATATATATATATATATATATATATATATATATATATATATATATATATATATATATATATATATATATATATATATATATATATATATATATATATATATATATATATATATATATATATATATATATATATATATATATATATATATATATATATATATATATATATATACATACATACATACATTCATATATATGCGTATGTGTGTGTGTGCTTGTGTCTGTCTACGTATCTGTCTGGACGTGTGCATGTGTTCGCGCGTACGAGTTTGTGTGTATTTAACGGTGTTACATTTTTTTTTTTTTGTATGTTTATGTTTAGATATATGAGAAATCAGAGTGAAAAATCTTCCTGAAGCCTTTCCTATATATTTAGGATTTTGTGTTAGCGAGCTCTATAACCTTCGTTAGGAAAAAGATTCGTTTAAGATCTTATTTGTGAGAGAGAGAGAGAGAGAGAGAGAGAGAGAGAGAGAGAGAGAGAGAGAGAGAGAGAGAGAGAGTAAATCTCTTTTTTTAAGACCCCCTACCATTGCTCAGCAAGTTATGATGAAATAAAGGAGAGAGAAAGACTGTCTCTTCAAAAGAAAGTAATTAAAAGAAAACTTGTTTATGTTTCTTAATTTTATTCACTGACAAGCTGTGCAGAAAGTAACCCAACGGTAAGTCTGTGGTTGTTTGTCTGGCTACCTGTCTCTTTACATAAAAAAAAAGACATCACTTCTTTTCCTTTCCCGTGTTTCAGTATTAAAAATACTCGTAGCACTAGTACATTGCCGCTATCATTTTCCATAAGTAATTAAGTTTTGCTCATTATATGTGTATGTAGATGTACAGTACGCTTAAGACAGCTAAATAATTAGTAGGGTTTTCTTGGTACTATTGGCAAAGAACACTGTATAAAAAGTTACGTTTTCTTGCACTGAAAGTGAGTTTGTTCCTTTTTATTTGTTATTTCACATAGAAATCATTAGAAAATTGCTCTCCATCTAACTTTTATTTGTCGTCTTTTTTTTTTTTTTTTGGGGGGTGGGGGTGGTTATTAACACTTGTTTTTACTTCACGATGTGTCAAAGTTTTTTCATGATACTTCAAGCATTTACTGTACAACCTCAGTTTTTGGACATGTTGGTCCAAGATACGATACTGTGTCCGTCTCATTTGTTTATTCTGTAAATTCTCAATAAAAATTCAGGACCTCTCTTATTAATTATTATAAAAATATATACTTTGGGTAATTTTCAGATTGGAAAACTTGTATAAAATATCGGTTTTAATCTCAACTTACTTAATATATAGATTAATTAATTTATATTGAAAGATTTACGCATTTCCCCTTTATTTTGTTGCTAATTCAGACGTCTATCTGAAAAACCCATTCCCACAATTCCTAAAAAAAAATTTTTTGTAATACTTACACCGAAATTTGAAGCATGTTGATTGAAATGTTTTTATATATATATTTTTTTTTTATTTGTGTTTGGTTTATTGCATATTTTTATTTGCCTATTCCAAATTTGTCAGGAGCTACATGACTGGATTTTTTCAATAAAAAGAGCTGTGTATATTTCAACATTCTATGAAAAGTGCACTGGCAACGTAAATACAAAACAAAAAAACCCTAAAACATAGCAGAATAGAATATTAAACAGAATTATAATGATTCTTTTAGATGCTGCTGAAATTTTACAGGATACAAATTCTTACGGAGAGAAATACTATTTTCAAAATCTTTCGGAATACTCGTATAAGTTCTTGCATTAAATATGGATTTACAGATGGAAGATTTTTTCCCACAAAGTCTACTAGACGATATAGAAACAAAATCTAAACTGCTTCGATTGTAACGGATTTGGATATAACCAAAATAAAACAGTAACATTGTCGATGTTTCATATAAACATATCCCCCAGGGACATGTGATAATCCTTAAGAAAAAGGACAGCCTTCTCTAGCAAAATGACATAATATTCCTAGACATCCAACTGCAGAAATAGCTTTGTGCGAAACGTAAATGAGAAATTATGAACAGCGTCAACATTTCATAAAAACAGTTTCTCTCAGGACATGGGGGAACGTACCTGGACCATGAGATTACTGTCTGTTTTTTATCGCTCAGCGCAAAGTAAAATGGAGTAATGCTGGAAATATCAGATCTGCGGCTACATTTACTAAAGCATAGCAATAGGTTTTGTGTGGCACTGGTGTGTTTATATGCAAATATTTGCATCATGTCCACGTATTTCATTGTTTTGAAATTTTCCTGTCTCTGCTACTGCTTCCGATTCTAGGTTTTTTTTAACCTTCCAGTTAATTTTTCCCATCCTAACTTATTTAATCTTTTTTATTCTATTTCCATAAAACATTAAATTTTCCAGAATTATAATTATTTATTTGCTATTTTCACTTAGTTATTATCCTTATATACGACGCTACATTTGGCTGCCGCTTTTTTGCTATTTCTTTATCGTTGATGCTTCTCCAGTATAATTTAAGCAATGGACAGTAACACTAAATAGTTTAAGGCCTACTTTCGTGCTGAAAGTTTTTTTTACAGTTAAGTAAAAGTACAGTATTTCTTCTCTTCTTTAATCCCATTAAAAGTGAGTCACCTTTTTTTTTATTTCCGTCATCTTTAGACTGGTCTCGTTAAGTCATTTGTCTTCATGTTTATTTCAGTCTTATAGTGATTAGCGACCGGATACATTGCACTGTACGTGGCATGAAAAAATAAAGTAATTTTATTTGCTTTCCAATACATACAAAAAAATCTATTACTCATTCATTTCTAATAAGCAACTCACTTGAAATCAAGATTTGGAAAAAAGATAGGGATAGAAATTGGCGTAGGCTACAGGATATGAGAAAATAGTAAGCAGTTGTCAGTCGGAAAATGGATAAAAGTAATCATGGAAGAGATATGATTACTGAAAAGTCTTGATGCAGTAACACAGAGTTAACTCTATGTGATTTCTGATGGTGTATGTGACTTAATCTTCTAAAGCCCCGCACACATCATGATGCACACAGTGTTGAACGGATGTGTTGAAAAACCGGTTGTTCAACACGAGGCCGCATCACCAACGTGTTGACGGGCCAGACCAATTTCACGTGTCTGCGCAGTGATGCATTTGCACTCGGAGTGGTAGAACGTCTGCTCAGCACGTCCTCTCAGCGCCAGCGGCGATGGCTCAATCACATTTTATTGAATTGCATTTTTATTCTGAGGTCCAATTGCTCATTAACCTTATCTGCATTTACTTTCTTTTGAAAGTTATTTTTCCTGCTGAAGTCCTTATACTCCCTTTCTTCTAATTTTCATTACGAGACCTCTTTCTTTTTCTCACCTTCCTCCTGAGGACCTGATCTATCCTCCTGTATTCCTGCACAGCCTTCCAATCTGTCTTGCAATTTCTTTTTCCACCAAGTTTCTCATTTCCTCTTTTCACCACTCTTATTCCCTCTTCCTAAACCTAAAGTCACTCACTGCCGACTGACTTTATCTTGAAAAAAAAAAAAGTTAGTAAGAAGCTAATTTTCTCTCTCAAATGTATATTTTGTAAATATTTTTCCTTGAAAATCTTTTCTAATGACTTCCCTTTCCGAACATATTTCTACAGGCTCTTATCTCATGTACCCAAAGAGCTCTGCCTTCCCAATATACCATCTCTTTCTCATTTACCTATTTGTGCACTGGCATGCTCTAAAAACCTGCAATGCACAGATTCAAACTCTTCAAGAAACTATTGTACTCTAATTCTCTTTCAGTCCTGGCCCACACACATTCTCTATCAGAACTTTCCCTTTTGTCAGGCTCAATCTTACCCCACACAATCTTCATACTAACACATATGTATAATCCTTGCTCAGAGTTTCATTGGTTCCACAATCAATACAACTTCCCAAGCTGTACACTTTCAGCTATCCTCAACACACTGACCCTTTATCCTTACCATTCCTGCACAAAATGCCTTTTTTTCCCACCTCTATCTCACTCAGTGCCAAACCAGGCAGCTTCCCTTCTTAAACCCATCATCTATCACACATTCCTTATCTTCTGCACCACATTAATATACATTTAAACCAGGAAAATGCATAGAAATACACGATGTGGAGTTACAAACCCTATACCACGGTTGTTTTATGGCTTTCACACTGTGCAGAGTAGTGGGATGTTGTTATTTTCTAGCCAATTAAGAGAACTGAGAATCTGACGCTATTCGTCTCTTGTGGAGAACCTCATCTGCCATTTACATGCATTTATTTTCACCACAACTGTTGCGCTAGAACAAGTGAGCAGTGTTGCAGTACAGTTTGGCCGCTAGTGATTTCATTCAACACCACTACTGCATCACGTGGCTGATACATGATGCATGGTGTGTACGGGGCTTCATGGAAAGCTGCGAGTAAATAAATTTCGGTTTTAAATTATTTTGGATTCTGATGGAAAAGGGCATGTGAAACTTGGGGTACTTTATGTGGCATTCATTATTGCCAGTTTAGAAATATTTTTCCCTTTTAATGTATTTATGTATGATTGCGTTTTTTTGTTGTTATAATTAATTTACAGTAATGATAAAAAGATCTGAACATTAATGAAACCGCAGCCTATATAAAAAAAATTGCGTTCGTTATCAGGACCTGCTCTCCTGTCCTCAAAATGGATGAAGAAACAAACAAAATAATTTGGTCCAAACGACGACGTAGCATCAGCTAACGCATTGCGACACCAGCCTTTGTCAATATTGCAACTAGATGTTAATAACTACCCGAAGGTCTTACTGTGAAAATTTGTGAGGCGTTCCTGATTGCTGTGCCTCACATCTCCCCAACGAAAAGCATCGACGCTGAAGCGAGATGTGCGAATGGATCTCCGCCATTCCTTCCTCTCTTTTCTCTATCTCATCGTCCTCTCCCTCTCTCTCCTCCTCGTCTCCACTTCCATCTGCTTCAGCTCTCTGATCCCCATGATCTCTTGCGTTTCTCTTCATCGCGACATCTTTCATGTTATCACTTTTTGTAATTTTTTGTCATTTCCATTAATAATCTCTCTCTCTCTCTCTCTCTCTCTCTCTCTCTCTCTCTCTCTCTCTCTATTCTCGTCCTCTACTGCATACGTGATCTAACAATCTTTCCCAATCTTTTTTTTAGGTCGTTGTTTGCATTCAGTTGCGCTCGCTTTGTCCTTTGTTGTGGTCGGGGTTACTTATTCCCCCGAGTTTTGAGTCCCCCTCACAATGACTGCGACGCCTGTGTTCTCTTTCGTGTCTTTTTTGTTTCTGTGTATTTCTTTTTTTTCTGCATTATAGTTACTTTTATTAACGTTATCTCTGCGTTCTCCTCTATCTCCTCTACACTAAATGATTACGGGCTGCATTAGAAAAACGTAAAACATCTTGATCTTTTTCTTAGAAATAAAAATATCAAGGAACAATTATATGCACTGACGAGCAATTTTCCTTCTGCTTGATAATTAATATTTTAGATCGGATATAAATTAAATGTTTTTCCGTGGTTGGTGTCTCTAATTCTTTTTAATATACAGAAAGAGAAAATAAAATGAAGCAAGGAGGGAAAATTGAATCAAATATTGGTATAGAAAAAATAAAAGGAAGACCGGAATGAGCAGAAAAGACTATGAAAGGTCAAAACCGAAACTTATCATAGATAAGAAATAGATGGAATTAAAGAGATACATATACGCTGAAACCACATGGAGCATTAAAATACGAAAAGAAAGTGAAATTCACTATAAAAAATAAAGTGGTAGGAAGGAAGCTATGAAACAAAGCTGTAAACGAAGAAATAAACAAATTGTCTTACATAAGTAAATCAAACATAAAAGAAACAAAATCAGGATAAAATACTCTTTGAAGGAAAGTAAATATGGAAAATATTAAGATATGAGACAACTTCAAATATGGCTATAAATAAAGAAAATGTTCCTGGATAAATGAGTAAGATAACAAATTTGATCAAAGTAACGAAAAAAGAGAAAATAGTATAATGATATCACCACGAATATTATTTTGGAATGAAAGGCAGCAATGGAAGAGACTATGAATAAAATTTACGAGATGGAAAGGCAAAAGAAGAAAATAATTGCAGAACGGGGGACAGGAGAAACGAATTTGAAAGAGAGGATTCCTGTCGAAAGAAAATGGAAGCAAGTTGTTTGGCGAAAGAAAACGGGAAGGTTGATGTTGGCTGAAAGAGAGATGTTGGATGCTGTCGGCTAGGAAGAAAAAGGAAGAGAGTTTGTTGAGAGAAGGAACAGTAAGAGAAAATGAAGAAGTTCCGTTTGGGAAGTTGGGGAAACTAGAGACAAAGAACAGAAACAAAGGAACATCTGAGGTAAGAGCAAAAATTTTGTTGAGAAACATTTACGAAACAGATGCATGCCAAAAGATGATGGTGACATTATGATTCAGATTTTCCTTTATTTCTCTGAGACATAACTACGTCGATTTTACCGTAAAAAATGTGATAACTTTTGCGTTAAAAAAACTATATTCTTGCAAGATTTATAAAACAAATTTTTTTTACAATAGAGTAAGTTCTTTACAACAGAGTAGATTTCTGACGAAATAATGATTTATTATAGATTATTTCTTAGCTTTATCCTTCTTTATTTGCTTTTTTTATCAAACTGTCAGCCATGTCCTAAAGCTGAAATGCCATAGATTATTACTTTGCTTAGCCTTTTAACAAGAGTCTAGAAAACTTCATAGAACGACTGCGTGACGTTTATGTACCTAATAACGATCCAAAGGTTTTATTTCAGCAAAGGTCATAATTTAAACATTGTTTTTTATATTTATTATGATGTGAACTATGTAGGAAATCCGTCGGAAATAAAAGTCGAACTCTTTGACTCTATTGCCAAAATGAGGAACAGCCACCTTACAGAATTTCTGTAAAGATGCCAAATGATTCTCTACTGATGGGTTCATCATGTCCCTGAATGTTTATTTTGAAATAATCCTCACCTGCATAGAATTACGACGGTTTTAACCCACACCCCATTATCCTGCGAATTTCATAAAATTTTGTAGAAATCCCTACGTTTTCTCACCTTTAAGCGCATTCTCAGCAACAGCAGAATTGATTGATTGCTACTATTGCCTCTTGGTTTGTCTGTTGTAAAAGATTTTCCTATGATAGTTGACGAAATAATTATTGGCGAAATAAAGAGTATTATCTTTAGTAGATTTTTTAAATGCTAATCGGATACGAAAAGAAAACATTATACAAGAATATAGTGTAGAATGCAACATCGATAATAAAGAAAAGAACAAATTAGTTATTCTACATTCAACAAATTGCTTCTCTTTGTCCTGCGATAATCTGACATCCACTCTAGTGTGGTTGTAACATAAGTGAATTGTTTCTTTATTTTGTTTTAGCGATAAGAAATGGATTTGTTTTCAGAAATAGACTTATTTTGAATGATGAAATTTATTCTTGCTTTCGTCAGTCAATACGTGAAAGTCATCTTCAAGCAAAAAATTAAACTAAGTGGTTATCACTCTACGTCAGTTTACCTTTTGACGTGTACTTATATGTGAACATTCTTAAGCATGCACTCATTCTTTAAAAGCTATAAGGTGAGAATTTTATATTATACTTTATTCTTATTGTTTTCCAAATAATTCAGATTATATATCGGTGGTCATGGTGATGGTACTGTAGGTCTGCATCATAAAGAAATAATAGTTAAGTTATTGCATATAGAATTTTGAAAAAAATGGATGGTGAGTTCTTAAGCCAGGGCAATAACGAATCTGTGCAGACTATTGCAAGCCAGTATGACATGATTAAAAAACCGCTATTCCCCCTTTAAGCGATTCCAGCAAAATCGTACAATAATGTCTTTCGTGTACATATTCACAAAATCCAACGGTGAAAATGTGAACGAATACCATGCTATGAGTTAATTAAGTTAGAAGGAATAGAACATTTTTAGGTAATAATGTATCTCTCAGATTCACATCATTATTTCACTGGTGACGGGAAAACATTAGGAATTCCTTAGCCAATAAGCTATAATACATTAGAAACTTAGTCAATAAAGTTACCAAGTACAATGAGAAGAGAAGGGTGGAAGGACAAAAGGTAGAGGAGTTAAACAAGAAGAGGGGTTTATAGGTAGAGGTGAGGGAGACGAGGGAAAATAGAAATGGGGAAAGCACAGGATGGCGCGATTAGCAGCAAGAAAAATGAGGAGGAAAGGAATGGAATTATGAGGGTGAATTTTCTACAAGCGATGGGTAGCAGTTATTGGTATGAGACGGTCAGCGTAATGGCAATGGGATATCGACAAGGGACTGATTGATTGACAACATTTTCTTGCGCTCCAGTGAAGAAATGGTCATCGAATCCCGAAAAATTTTGTTTGATATGTATATATATATATATATATATATATATATATATATATATATATATATATATATATATATATATATATATATGTGTGTGTGTGTGTGTGTGTGTGTGTGTGTGTGTTTAAGAATGTTTATATATATATATATATATATATATATATATATATATATATATATATATATATATATATATATATATATATATATATATATATATATATATATATATATACTGTATATAAATTTCTGACTCACGTCGGGATCGAACCCAGGTCTCTCAGGTGGAAAGCAAGGGCGCTATCCACTGGGCCATAGAAGTCTAAAAGAAATTGGAACCTGAGAGCAACTGCACCCAAGGAATTCCTTGGTTAACTTGTTCTCTGCAGTTTTCCCCAACTTCCCTGAGTCGGGAAGCAGTTGGGGAAAACTCGCTGGTGCAGTGCAACCTGTTAGTTTGCCAATTTCTTCCTTGCAGGCAGTTGTTCCTCGGAAGTTGGGGAAAACTCGCTGGTATGCAAGCAGTTAGCTTGCCCAGGTAATTCCTTGGGTGCAGTAGCTCTGAGATTCCAATTTCTTCGACTTGTATGGCCTAGTGGATAGCGCCCTTGCTTTCCACCTGAGAGACCTGGGTTCGATCCTGAGTCAGAAATTTATTTCTGTTCCACACGTGATTACGTGATTGTGTATGTTGATGATTTCTATCATATACTACATATATATACATATATATATATATATATATATATATATATATATATATATATATATATATATATATATATATATATATATATATATATATATATATATATATATATATATATATATATATATATATATATATATATATATATATATATATATATATATATATATATATATATATATATATATATATATATATATATATATATATATATATATATATATAAATTTATGACTATATCGAACCCAGGTCTCTCAGGTGGAAAGCAAGGGCGTTATCCACTGGGCCATACAAGTCTAAAAGAAGTTGGAACCTGAGAGCATTGCACCAAGGAATTACCTGGGCAAGCTAACTGCTTGCATACCATAGTTTTCCCCAACTACTAGCAATGACCCAATAGACAACATTTCATTCGAATTATCCCTTCTGGAGTGAATAAGATAGAAATCATCAACACACAATCACGTATGGAACAGAAATAAATTTCTGACTCACGTCGGGATCGAACCCAGGTCTCTCAGGTGGAAATAGGCGTTATCCACTGGGCCATACAAGTCTAAAGTCTAAAAGAGCAACTGCACCTGAGAGCAACTGCACCAAATATCCTGATTACTCTAAGCTAACTGCTTGCATACCAGCTTGGTTCAATCACGTTTTATTTTCCACTCACGTTTTGGGATCCCAACTCTCTCACTCAGACTCAGCATATGACCCAATAGACAACATTTCATTCAAGACGTGTATGAATTATCCCTTCTGGAGTGAATAAGATAGAAATCATCAACACACAATCACGTGTGGAACAGAAATAAATTTCTGACTCACGTCGGGATCAACCCAGGTCTCAGGTGGAAAGCAGGGCGTTATACACTGGGCCATACAAGTCTAAAAGAAGTTGGAACCTGAGAGCAACTGCACCCAAGGAATTACCTGGGCAAGCTAACTGCTTGCATACCAGCGAGTTTTCCCAACTTCCCGACTCAGCAATGACCCAATAGACAACATTTCATTCAATTATCCCTTCTGGAGTGAATAAGATAGAAATCATCAACACACAATCACGTGTGGAACAGAAATAAATTTCTGACTCACGTCGGATCGAACCCAGGTCTCTCAGGTGGGAAAGCAAGGGCGAATCCACTGGGCTCAAGTCTAAAAAGTGGAACCTGAGAGCAACTGCACTCAAGAAGGGCAAGCTAACTGCTTGCATCCAGCGAGTTTTCCCCAACTTCCCGACTCAGCAATGACCCAACAGTCTAAATTTCATTCCGGAATTATCCCTTCTGAAGTTGGAACTTCAACAGAATCAACTGAAATATTTATACCTCACGTCGGGATTGAACCTGGGATAAGCTAACTGCTTGAATACCAGCAATTTAGTTTTTTCCAACTTTTCCTTATTCGACTCAGCAATGACCCAATAGACAACATTTCATTCCCGTTATCCTTCTGAGTGAATAAGATAGAAATCATCAACACACAATCAGTTGCTCAGGTTCCAACTTCTTTTAGACTTGTATGGCCCAGTGGATAACGCCCTGCTTTCCACCTGAGAGTCTGGGTTCGATTTGTCCTGACGTGAGTCAGAAATTTATTTCTGTTCCACACGTGATTGTGTGTTGATGATTTCTATCTTATTCACTCAGAAGGGATAATTGAATGAAATGTTGTCTATTGGGTCATTGCTGAGTCGGAAGTTGTGGAAAATTCGCTGAAGTAGTGGGGAAAACTCATAGTTCCAACTTATGACTTGTATGGCCCAGTGGATAACGCCCTTGCTTTCCACCTGTTAACTTGCTGTGTTGATGATTTGAAGGTATTGGGTATATATGGGAATTGGGGAAAACTATATATTATTGCAGTTGCAGTTGCTCAGGTCCCAACTTCTTTAGACTTGTATGGCCCAGTGGATAACGCCCTTGCTTCCACCTGAGAGACCTATGGTATCGATCCCGACGTGAGTCATATAAATTTATTTCTGTTCCACACGTGATTTTATGTTGATGATTTCTATCTTATTCACCAGAAGGATAATTGAATGAAATGTTGTCTATTATATATTATATATATATATATATATTAAAATACTCGCTGGTATGCAAGCAGTTATATTGCTCAGGTAATATCCCTGGGTGCAGTTGCTCAGGTTCCATATATAATTATCTTATATATCCAACTTTTAGACGTGTATGGCCCATGGATAACGCCCTATATATTTCCACCTGAGAGACCTGGGTATATATATCCCGATATGAGTCAGAAATTTATTTCTATTCCACACGTGATTGTGTGTTGATGATTTATATATATATATATATATATATATATATATATATATATATATATATATATATATATATATATATATATATATATATATATATATATATATATATATATATATATATATATATATATATATATATATATATATATATATATATATATATATATATATATATATATATATATATATATATATATATATATATATATATATATATATATATATATATATATATATATATATATATATATATAATATATATATATATATATATATATATATATATATATATATATATATATATATATATATATATATACATATATATATATATATATATATATATATATATATATATATATATATATATATATATATATATATATATATATATATATATATATATATATATATATATATATATATATATATATATATATATATATATATATATATATATATATATATATATATATATATATATATATATATATATATATATATATATATATATATATATATATATATATATATATATATATATATATATATATATATATATATATATATATATATATATATATAATATATATATATATATATATTATATATATATATATTTATATATATATATGGATATATATATATATATATATATACATATATATATATATATATATGTATATATATATATATATATATATATATATATATATATATATATATATATATATATATATATATATATTATATATATATATATATATATATATATATATATGTATATATATATATATATATATATATATATATATATATATATATATATATATATATATATATATATATATATATATATATATATATATATATATATATATATATATATATATATATATATATATATATATATATATATATATATATATATATATATATATATATATATGTATATATATATATATATATATATATATATATATATATATATATATATATATATATATATATATATATATATATATATATATATATATATATATATATATATATATATATATATATATATATATATATATATATATATATATATATATATATATATATATATATATATATATATATATATATATATATATATATATATATATATATATATATATATATATATATATATATATATATATATATATATATATATATATATATATATATATATATATATATATATATATATATATATATATATATATATATATATATATATATATATATATATATATATATATATATATATACATATATATATATATATATATATATATATATATATATATATATATATATATATATATATATATATATATATATATATATATATATATATATATATATATATATATATATATATATATATATATATATATATATATATATATATATATATATATATATATATATATATATATATATATATATATATATATATATATATATATATATATATATATATATATATATATATATATATATATATATATATATATATATATATATATATATATATATATATATATATATATATATATATATATATATATATATATATATATATATATATATATATATATATATATATATATATATATATATATATATATATATATATATATATATATATGTATATATATATATATATATATATATATATATATATATATATATATATATATATATATATATATATATATATATATATATATATATATATATATATATATATATATATATATATATATATATATATATATATATATATATATATATATATATATATATATATATATATATATATATATATATATATATATATATATATATATATATATATATATATATATATATATATATATATATATATATATATATATATATATATATATATATATATATATATATATATATATATATATATATATATATATATATATATATATATATATATATATATATATATATATATATATATATATATATATATATATATATATATATATATATATATATATATATATATATATATATATATATATATATATATATATATATATATATATATATATATATATATATATATATATATATATATATATATATATATATATATATATATATATATATATATATATATATATATATATATATATATATATATATATATATATATATATATATATATATATATATATATATATATATATATATATATATATATATATATATATATATATATATATATATATATATATATATATAAATAATATAATGAAACAATAAAATATATATATATATATATGAAACAATAAAAACGTATAACACAAAATTCCCCGCTTGGGCAGTTATTAGTTCGGTCGGTTTGTCATCTTACAAATTAACGAACTACCTAGTGGATATTCTTAACCTATTGTTTGGCACATCTCTGATGTCAATGTAAAGAGCAATATTGACTTGATACATAAACAAAACAATGTACAATTAATAATTGATCTAGAATAGTGAGTTCTGATGGGACTTCATTATTCACAATGGTACTTCTTGACGATTTGCTGCGGTTTATAAGGGATATGCTTGAGTGCACATAGCTGGATATACCATCTTCCAAGAACACGTTAATAGAATTAATTAAACTTGTGCAAAAGATTGTAATTTTAAATTCAATGTGAAATTTTACTCTCAAAATCCTGGTATGGCAATGGGTAATCCTTTATCCCATTGTTAAGTTATATAGCATATAGATAAGCAAAATATTAAACAAAAATTATTCCACGCAATGAAGTATGGTTCAGGTATGTTGATGACGTATGTTTGGTCAGGTAACGAAAATGTAAATAACTTCTTTTTAAATTAAACGAATTAGTGCCATCCATAATATTCGTTAAAGAAATGGAAAAGAAGGGTTTTCCTACCCTTTTTTGACTGCCTAGTACATAGGACTAATGATGGGCTTAAATAGTGTGTACAGAAAACCCACCATTTTCATTCTGGTCACAGCAGTAAAATTAAGAGATCAGTTTTCACATTCATCTTCTTAAGAGCCTTAGGTATATGTAACGCTGAATACATTGATGGTGAAAAAGATATGATTAATAATATAGGCAAGAAATCAAAATATCCTGATTCTGTATTAGACTATGTATTAAAACTATAGTTATTTTTCTATATTTTCCTCAAGAACAGTATCAGCTGGTCTCCTCTGGGATCCAGAAAAGTGGGAAGGTCCTAACCTACCTGCATAAAAGCTGTGCGAAGGGAAGCTGGTGATTTTTTTTTAATAAAAGCACAGTAAAGACGGAATTCACTGTATCCTTCAGCGTCTTCCAGCCTCCGAAGCAATGATGAATATGATTATGACACATACATAGAGAGATAGAGAACAATGAGAGACGGGGAAAATAAGATTATACAAGTTCATTGACTGACGCAGCATTTGAGGTTGAGAGATAGAGTATTTAAATTTCTCTAATGATGGTTCCAGAGAATGGGAAGTAATAAGAACAGAGAGAGAGAGAGAGAGAGAGAGAGAGAGAGAGAGAGAGCAAATTTTCGCTGACTCTGCCATCAGAGAGAGAGAGAGAGAGAGAGAGAGAGAGAGAGAGAGAGAGAGATAAGATTTACACTCTACGATGCATCATAACAATCATTCAAACGAAAAAACAAACATATTTACAAAGAGTCAAACAAACATTCACCCGCATCTCTGAAAAGGAGGAAATTAGTTTTTCTCGCCATTGTAAAAGAATGAGAACAATTTCATTGTATTTTCCCGTGTCTTTTGTTACGTCCCCCCATTTTATATCTATTATGATGTCATTTCATCTTATTAAAAGAATCATGGGACTGCTCTTTGTATAATCTGTCTTAATTTGTTCAACATCTTACCTAAATTACTTTCATTGTGTTCAGATATCTCCTGCTTTTCAGAATAGCACAATCAGAGAACGTGATATATTCTATTTTAGAGAATTATTGCAGTTAAAATGTACTTATCGATACTGTTATAATTGTTTACTCATAGACATTGGTGTCTCACGCCTTACAGTACTTGATAAAAATAGAGCGTTTCATAATTTATACATTTTTGTACATTGTAGTATTGAAGATAATGGGATATACACATTTTAAACACACATTCTCTCTCTCTCTCTCTCTCTCTCTCTCTCTCTCTCTCTCTCTCTCTCTCTCTCTCTCTCTCTCTCTCTCAAGGACTAGAGATCTACAAGCAAAAGAAAGTAGTCATGATAGTTGGCAAGAGAGGAAATATACTGAATAATTTTCCGCTGCAGACAAACCCGCTGATACCCACCATTCGTATTACAGTTGGCTAATGACCGATAATATTGTTCGATCATTACGGTCTCTAATTAATGTTAATGGGGATTGCATCCTTCGGGTACTGCTAATTTTCTTGAGTGTTTTATTAACAATAACGTTCGGGAAATGAAAGTTCATATTGCTCTTGAACACATAGGAATTTTATGGTTTTTGGCTCATCATA
>NC_089752.1:80344390-80346890 GCF_040412425.1 Macrobrachium rosenbergii | reverse complement strand
AAATTAGTGAACATTGTAATATATAGACCCCCTAATACTAAAGAGTTTGACATAATTGAAAAATTGGATGAAATATGTAGAAATCACAAGGACTGGACTATACTCCTAACCGGAGACTTTAACTTTCCTTTTGTAGAATGGAAAGAACGAATAGGAGACTGTGGTTGTATTTATACATATAAAAAAGAGAGCAATAGTAGTGCAGAAGATAAGAGGCAATTTGAAAAGCTATTAGATATGCTAATAGAACATAACATTCAGCAAATAAATCACCTACCAACAAGAAAGGATAATATTTTAGACCTAGTATTTGTGAATGAGGTGACCTATGCTAAAGAAATAATAGTATATAACACGAGTATTTCGGACCATAATGTCATAGAACTAACAGTCCGTTCCAGAACATACGAAAACAGAGAAAAGCAAGAGACGAAAAAATGGGAAGGATATGGAAAATACAATTTCTATAGTAAGAATATAAATTGGTCAAAAATAAATGAAGAATTAAACAAAGAATGGGAAAACATATTTGTAAGTGATGATATACAGGGGAATAAAAGCACGTTAAAAGAAAAAGAAGAAGACCGATATATTATATAAAATATTAGAGGAAATAGTGGAAAAATATATACCGAAGAAAAAAAGTAATCATCAGTCACGAATTCCAAGAGACAGAAGGATCTTGTTCCAGAAAATTAGAAAGTGGAAAAAAGCTCTTGCAAAAGAAAAGAATGCATGGAAAGTGATGGAACTAAAAAGTAAGATAGAAAATGCAGAACAAAAGATTATACAATCAAAAGAAAATGAAAAATGGAACCTAGAAGAAATGACACTACAAAATATCAAGCAAAACCCTAAAATTTTTTATTCATATGCAAAAAAGATGAATAAAATAAGAGTAGAAATAGGCCCTCTAAGAATTGAAGGGCGATTAACGAATGAAAAAGGAAATATGTAACATATTAGCAGAAAGATATAAGAGTGAATTTACAACTAGAATTGACAATGAAGATAATGATACAGAAATAAGAGATGAAAATACTGAATACTTATCAGATATAGATATTACAGAAGCCAATATTGTGCAGGCTATTAATGAAATTAAAAATGGATCAGCAGCAGGACCAGATGGAGTACCTGCCATATTGTTAAAGAAAGTGGTTCATTCAATCGCAAAGCCGCTAGCAATATTATTAAGACAAAGTATAGATACAGGCAAGATTTATGATGAGCATAAATTAGCATATATTACTCCTACATTCAAAAGTGGTTCAAGACTAGAGGCAAGTAATTATAGGCCTGTGAGTCTGACATCTCATATTATGAAAGTATATGAAAGGGTAATGAAAAAAATATAATGAAACATTTAATGAAAAATAGATTGTTCAATATAGAACAACATGGTTTTGTACCTGAAAAAGTACACAAACCCAACTGTTAGTCCACCATGAAAGCATATATAAAAATATGATAAATGAAAAAGATACAGATGTGGTTTACCTAGACTTTGCAAAAGCTTTTGACAAGGTAGATCATAATATATTAGCGAAAAAAAATTAGAAAACATAACATTGTTGATAAAGTAGGAAGATGGATAAAAGAATTTTTGCAAAACAGAAAACAGATAGTGATTGCAAACGATGAGAAATCGGATGAAGCTACAGTAATATCCGGTGTACCACAGGGTACGGTGTTAGCTGCATTGCTGTTTGTGATTATGATTGCAGACATAGACAGTAATGTTAAGGACTCAGTAGTAAGAAGTTTCTGCAGATGACACAAGAATAAGTAGAGAAATTGCTTGTGATGAAGATAGGAACTCGCTACAAAGAGACCTAAACAAAATATATAAATGGGCAGAGATAAATAGGATGGTATTTAACTCTGATAAATTTGAATCAATGAACTATGGTGATAAAGTAGGAATGCTATATGCATATAAAGGACCTAATAATGAGACAATCACAAACAAGGAAGCAGTTAAAGACCTTGGTGTGATGTTGAATAGGAATATGTTATGCAATGATCAAATAGCAATTCTATTGGCAAAATGCAAAGCAAGAATGGGAATGTTGTTCCGACACTTCAAAACAAGAAAAGCTGAACACATGATTATGCTTTATAAAACATACGTACGTAGTCCACTTGAATATTGCAATATAATATGGTACCCACACTACCAAAAGGATATTGCACAAATAGAGAGTGTAAAAGGTCATTTACAGCTAGAATAGAAGAAGTTAAGGACCTTGACTACTGGGAAAGACTACAATTCTTAAATTTATATAGTCTTGAAAGGAGAAGAGAACGCTACATGGTAATTCAAGCATGGAAACAGATAGAAGGAATTACCGAAAACATCATGGAACTAAAATTATCAAAAGAGCAAGCAGAGGTAGATTAATAGTGCCAAAAACTATACCAGGAAAATTAAGGAAAGCACACAGGACATTAATCCACCACGCACCAGCATCGATAATGCAGCGTCTATTCAATGCGC
>NC_089752.1:80314390-80339390 GCF_040412425.1 Macrobrachium rosenbergii | reverse complement strand
AAGTACTCAGAAAAATAAAATGTTCACACGTTGGAAACCATTTTTGTGGATAGGAGGTTAAACAAATGCACGGCATAAACTCTTATTTCGAACGTTGAAACGAACCTATATAAATGTATATTGGTGTAAATTAGGCGAGAACTCACAAAGCGTAGTTTATATATATATATATATATATATATATATATATATATATATATATATATATATATATATATATATATATATATATATATATATATATATATATATATATATATATATATATATATATATATATATATATATGTCAATCATTGTCATCTATCCTCAGTATATAAAGCGAAGGCATTACTCCTTCGTGATTAAGGCCTGCTATTTGTACTTATTATATCTCTGGTATTCTTCTGTCCTGGACTGTATAAGAACATTGTACGAAAAACAAGTGACCTTTGGCATGGAAAAACCGTTTGGCCAAACATGTCATAAATGTCCTGAACTCAGAAAGGGAAAAGAAAAAGAAACCTCTGTTGCTTCTTTTTTTCAAACTCAAAGTTTTCAACCCAAGTTCAATTTCTCATAAATTTCACCTCACTGCTCCCCTCAAATCTATTTGTCGGTATTTTACCTAAATTGCTTCTTTGATTGTTATGTACAAATGTTTCTTGAATTTTCTTCGTCTTTTATAAGACCTTGCTTTTGGATGTTTGTTGGTTTTAAATATTTGTTTTATTTTACTTTTGTGATGGAATTTTTTACGTCGGGCCACGTTGTGAAGTGAGTTTGACAATTTCGCTCTCTTATCCATTCGAGTCAGGGGGTCAAAGGTAGAAGTTACTTACACATTTACGCTTCCATGTGTCATATGCTGCAGACTGTTTGATTTTAGGAAAATCGCCCACCGATGGGATTTCCTAATGAAAAGAAGATATTGAAGAACGGTCATTACTGATACCATGTAAAAAGAATAAAATTGAAAATGTGTGAAAAGTAAATGAATTTAATGTTGAAGTAGTGATTTAGCTTTTGTCTCTTATTAAAACTGGGTATGGAGTAGATTTCAGTGCAAATGGTTATTAAAGAAATAATAGCGCCATGCTATTTTGAAACTGAATTGCAAGTGAAAAATCAAATAGATCTAGTAAAAAATTTTCTAGTCCTTTGATAAAACTTTTTATGGAAATGTGCCCACATGAAATTATACTATTTTCTCGTAAAAGTCATGAAGTTGTATTTGCTAACTTTGCTTCTGAGCCTCACTGCGATCCATTGCCGTTTGTTTTTTACTACTACGGTTAGTAAAAGCTTCAGAAACGGATGGTAGTTTTCAATTTATTATCCTTCACCTCACCTTTCTATTTTATTTGGGACTGGGACCAGCAGGATTGTATAAAATCTCTCGACAGAGTTGTTATTGATATTACGAAGAATATTCGACCAAAAGCTAGGAGTGTCTCCCTGTTAAAATAAATGCTCCTCGAAACGACTGTTTTCAACAAAATTCCTCCCAAAAATGGACATTTCTCTTTTATCCTTTGAGCCCAAAAGGGTATGTTTGTCCAATTCATCACTGACTCTGGCATCCTCTCTCTCTCTCTCTCTCTCTCTCTCTCTCTCTCTCTCTCTCTCTCTCTCTCCCCTATATCTATATTGCGCAATCTATTTCCTCACAAAAAAGAGAGAAAAAACTACCCGGTCTGGTCTCCTCCCTTCTCCTCTCTGCCTGTTACCTTCCCTTTGCTTATCCGCCCTTTTTTATGGTCCCTCTGCAAGTGTTTGCTTCTGCGTCTGCTGTCGGGATTCAGAGGTAACGTAAGAATGCTAACGTTTTTGTCATTTTTTTTTTTTTTTTTTTTTTGCTTTTCAAAGTAATTTTTCATATGTCAATTTTTGCCTCTAGATATCGCCTACAGCCTGTGCATAAATGGACCAATCAGCCAAAATGGACACCGTGACTACGTGGTGCAGTGCTCGGCTCATGCTTTACTTGGTCTGTAGATTTCTCACTCCCGACCTCCCACCAGTCCATCCAGATTTAAATGGGTAACAGCATCTGCTGAAGGCAAGAAAAAAATCCGTGCGTGTGTCTAGTAACTTCATTCCTAGTCTTGCTGAAAAAATGAAGGATGTGCCCTTTCCTCAAATGTAATGACCCAGAAAAACCTATATAGATGATCAATGTTCCCGTCATGTTAATAATTAGTTTTCATTCATAATTTGACAAATTATGTTGTTGGTATTGCTAATTCAAGGGTCAGTATCATTTCAGAATCTAGATATAAAGAATAGTTCAGCCTTAATAAAGAAATTGAATTATATATTCAGAATAATTGTAATTCTGGACTTGTAAGTATTCATGGGGCATCATAATTCATCAAAGTACTTAGTAATAATTTGCTAGAATATCTATCTTATACATTAGATAACAGAAAACTTTCTCTAAGAACACCTAGACTAAATTGCTTCAGCTATGTGCAAATTTGAATTCGACCAAAAATATTCCGTTCAAAACCGTAGCATCGTCACGGGGAATCTACTGTCACGTACATTTAGTAATGTATGCATCATACTTTTCTGAATTAGAATATAATGCAATATCTGTCAGAAAATGGCCTGCAAAAGAAAAATGTTAACACTATTTATGATAAATGAGAAATTTGCATATCATATCCCGTGAATATCTTATGAAGATTTCTACATTTATTAAAATGGAGAATTACTAGATATGGCAACTAAACAGCCAAAAAAAGTGAAGGGTATAAGCAGGTATTGAAATGTCATTTTTTTTTATATGGGAGGAAAAAAAACGTTATTCACTGGAGAGTTGCTAAAACGGTGGTGTGTTGATGATATACTATAATATATAAATGAAGCTCGTTTTACGAGAGAAGGTTTTTATATGATGAATATAAATATAAGAGTAGTTATATATAAACATAGTTCTTAAGACAACCAAATGATTTACTTGTTTTTCTATAAACCTATCTATGAAAAACAAAATCTTGTAAATAATTCAACTTACCTCTTGTCTTCCTGAAAAACCCGACTATTGTTCTAATTTCCTGTTTTGCATTATATATATACATATATTTATACATAACATAACACACACACACACACACACACACACACATATATATATATATATATATATATATATATATATATATATATATATATATATATATATATATATGTGTGTGTGTGTGTGTGTGTGTGTGTGTGTGTGCGTGTGTGTGTGTGTATGTATATCTGGTAGTATTTGCTCCATTTAACGACCAATAATAACTATTATTCATGAGAAGTTGGAGATACCACTCGTCATATACTGTAGCTGTTTACAGTTCTCTGTTTTGTACAGTTCATAAAGACGTTTACTTATTCACTGTCTCTGTTATTACAGTTTTCACACACACATACATATGTATATAGAAATTAATCAGCACACAATCACATGTGGAACAGAAATAAATTTCTGACTCACATCAGGATCGAACCCAGGTCTTTCAATTGAAAGGCATGGGAGCTGCCCACTAGCCCACACAAGTCATACTTTGCCTGTCAATTGAAAGCCCTGGGTTCGATCCTGATGTGAGTAAAAAGTTTATTTCTGTTCCCCACTTGATTGTGTGTTGATTATTTCTATCTTATTCATTCATTAATTCAAATGAAATGGTGTAATTTGCTGAAATTGAAAAACACTCTGGTATGCAAGCAGTTAGCTTGCCCAGGTAATTCCTTTTATGCAGTTGCCCTCAGGTTCCAACTTTTTATAACTTGTGTGGCCTAAAATTAAAGCGCAAAAAGACCACTAATCAATTGAAAGACCTGGGTGTCGATCTTGATGTGAGTCAGAAAGTTACATATGTGTATATACTGTATATATATATATATATATATATATATATATATATATATATATATATATATATATATATATATTGTCACGATGCGTATCAAGTACCTGGTTATTACACAACTAATCTCAAAATTCAAAAATATACCTCACTTCAGCCAGATACCTGAACTCTCATAACATTAATTGTTACGACTGAGTACTCTAAAGGTAACAGTGATCCCTTAAGAAAAACTTATTTATCAATCACTTGAAAAATCAAACTAAGTCTATCAGAATATGTGTGAGGTATCAAAAATTAAACTAGAAATCTTCTAGAGTAAAAGGGCATCACTCCATCAAAAAACTCTAACTGTTTCCCTGGTCTTAATTCACTTTAGCAAAACTAAAAGAACAAAACATGTTTATCACTTTGCCTTATGCACACACAATCAATCCTATTCACTGGTGATCAATAAATGAAACACTGTTTTCTAAAAATGTTAAATACAAAAATTTATTTTCAAATTCAAAGTTTATAACTAGAATTCACAATTAATTAGAATTCACAATCTGAAAAATTTATTATTATTCGAAAATAACACAACACTCAATTAATTCTTGAATTAAATTATGAAACAAAACTAATTCACAAAAACTTTATCAGGAATTTAAATTAATCAAGCAAAATTTAAACTATCAAGAATTACTCAAGACTTAAAAAAAAAATCTCAAATCTCAATAAATCATGAAATTAAGTATGCAATGTTAAATTAAGTATGCAATGTTAAATTAAGTATGCAATGTTAAATTATTTATTTACAATGCTATGTAAATAAATGTTACATCACAAACACAAAAATGTGAAAATATAAAGAAATTGTAAATAGAAAAACACACAAAAATACACATAAGATTTATCAATAATGATTTCACTTGTTCAAAATTTCTAACTTAACTTATCATACCATGGTATCAATAAGTAAAATTTCACGTTACCTTACACAACTTGAAAACCTCTGTAAATCACTTGCTGCAGCTGCGTTACACAATACACACTTTTTTTTACCAGGCGCCGTTACGAACTAAATAACTTTGCTAAATTCAGATCTCAAAAGTTAATGTTAAAAGTGACCACAAAAAATTACGTTAAAAGTAATCTCTTCCTAATTAGGAATGAGAGAGAGAGAGAGAGATGGAACCAAATCGACTGGTCTCAGAAATCAGAATGAAACAAATTTTAGGATTCCAGTAACAGTGAAACAATTACGTGATGTCATTAAAGCATTTTGGGTGCGAGATACTAAAAAGTTCTAGAAGCAGGAAGTGACGTCATTAAAGCATTTTTGGGTGCGAGATACTAAAGAAGCTTCTAGAAGAAAGTTACGTCATCCCAGCAAAACGTTTTGAATGCAATCTTACAAAACATGACGTAATTGATCAGGACACGTATTCTTTCTCTCCAAGTGGCGTACATGACTTGAACATGAAACAACGTGAAATCACTCGTCTTGAGCCTGTATGGGACGAATCGGCGTTTGTTTTGCAAACCTGTCATCGCTAACCCAAAACAAAGCGTTCCCTCTTATCTGAACTGATGACAACTGAAATGAAACAAGCCCTGGTGGACACACACACGTGTTCACATACTACGCTTTTACCAAGAAAGATATTCGTTCTAAATTACGTTACTATTAAAATTATAATAACAATTCTAAATTACGCTATCAAGTAACTTTTGAGATCTGATGCCAAACTAAATATGACACTTCAACGATCATTATCATTAAACATAACACATGAAAAAAGTAAATATGTCAAAATTATAGGAGGATATACGTATTACAAGGCAACATCATGAAATTCCTCCCCCCAGAAGATTACTTATCACGGGTTTGAATCCAACGATTCACAACGGGATAAATAATCTGCTATGACATTATCTTTTCCTGAAATGTGTTTAACACTTACATTATACGGTTGCAGGCATAAAGACCACCTGGTCAGTCTCATATTATTATTTTTCATCTTATTGATGAATGAGATTGGGTTGTGATCCGACAACACTAAAATTTCTTCATTCCTAGGTCGGTTCATATACACTTCAAATTTTTTCAATGCTGTGATTAATGCTAATGTTTCTTTTTCAATTGTTGAGTAAGTTTTCTGGTGCTTTTTCAACTTTGAAGACATGAAACATACTGGATGGAAGATTTTGTTGTCATCTTCTTGAAGTAGAACAGCTCCAATTCCACAGTCGGATGCATCAACTTGTATCACAAACTTTTTATTGAAGTCTGGAGCTTGAAGCACTGGTCTTGAAGTTAATATGGCTTTAACCTTCTCAAATGATTCTTGACATTCTGGAGTCCAAACAAACTTTCTTTTAGGACTGGTTAAGTCAGTTAAGGGAGCTACTACGGCTGAGAAATTTGGACAGAATCGGTGATAAAATCCAGCCATGCCCAAAAATCTTTGTAGCTGTTTCCTTGTAGTAGGAGGGGTAGCCTTACGGATACCTTCTACATTAGCATCAATAGGAGCGAGAAGGCCTTTTCCAACTTCAAATCCTAGATACTGTACAGTTGCCTTTCCAAACTCAGTTTTTTGTAAGTTGATTGTTAGTCCTGCTTCCCTGAAGTTTCTTGAACACTTTTCCTTAATATCTTCAGATGTTCTTCCCATGTATTAGAATAAATCACAATGTCATCAAGGTATACATCCACTCCTTCTATTGATCCTAGTAGTTGATCCATCACTCGCTGGAATGTTGCAGGTGCATTCATCAGACCAAACGGCAAAACAGTGTATTGATACAGTCCAAAAGGAGTAATGAAAGCTGATAGCAACTTAGCATTCTCATCTAAGGGAATTTGATAATATCCTTTCAACAAGTCTATCTTGGAAACAAATTTGGCTTGCCCAATATTATCAAGTAATTGATCAATAAGAGGCAAAGGATAATTGTCAGCCACACTGATGGAATTCAGTTTCCTATAATCAGTACACATCCTAAATGAGCCATCTGGTTTCTTCACTAACACACAAGGAGAACTATAATGACTTGAACTGGGTTCTGCTAATCCATGCTGCAACAAATATTCAACTTCTTTCTTCAAAACATCTCGATGAAAAGGTGATAAGCGATAAGCTCTCATTTTAAAAGGTTTTCCATCTTCTCTGATCTTTATCTCATGCTTTGTCAGATTGGTACACCTAGGTACATCTGCAAAAATTTCAGGGAAACTTTGAATCATTTCACTTAATTCATTGCTTTGCTCAACACTCAGATGCTTTAGTTTATCCCCCGAATTTTCCAATATTGAAGAATTGTTCATCTTGTTTTCAGCTCCCAATTCATAGCCAACATCGTCCTCTGTAGATGAAGATGTTTGGGCCATTGACACTGTTTCAGTTCTAGTCTCTGAGAAGTAAGGTTTCAAAAGATTCACATATATTTTCCTCTGTCGTTTCCTTCTCCCTGGTGTTTCAATCACATAAGTTTGATCACTTAACTTCTCCATTATCCTATAAGGACCTTGAAACTTATTGGTAAGGGGAAAATCTTGTCACTGGTAAGAACACTAGAACTTGCTGTCCAACACTAAAATTTTTTAGCTTAGTTTTAGCATCATATTTGCTTTTCATTTTCTCTTGACTTATTTTCAGATTTTCTAAAGAGAATTTTCTAATTTCTCTTAACCTTTTCCTCAAGTTCTTCATATATTCTCCTTGGATTTCCTCTTGATTTTCTTCCCAATTCTCTGCAAGAATCTTCAATGGACCTCTAATGTCTCGACCAAAAATCATTTCATTTGGTGAACATCCCATACTTTCTTGATAAGCATTCCTAACTTCAAATAACATTAAAGGTAAACCAGCATCCCATTCTCTTCCTGATTCATTACAATACTTAGTTAACATACTTTTCAATGTCTGGTGGAACCTTTCCAAGGCTCCTTGAGTCTCTGGATGATAAGCAGTTGATAACTGTTGTTTTACTCCTAACAAGTTCATCACATCCTGGAATAATTTTGAAGTAAAGTTCGTTCCTCTATCACTTTGCACAATTTCTGGTATTCCAAACTTGGAGAAAAACTCCACCAACTTCTCAGCAATTACCTTTGCACTTATACTTCTTACAGGAATCGCCTCAGGATACCTAGTCACTGGACACATTAATGTTAATAGATATTCATTTCCTTTCTTTGTTTTCGGAAGTGGCCCAACCACATCTATAATTACCTTGCTAAAGGGTTCTCCTCTAACTTCTATGGGTTGTAGGGGTGCTTTCTGAATGGTTTCATTTGGTTTTCCAGCTATCTGGCATGTGTGACACACTCTGCAAAATTTGCTAACGTCCTTGTGAAGTCCAGGCCAGAAAAAATACTTCATAACCTTCTCAACAGTCTTCCTGATTCCCATATGTCCAGACTCATGCGCTACTGCTACAACTTGTTTCCTCAATGGATATGGAATCAAAATTTGATGATATTCACCCCATTCAGCATTTCCTGGTATATCTGCAGGTCGATGCTTCCTCATTAGCAATCCTTCCTTTAGATAATAACAGGTAGAGGTTTGTTGCATCTCTTCTTGATCAACAACTCTGAAGAACAAATCAGCCAACGTTGTATCCTCTTCTGCAGTTTCATTAGCTTCTCTCTTGTCACTTGACCAACTTCAGGGGCTGAACTCTCCATATCTGCTAACTCTGCTTCTGTAGTTTCATTACCATCTTCAGGAACACTTTGACTACTCAGAGTCTCTTCAATAACAACAGGATCCTCTTCTTCTTGGGAAATCTCTTCATCACTAACACTAGGGAAACTTCACTTTCCTGGAACAGTTCTTCTAATCTTAAAGATCCTTCACTTGATTCTTCTGGTGCAGGTAAATCCTCAGTATCTTCACTTGCAGACATAGTTCTCTTCATACTCCTGGTAGTTACACAACTTGGAAACAGGTGGGGTTTTTCTTCTCTAAATCAACTGTAGGACTAATCCTTAACGGTTTGTCTGTCACTATAGGACAAGGAACAAATGGTACACCACCAACTTCATTACCCAGTAAAACATGTACACCTTCAACAGCTAGTGAGTCCTTTACAGCAAAATCAACATTTCCTGTCACCAATTCACAGGACAAATGCAAGCGGCATATAGGAGTTACCTCTTCTCCTCCTATACCCTTCAAAATAACTGAATCTCCGGTGAGATTCTTCTCCAACTGTGGGTGAGCACCACGAACTACCACACTATGGTTACTCCCCGTATCACGTAATACCTTGACTGGTACCTGCACACTTCCTCCTTGAGTTGTCAGCGTACCTTCATAGATATATGGCTTAAAAGCCTCCAAGCTGCTCAGCCACTCACTGCTTGAAGTTACATTTCCACTGGTTGCTAAACACTCTGCTTGTTTAGTCTCAGTCTTCCCCACACTGCTCTTCGTAGTTTGCTTCACCTGGTTACCTTTAACCACTTGACCAACTGGTTTGGTCTGCTGTTGTGTCTGATAACAATCTCGACTGTAGTGTCCTACTCTTCCACACTTGTAGCAGACAACATTAGTCTTCTGTATCTGTCTTGAGAACAGACTGGATGATGAGGATTTAACATTCAATTGCTGAGGGTTGTTACCTGACTTTGTATTGGCATAGCCACTAGAAGGATTTCCAGTTGTAAAGTTCCTGAAATTTGGATGAGACCTGAAACCTGTGCGTTGTTGGTTCTGGTACTTGACATTATAATTTCTTTTGCTAGAAATTATATTAAAATCTTCGCTCAATGTAGCAGCTTTGTCAAGTTTCTTAACCTCTCTCTCTCTTAAATAGGCTCTTATGTGTTCAGGAATTCCTCTAAGATATTGTTCTAGGACTACTAACTCCTCAAGTTCGTCCATAGATTTAACTTTAGCAGCCTCCAACCATCGTTTAAAACATCTTCTTACTTTGTATGCATAATCCAAGAAAGTTATCTTGTCATCCTTTCTCAAAGATCTGAATCTTTCATTATAATATTCAGGGGTCATCTGGTAAACTTGTAGCACATTATGTTTGAGTACCTTGTACTCTTTACACTGATCAGCTGATAAGGCTAAATAGGCACTTCTTCCTTTACCAATGAGAACACTCTGTAACAAGACCGACCATTTATCCTCTGGCCATCCCATACCTGAAGCCACTTTTTCAAAGTGATCAAAAAACTCATCTGGAGCTTCTTCTGTAAATTTTGGAATTAATTTCTGCACTCTTACTACATCAAATACAGGGTCTGAATTACCTTGAGTAGGGTTAGACGGTGTTACAGGTAATGTGGATCGAGCTTTTATTAACTCCATCTCCCTTTCATGTCTTGCTCTTTCTCTCTCCTCTTTTGCTCTTTCTCTTTCCTCTTTTGCTCTTTCTCTTCTTCTTCTTTTTCTTTTTCTTCTTCTCTTTCCTTTCTTTCTCTTTTCTCTCTATCTTCTCTTTCTCTTTCTGCTTGCATTTTCTCTCTTTCAGCCTGTATCCTCAGCTTAATCAAATTTTCTTCTGCTTCTATACGTCTAAGTTCTGCTTCTGCATCACTTTTCTCTTTCTTTTGCTCATGTTTATCTGTAAATTCTGCCTCAGCTGCATTCAACAATTCTTGCACCTCTCCCAACTCTTCATCTACTTTACCAGAGTCCATCAATGCTTGGATTGCAATATATTTGATTTGTGCCTTAATCATACCACTAGACACATTACCCCCACATGCTACTGCTAAAGCAATCCACTGTGCCTTAGTCAGGTTGGATTCAGATAACTCTTGGATGGAAGGAGCTGCTAAAAACCTCTGAACATTGAACAGAGCCATTTTCTCTAAGTTACTCAACTAAATAATTCACAATACAAAGCAAAAAATAACTATGTGGTCACTCTCCTATCAAAATATATCCCTAACACCACCAGTATAAACCATAAACCAGAGTGATATTTTGTTTTGTTCCACGGGTCTCTGGGCACCAAACAATATTATGTCACGATGCGTATCAAGTACCTGGTTATTACACAACTAATCTCAAGATTCAAAAATATACCTCACTTCAGCCAGATACCTGAACTCTCATAACATTAATTGTTACGACTGAGTACTCTAAAGGTAACAGTGATCCCTTAAGAAAAAACTTATTTATCAATCACTTGAAAAATCAAACTAAGTTATCAGAATATGTGTGAGGTATCAAAAATTAAACTAGAAATCTTCTAGAGTAAAAGGGCATCACTCCATCAAAAAACTCTAACTGTTTCCTGGTCTTAATTCACTTTAGCAAAACTAAAAGAACAAAACATGTTTATCACTTTGCCTTATGCACACACAATCAATCCTATTCACTGGTGATCAATAAATGAAACACTGTTTTTCTAAAAATGTTAAATACAAAAATTTATTTTCAAATTCAAAGTTTATAACTAGAATTCACAATTAATTAGAATTCACAATCTGAAAAATTTATTATTATTGAAAATAACACAAAACTCAATTAATTCTTGAATTAAATTATGAAACAAAACTAATTCACAAAAACTTTATCAGAATTTAAATTAATCAAGCAAAATTTAAACTATCAAGAATTACTCAAGATTTAAAAAGAAAATCTCAATAAATGAAATCAATAAATGTTAAATTAAGTATGCAATGTTAAATTAAGTATGCAATGTTAAATTAAGTATGCAATGTTAAATTACCAAGAAATATTTACAATGCTATGTAAATAAATGTTACATCACAAACATAAAAAAATGTGAAAATATAAAGAAATTGTAAATAGAAAAACACACAAAAATACACATAAGATTTATCAATAATGATTTCACTTGTTCAAAATTTCTTAACTTATCATACCATGGTATCAATAAGTAAAATTTCACGTTACCTTACACAACTTGTGAAAACCTCTGTAAATCACTTGCTGCAGCTGCGTTACACAATACACACTTTTTTACCAGGCGCCGTTACGAACTAAATAACTTTGCTAAATTCAGATCTCAAAAGTTAATGTTAAAAGTGACCACAAAAATTACGTTAAAGTAATCTCTTCCTAATTAGGAATGAGAGAGAAAGAGAGAGATGGAACCAAATCGACTGGTCTCAGAAATCAGAATGAAACAAATTTTAGGATTCCAGTAACAGTGAAACAATTACGTGATGTCATTAAAGCATTTTGGGTGCGAGATACAAAAAGTTCTAGAAGCAGGGAAGTGACGTCATTAAAGCATTTTTGGGTGCGAGATACAATGGAGAAGCTTCTAGAAGGAAAGTTACGTCATCCCAGCAAAACGTTTTGAATGCAATCTTACAAAACATGACGTAATTGAATCAGGACACGTATTCTTTCTCTCAAAGTGGCGTACGTGACTCAAACAATGAAAACAACATGAAATCACTCGTCTTGAGCCCGTATGGGACGAATCGGCGTTTGTTTTGCAAACTTGTCATCGCTAACCCAAAACAAAGCGTTCCCTCTTATCTGAACTGATGACAACTGAAATGAAACAAGCCCTTCCTGGACACACACACGTGTTCACATACTACGCTTTACCAAGAAAGATATTCGTTCTAAATTACGTTACTATTAAAATTATAATAACAATTCTAAATTACGCTATCAAGTAATCAATCAAGTTCTTTTGAGATCTGATGCCAAACTAAATATGACACTTCAACAATCATTATCATTAAACATAACACATGAAAAAGTAAATATGTCAAAATTATAGGAGGATATACGTATTACAAGGCAACATCATGAAAATATATATATATATATATATATATATATATATATATATATATATATATATATATATATATATATATATATATATATATATATATATATATATATATATATATATATATATATATATATATATATATATATATATATATATATATATATATATATATATATATATATATATATATATATATATATATATATATATATATATATATATATATATATATATATATATATATATATATATATATATATATATATATATATATATATATATATATATATATATATATATATATATATATATATATATATATATATATGTTGTCAATATTTACATTCCTCCATCTTAACCAGGCAAAAATAATTCAATTTCTAATTAAAAGCACTTAATCATTTGAATGTTGGGCCAGTCAACATGACACAAAAAGGTATATATATTAGCACTTGTTTTGAACTAAGAACGCATCCCTCTCCACACCTGAACGGAAGTAGTACAATAATATTTGAACCCCACATCATGTGTCTAGTAAATTGATGCCCTCGTTAGTGTTATAGGCGAATCCAGGCTGTGAGGTAGATAGGAACTTAACCTCTAAGCACTTAACCATAGGCAAATCCAGGCTGTGATATAGATATAACTTAACCTCTAAGCACTTAACCATAAGACCCAATTTTCTCCACTCATTTGCTGGCTGTATGACTTTTGCTGATTGACCGAGGCCTACACTCCAAAGCATAACAATCTGGAAGGAGCACCCTGGATTCTCACACCCACGGACTCTGCGCACGACCAGCAACCTGTACAGACAGGTGTCTTTCCATCTCTCACTGGTGAAGACTAATCACATTGATTGGCCAAGTCCTTACATGTTCAGCGCAAAGCATCTACAGGCACCAGGTATGTCGACCGCAATTAGTCAATAAGACAGCTCCTTTCTCTCCATGAAATTTTTTTTTTCGTTTTTCCAAATCTCAATTTTCATTCTTCTAAAATGCAGCCCCTTTGTTAAGCCAACCTGCACACCAAGCAGCCCATGAATCACCCCATGACTTGCTTTGAAACCAATCTAATTCCATTTAGTGATCAGTACTCAGTTATTCCCTCCATTGTGTAAATTAAGGGCCAGTTAATTTAAGTAACTCAAGTGATCAATTCCTCCATAGTGCATAGGTTCATGTGAGAGAAATTATTTGTGCTAGATTGCTAACCCTGGCTTCTTTTCGAGGAGTTCAATGACGCTCTGCTCAGTCGAATCCCCACCTTGTGAATCAAATCCTTAAAGAATACTGCCATCTCTGAAACCAATTCTTCAGTCTAACATAGCATTTCCCCAGTTTCACCCAAAGCCAATTACAGAAATTATTAAAAGCCTTATCATGCTTTCCAATTTGAGACGTACCATACACGTCGTCGTAATTTTCATTTTCATTAAGTTGATTGCCTGCTGGATCCTCAGTTCCAGCCTCATTTGATTGCTTCATGTGTAAATAAATTCACTGTAACGTAACCATTGACTCATTCCCATGGCGACCTATTCTTTTATCAAATTGGTAAAATAAAGTAAGTTCTTCACTTTCACCTTTATTTTTTTACAAATTGTTCTCTTTTGGCCCCTCTTGCAGTAAACATTCAGAAAAACCTGGTCATGTTTGGGTGTGTCTTCATAAAGAGTTACCATTATTATATATATATATATATATATATCTATATATATATATATATATATATATATATATATATATATATATATATATATATATATATATATATATATATATATATATATATATATGTTAAACAGCAAGAAATAAACTATTCGTCAGCAAATACACAAGAAAGTGCTAAATTAGACAGCTTGGTACATGGGTTTCTTTAGTCATCACCGCCTATGTTTCGAGGTCCTTGTCTCATCCTCAAGGCTAAAAATACAAAGTGAAATATACAAATACAGCAGGAAATGTTAGTATATATGTACATATAAATTATGATAAAGTAAAACATTAATATAAAACACAAACCTAAAATAAAATTGTTAAAAAAAAGAGAAAGAACTAGAATATTTCAGCTAATAAACCCTATTCCTGTATGAAAAAACAGTAAACATAAGGTAGCGTGTGGTTTAGGCTATATGCAGGGGCGTGGACGAGGAATTATTGTTCAAAGAGGGAACAAGCTTCTTGATTGCTAACGATTCAGGAATAGGGAGTTGGCGTTCGTGTTGGTTGGTCAGTATAATCTTAAAATTATTATAATTATTTTACTTTTGCATAGTTTTATATTATTTCTAATATTTGATGTTTCAGGATTGGACAACTTGCACCCAGTACGAAAGCTAACGGCAATATGTGCGTCACATCTAACTAAGCAGTCAGCGCGTGTTTGCCACGTATGTCTGACAATGGCATTGACAGCAAGTAAATAAATAAACGACACCGGACTGCATTAAAGGGCGCAGTTTTTCTTTGTTCACTGATTTTTCATACAGCAAGTGAACTTCGAGGAATAAGGTCTGTTGGTTGCAATATTCTGGTTCTTTCTCTTTTTTAACAATTTTGTTTTAGGTTTACGTTTTATATTGATGTTTTACTTTATCATAATTTATTTGTATATACATACTAACATTTCCTGATTCATTTGCATATTTTACTCTGTATTTTTAGCCTTGAGGACGAGACAAGGATCTCGAAACGTAGGCGGTGATGATTAAAGGAAAACCATGTACAAAACTGTCTGCTTTAGTGCCTTCAAAATGTTTACAAAGTGAGATTTTGATGTTATATAATATAACATAATATATATATATATATAATATAGTTGCATATTATATATATATATATTATATATATATATATATATATATTATATATATATATATATGTGAAGATGTGTAAATTATTGTGTGTGTGTGTGTGTGTGTCTGTGTTTGTGTGCGTGCGTACGTGCGTGGGTTGGTATTTAAGTGTGCCTATGTATTTGCAAGTATTCGTTTGTATGGATGTGTTCGTACGCTGGTGCGGTAAACACCTTTAATAAACAAATATATAAGTTCTAGATTGTACTCAACTCAGTTCCGAAAAATTTTTCTTCTTCTCGAGAATTTGTTTCCGCCATTAGCATCAAACTCGTTGCAGCGAGATAATGGTCCATCTCATATCAAGGAATCTGCGGATATCTCGACTGTTTCGGATTTAAAAGTTTCTGAGAATCGTATATATCAGATATTTCTCTCATACAACTCAATAGAACAGATTTCATAATCATTCTTTATGTTTTCGGTTTGGTTCTATGTTAGTTCCTTTGTCTTCTCACCTTTGAAGTCGGTCTTAGTGAATCTCTCTCTCTCTCTAACTTAAATCAATTTAAGTAAAATCATTCCCTTGTTTCTCTACCCAATACCTGCATGATTGAATTCTTCTCTTATACGCCTTCAATTAATATTTCTTATTGAATATTGAATTTTGCGTATAGCAAAACATGCTTTGGAAATAAATAACATTTGAAATAAATTTTAACAAACTGACGTAAGACATCAAAAGGGACTTAAAGCTTCACGAACTATCTCCAAGATATCTCTTAATAACAAATCCCAAAACATTTCTTTTCAAATATTCGTTTCTGGTCTGGCTGTCACATCCAAAGCCCCATGAGAAACAGTTAATATTTTATTGTAGTGCTCTAAGGTTTTTGAAGCCATTGACTCAAGGTACTAAATAATAGATAAATGTATTGTACCGAGCCAATCCTCCGGAAAATAAAATATAAATGATTACTCTTCAGATTTCCTACATGTTTGGGATGCAAATGCAAGGGAACACGAGTACGCACACGCGCACACACACGCAAACACACACACACACACACACACACACACACACACACACACACACACACACATTTATTTGACACACACACACACACACACATATACACATTTACATATATATATATATATATATATTTATATATATATCATATATATATATATAAACTTATATATTTCAACTAATATGTACTTGTCTATATGTAAATGTACAGTAGTCCTAAAATTATGATGAATGTGTACAAATATTTTTGCAGCAGAAAAATTCAGATACAATCTCCGTCAGAAAATCTAAACATTAATGTATTTAGGAAATTGATAATAGTATTTAGAGGTTCATAATATTTTTAGCTATGATACCAGTTATATCCTTTTGCTACTGCCTTCTGTAGTGCATTAATTCCAAAACATGAATGCAATGGACAAAGTGTAATGGACTAGTTGTTGATACAATATAATTAATACATATACTATTTCTGGAATTGATGTCACATTTAGATATATATATATATACCTTTGCACTATATATATCTTATATTATATTCAAAATATATAATATATATATAGATATATACGATATTACTTTTTGATATATTTATATATATATATATATATAAATACCATATATAATATAGATATAATAATATATTATACCGTCCTCATTATATATATATATATATACATATTATATATATATTTATATATATATATATATCTATATATTGCTTATATATATATATATATAATATATATACATTATATATATTATATATATATATATATATATATTATTTATATATTATTGCTGGGAATACATTCATATATATATATATATATATATATATATATATATTGTATATATATATATATATATATATATATATATATATATATATATATATATATATATATATATATATATATATATAATAACTATATTTATATAATATATGTATTATAATCATATATATATATATACATATATACATATATATATATATATATATATATATGGATATATATAAATTTATATGTAAAGGCTCGCGAAAGTGACCTTTGAAAAGTTGGGTCAGCTATTTGCAAGGTCCATTTTCACTATACGCAGCAAATAGGAAAATGCTGAAACATTCGCATACCACAAGGGTCGAAGAAACCACCTTGGTGACAAGACACGGGCTGGCAAATGCGTTTTCAGCAAAGAACGTTCTAGAAGCTGAACCAGTTACAAAATCCGGTTTTTGAAGGATGCTTCTTAATAATGTATGGTGTGTACGTGTACTTCGTGACGCCTCGAAGTACAGAGGCGTGTCTTGCCGAACTTTGCCCTCGAATGATGTCATACAAAAGTACGTTCTTTCGTGCTTTACATAATGAATATAATGGGAGGAACCGTTGTTCGAATAGGACTTGTGAGATCCGTTTCATGTGAGTGATTTTTCACATGAACTGATTGTGGTGATTTTCACAGACTTTGTTTTTCAGAGACTGAACACACGGTCCCTGAGGACTTGTGAAGATGTATTTCTGCAATTTTTACATTTTATGATTTTTAATGTGACACTTCATTTCACAGGTATTTCTTTTACTCCATTCCTATTCTCCTCTCCCATCCTACAAGGATGAGAAATGGTATGACATTTGAGATGACCTGTTTTAATTGATTGACGTGTTCATGTTTTGACAGATGAGTTATTTTCTGTAATTGGGGGTTTATGATTTTGGAGCATTATTTCCTTAGAAGATTTTCTGATAGTTATGTGAAACATTGGATTTCATTCTTCGTAATTTTTAAGAAGTTATTTTTCGTTGATTTTTGTCAATAAAGGGTTTTAGTTTTGTACTTAGTATCTCATTCCAGTAGTCCTCAGATTTTAGTTAGGGAAAGATATAACTTATGATGCCGGCTCACGTTACTGCTATCACACAATGTCTCGGAATAAGCGAGATCAAACCTCTGTTCATAAAACAGAGACTTAAATCAAGTATAGGCTCAGAAATGGCCTTTACAGTTTTTGGTGGCAGCGGTGTGAGAAAGTTTTTGGTGGCAGCGTAAATTTTATTATTATAAGGTAGTTAGGGCAGTTACAGGGTGTTAAATAATTAGGCATGTATACATTTCCGAAGAGACATAAATTAGTATTTGGCATCTCAGGACAGGATTTTGTGGGAGTCAGCAGTTGCTGGGGAGCAAGCTGCGAGCTTCTCTCTCGCTAGCTAGTGTTTTGTGGAGAGTGTTTTGGGTATGGATATAAAAACAGTGATATTGTGCAATAATTGCGATATTAAGACCGTTATGCGTGTGTTAAAACACATGAAGACGCGTGAGTGTTTTTTGTTTCTCTCTCTCTCTTCGCTTGATGGAAATTCGCGCGCTGCTAACGTAAGTGTTGTGATGTTATCTTTTTCTTTTTTTTTTTAGTTGTGTTAATGTGAAATTGTCCTTTTCGTTGTGTTGTAACTGGTGATAGGGACAACTGTGTGTTTTTTGTCGTTGAGTTTTAACTAATGTTTCGGTTGCAACGAGTGTGTTACGTCATCACCACGGTGACATAGTAATTGCGTCACGAGTTTGGGCGGAGCGTCGTGCTTGCTTTGCCACGCCTAGTGAAGCGCTGAGCGTATTGTGGCGTGTTGTATTTTCTTTTTTTTTTTATATCAATCTGCGGTACGCATCGGTGTGTATTATGTAAGGGTGATATTTGGTTGTTGGGTTATTTCTGGGAACTTTAATATTTGGGTAGTATCCTAAGTGATATTTATGAGTTGCGCGGTGCAAAACAGTTTTTGCACAAGTGTGAATGCACTTCTTGGTTTTGTAGTCAAACGTATGTGCGTGTGGGTATGTGTGTTGAGTATGTGGGCAGAAAACTTGCCTTTGCTTTTTTGACACTTTCCGTTTGGACAAATTTGGAAGTGTTGATCCAACAGTTTTTGACATTGAGAGATTTTGATGCAAACCTCAAATACATTGAAGGTAAGCATAATGTGGTTGCAGATGCATTGAGCAGATATTTTCCAGTCGAGGATGAGGGAGTGCAATCCGAATCCTGTGTGAGAGAAGAGAGTAAATATTTGGTGTCTAATGTCTCTGATACTAGTAGTTCTGAGATATCGCATGTAGAGGACATACACATTTCTACAGTGCATACTTCGAAAGAAATAGTGAGTCGGCAGTCTCGGGAGAGATTGTTATTCGTGATATTGAGGGTAACGCCGTGTGTTATATTACGGGTGAAAATGTCACTTGGGACATAGGCTTCTGGTCTAGCTCGAACAAAAGCAAGATGAAGATAAATTGTTGTCAGATGCTAAGGCATTTCTTAGGGAGTTTCACCGAAGAAAGGGAGTATAAGTTGCCTTTTTCTGGTCTAGATTTGGAGAATAATTTATTAGTTAGGAAAGTTAAACTGGTAACTTGCAGAAGTACTCTTAGCATGGATGCATTCCTGGGTTGTATTGTTGTTATGGTAATGGGTAGTTACGGGTCACTTTTTTCCTTTCGGGTGTTAATGGGTTGTAAATGGGCATGACTTGTAGTTTGTTGTAATTCAGGAGGACGTTACTCCGTAGAGTTTTACAAATTTTTAATAGTTCAGGTTCATTGTGATTTCTGATGTAAGCTGCGGTATGTAGTGTAAATTGTGTGCAGAATGCCGTAGAGTTTTGTAGATATGTGAATTTGAGTTTTTGTTTTTTTTATATGGATCGCAACTGCGGTTAGGGATTTCATCATTCGCACTTGGCGATAGTAATGGGTTACTTTGAGTTAATGGTTTTATTTCATATGATTTTGGGAATTGTGACATGGGCTAATTTCATACGAGATTTGACCCGTGTGTTATTGTGTTATTATGTTATGATGTGTTTTGTCGTCTGACGCAATATCTTTGAATATAGAGTTACAGAATAAGGGTTTGTTGTTTAGGATTTTGTTTTGGGGAGGTATTTAGTATATCGGACCGAACGGGTCTGATCTTTTTCGGGTTGGGATATGTCAGTTAGGATTTAGGAGAGGTTTAAGATTGCCATTAAGTCAATTGCTATGGTGTTGAGAATTAGTCAGGTATTGCAAAATGTTCGCTAACCGGAGTAGAACCTTGATGTCTTTTACGAGATATGATACCTTTCAGATGTTTAGGATTGCCTTTCGTTGTTCAGTGTATGGATAGGATTCTTGAGTACTTTTTTCTGTTGGATAGAATTTTTATGAATAGTTCCTTAGAGTTAGGGTACTTGATAGTGAGTTGACTGTGGAAATTCCGGGTGCCAACTTGGAATTGTTTCACATTGAGAACATATGACCTTTGCACTAGTAGTCTTATCTGGTTCAGTAACAATATGGTAGGAATAGACGAGTTACTTTTTGATATGACTGTCGATATGACCGACTCACGGAAAATACCACTCCCTCGAAATGGAGAGGTTGGAATAAAACTTCACCGTCCTCAACATATGAAAAAGCTGTCAACGTTACTTCTGCACTTTGGAGAGATGTCGGGCAGGATGTCTTCATGTTGCCGTACTTTCGAGAGACGTTGGGTTGGCGCAAAAGGATTTGCGAGCGCCACTTTCAACATGGGCTTGTGCAGTTGTGAGCCATTCATCTTCGTCGGATCGCTGGGAGACGCAAAAAATACATTCAGCTTGGACTGGTGCAGTCGCAAGCCTTTCATCTTGGTTCGATTACCGTTGGCGTGTGCAGTCGCAGGCCTTTCAGCGTGAGGCAGTACCAGGAGTCAAATCGTCTAGATTAATGCGTTTCTTGAATGAACTACTGTGTTATAAGATATATATAAGTTTTGCACCTAGACATTTTGAGGTGGGGTCCACCTCAGGTGCGTGGACCGAGCAATCTGTAAAGGCTCGCGAAGGTGACCTTTGAAAAGTTGTGTCAGCTATTCGCAGGGTCCATTTTCACTATACGCAGCAAATAGGAAAATGCTGAAACATTCGCATACCACAAGGGTCGAAGAAACCACCTTGGTGACAAGACACGGGCTGGCAAATGCGTTTTCAGCAAAGAACGTTCTAGAAGCTGAACCAGTTACAAAATCCGGTTTTTGAAGGATGCTTCTTAATAATGTATGGTGTGTACGTGTACTTCGTGACGCTTCGAAGTACAGAGGCATGTCTTGCCGAACTTTGACCTCGAATGATGTCATACAAAAGTACGTTCGTTCGTGCGTTACATAATGAATATAATGGGAGGAACCGGTTGTTCGAATCGGACTTGTGAGATCCGTTTCATGTGTGTCTGAAGATGTGAGTGATTTTTCACATGGAGACTGTCCCAGAGGACTTGTGGAGTATATATCTGTTCCAGAACTGTGAACACAGTTTTGAAATTTTGTGTTTATCATTCCTAATTCCTTTTTCTCTCTCCCTCCTACAAGGATGAGAGTGGTATGACATTTGAGATGACCTGTTTTAATTGATTAACGTGTTCATGTTTTGACAGATGAGTTATTTTCTGTAATTGGGGGTTTATGATTTTGGAGCATTATTTCCTTAGAAGATTTTCTGATAGTTATGTGAAACATTGGATTTCATTCTTCGTAATTTTTAAGAAGTTATTTTCGTTGATTTTTGTCAATAAAGGGTTTTAGTTTTGTACTTAGTATCTCATTCCAGTAGTCCTTAGATTTTAGTTAGGGAAAGATATAACTTATGATGCCGGCTCACGTTACTGCTATCACAAAATGTCTCGAATAAGCGAGATCAAACCTCTGTTCATAAAACAGAGACTTAAATCAAGTATAGGCTCAGAAATGGCCTTTACATATATATATATATATATATATATATATATATATATATATATATATATATATATATATATATATATATATATATATATATATATATATATATATATATATATATATATATATATATATATATATGTATGTATGTATGTATAACTGAATCACGAAAATATGGAACGTGATGAATATATAAATAAAGATAAAATCCACGAAGGAAACGGAAACACTGGAGTGCTGCGAGGACTTTCGACACTAGGTCCTTTACTTAGCAGACTGAAGAAATATAAAAGTATGTTTACAAAGAAAGCTCATATAAATGACAGATGGGGATTATAAAGGAAACATATGTACCTGGAATCCAACACAATTGAAGAATTAGTAGAACTGCCAAAACAGGATTAAATATTTAAGAAGTATTTACAAAGGATTAGGATCAACCGTTCAGAAGCAGGGACAGGACTATTAAAAGATTATACAGGGTCGTGACTGACCACCTAAAAATTTTAGTACAACAAAATAATTCTCTCTTTTTTTATATACAATAATAACTTTTTGCAAGATGAACATTTTTACAAATAAAAAATTATATTAAACATACGGATATATAGAAAATATATATCAAGTAACTAAGTTGTAATGAAGTCAGTGATTTTATCTTTTAGGTCATTCTTGAACATTTTTCTAATACAGGGGTCCAAATAATACATGCCAGGGCTAAGATTAAAATTACAACTGGAAGTAAGCTGGATAATAGCGGACTCCAATAGATTTCTTGAAGAGAAACCTTTCGATCTGGCGATCACTGAACTTTCAGTCCAATTTATCCTGTGAGAGTTTTCACTTAAATGAGTGAATATAGCATTGGATGCTTGTCCAGTTTTGACAGAATACTTATGTTGCTTAATACGTACATCTAAATCTTTGATAGATTGGCCAATATAAAAAGAGGGCAGCCCAAACATGCAAATTTATATATTATGTTGTTGTTTTCTTTAGGGCTATTTTTTATTAACATTCTTTTGAGTGTGTTATAAAAAAAACGAGGTTTACATTAAAAGGTTTCAACAATGATTTTATGTTTTCAAAACCACTAAAATAAGGCAAGCTAAGAATGTTCTTAGGGGTTTCTTTCTTCATGTTACTTCCACTATAAAACTTTTTGTGGGCTTTGTTATAACAAATATCTAGTATATGTGAAGGATAACATAAATCTGTCCCTATTTTTCTTATATATTCAATTTCTTTAACCAAATAATGGGGACTGACAATGCGCAAGGCTCGTAAAAACATAGAGGAAAAAATTGATATTTTGATGTTAAGGTGATGGCCTGAATAGAAATGGACATAAGTTAAGTTGTTGGTTGGTTTCCTATAAATACTGAATTTACATTGAAATGGTTCTCTATGTATTAAAACATCTAAGAAAGGGAGGCAATTGTCTTTTTCTAATTCTAACGTAAACTTAATGGATGGTACCTGGTTATTCAAATTACAGAGTAAATCATTTACATCAATACCAGCAGGCAAAACAGCTAAAATATTGTCAACATACCTATACCACTTTAAAGGAGTGTAGATGATACTAGGTATATATCGTTTTTCAAAGAATTCCATGTACAAGTTTTAGAGGAGTGGGGATAAATGGTTGTCCATTGCCATACCAAATATTTGTTGGTAAAATGCACCATTCAATATAAACTTACAATCACAAATGCACAACCTAGTGAGAGAAATTATATGACTTACAGGTAGAGGTAATTCATAATGGATTAATTCATCACTAAGATACTCTAAAATAGAATCTATAGGGACTTTAGTAAAAAGAGAACAAACATGAAAACTAACGAATCTATCAGTGGGGCAAAAAGTGATTTTGTTTAATTTATCAACTAAATATAGACTATTACTGTATATACGTGAGAATCTGAGATAGTTCAAGTAACGGAGACAAGAGTTTGGTAATATATTTCGAAAGTTTATATGATATTGAGCCAACAGTACTGATAATAATATATTATATAGCATAAATTGTTTTCTTTGTGTGTTTTTACTAATCCGTACAAATAAGGTAACGAGGATATTTTACCGACAACTGACCTATTAGTTCTTTTTTATCTTTAAGGATTTTTTTCACTGTGCTGTTGAAACTTTTTATGACTTGATCAAGGGGATATTTTGTTAGTTTTTGTATGTCGTATCATCATCCAGTAGGGCTTGCATACGTGATATGTAGTCAACTTTATCTAAAATTACAATACTATTCGATTTATCACCTTTTGTGATGTGGATTGTATTGCCTTTTTTAAGGTCGGTCAAGCTTTTCTTATAGCGAGCAGGGAACTTGCTTTCATGCCTAACATTCGCACCTCCATAAATGATACCTTTAACTATATCAATATGATTTTGAGGAATATCACAATGTTTTTCAAATACACATAGGGACGACGCAATCGTTAAAGCAGAGGGTCTGTTAGACACACACACACACACACACACACACATATCATATATATATATATATATATATATATATATATATATATATATATATATATATATATATATATAAATATATAATTGTGTGTGTGTATATGTATATATGTATATGTATATATGTGTATATATGTATATATGTATATATATATATATATATATATATATATATATATATATATATATATATATATATATATATATATATATATATATATATATATATATATATATATATATATATATATGTATATATGTATATATGTATATATATATATATATATATATATATATATATATATATATATATATATATATATATATATATATATATA
>NC_089752.1:80306890-80311890 GCF_040412425.1 Macrobrachium rosenbergii | reverse complement strand
TCAGTGTCACTTAACCTATGTATGGGATAATAAAAACCGATTCTACCTATCCACTCATTTTATTAGATAAAACGGTATACATTATCAAGTACATGAATCTTGGGTTCTCCCGGCACACATTTCAATACAATACCACCACGATTTGTTATAACCAACCTTAAACCTCTAAATAATTTTACAATAAATGACCATAAGCTTCCAAATCTATTATGTCGTACAGCCTGACATTCCTCCCCCTCCCCCTTCTTCTCCCCTCTTCTGTTAGTGTTCTGTGTAGAAGAACTCGTCTTCCTCCTCCTCCTCCTCTTCCTCCTCCTCCTTGACCATTAATCCTAAGGAAGAAAAATAAAATGTCCTTCGAAAAACCGAACGTTTGCAAAAGTTAATTATGTGATGTATATTAGCAACATTTTTAAAAGTGGAATAAATCATTACCTTCTATTTAAAGAACACATGCACTCCTTGTATGTAAGAGCTCGTTTAATGCCCGAACTCCAGTGTGAACATCGCACCCTCTTGAAAAATTTGAAATAGTATTCCGTCACCCATCTGTCATTACTCGTACTTTTCAAACGCCTTGGGGAGAAGATGACACTCATTAACGACAAAACCGATTTTAACCATCTATGACTCGTACAGTGAATGAAGAAAACATAGTAAAGACCGCACTTGTAAGAATTATCAGGCTGTATCTGCTTTACAGACTGGCGAAGAGTAAAATCTAAACGCACACCGAGAAATGATGAGAAGCTACCCGAATAAATTTCGGGTTTATACCGTAACTGTCAAAAAAGTATATTGTATCTCTAGGCGAACAGTCTATATAAAAACATACTCAATGTCCAACAAGGTCAATACTAGAAGTTGAAAGTAGAGCATTAAATATAAAAACTAGAGGTTTAATTCTATTCGCAGGTATTTTAAACACACCCACTTCATCTGAAGTGAACACACCTAAATATTTAATAAGACTCCCTAGCGAACCCTGAAAAACTGTCTCGATTTCTTTAGTATCCATCACACCTAGCCCCTAACATCGCACTGAATGACTGTCCGAATCGATGGTTAAAATACCTTTCGTGTCACCAAACAGTAAAATCATGCAAGGGTGTGGTGCATCCATTCCCAGCTTTATAGATATTCTCAAACTGGCCGAAATTTCAACGGGCATGGAATCTTCCACCTCTTCCATAATGAAGCTGAAACAATACATGGCTCTCCCATTTTTTAAACTATTATAGGTTATGAGGTTATCATGTCCCCTTCCTATCGACTTTTGAGTCTCGTAATACAATTGCGTGATAGTATTAGGAAAATTACAGTCGATGTGATACACCGTATTCCCATTAACTGTGATGTGCACATTATTCAAGTCATAAGCTCCGAAATATACACTTTTGGCCGCGTAATTCTCCAAAAATGTTTGCATGCTTATCATGGCCAGTGTAATCTTTTCAGGTATACAGGTATTGAAAGGTTGATCTATTAAAATGGAATCCTCGTTCTGCCCTGTAACATATGTTTTATATAAAGTCTTATCAAATATATATTGTACCGGGTTAACTGCTAGAGCGGTGTTTAAAGCGGACATGGTGTTATAATGAGGGGTAACCCGATCAATCAACAACTTGGCCTTTTCTATATTCAGATCTTTTAAGTGTCCATCTGTGTGTGCACCCATCACCCAGTTGTTATTCACCACTTTAAGTCTTATTCTCAAATCCACCGAATCCAGCAAATACATGTCTATACTAGCCAGATCTATAAGGAGTGGAAAGTATGTGTGAACTCCCCCCGTCTTAACAGAGCTCATCACCCGAGATTCCCACCAACTCAACTGTTGGAAAGCAGCGGTGGTATAAGTCTGTGTAACACCACGCGCAAAGTTAAAGTCATTGTGGAAAAACCCACTTATACCAACAGTCGGTAGTGCACTGGTTTTAACGCTCTTGAGCATTTTTATGTATGATTGATAGTTAAAAACAGGACATGATTCCACCAACTTTTCATTCAAGACAACAGAGACAGATTTAAAAAGCTATACTCGATAAATCCAAGAAGGAACCGGTAATACCATTAATACGAAACTTGATATAGCTGTCAGTCAGGATTCGATTTACTGAATTGTTACTCGGTGTGAGATCCAACCTTTCCTTCGAATTAATCGAGCTTTCTATAATCCTACATCTGTTTACATTCGGGAACAATTCTGAGATACCTGCGATATAGGAGGAGACAGGTAACTTGTTTCCCGTCCCTGGCACGTTAGGAACAATGCCCGCCATTCCAGAAAAAAACAATACAAGAGGAGAGAGAATGTGTGCGGGCATGCCAACGGGCAAAAGGTTAATGAATTAAAGAAGATCGTACACATCCTTGTTATATTTACTTCTCGATTTAACCCTTTGATTCGTCATTCTCTTCTTCTTCTTCTTCTTATTCTTCTTATTCCCTCTCCTCGTGGCTGAGCTAGCCAGTGTACGACGTACTCCCACCTTTTTCCTGACGACCCTCCCACTTCCATTTAAAATTCGTTGGCCCGTGCTTTAGAGAGCTGTCACTCCATGTCTTTGTAAAGATTCCTGCAAGGGCAACCGATCATTCACTACATCGGAAAGCACCGATCTGCCAAACTCTTTAACAGAAGGTTTAGCAACATTCAACAAAAAAGGGAGTACCCTACGTGCAATGCCGGCAATTGCCGAAAATACACCTTCACCTCTCCTATGACTCGGATAGAAAACTGAAATGTCTTCTAAACCCCCTCCCTTCCTTAAAGGTTCAGACAGAAATAATGTTTTAAATTCCACCTCAGAGCGTGGAGTGAAGACAACTCTCATACTTGTTAACTAAAGAAAAAACTTTCGATCTCGTCCCCCATTTTGTTAAGCAGAGCGCGCGTTTGAACGTTCCTAATTACGCGAGGTTGCAAAAGTAAATAATGAAAAAGACTGAAAAGAAGGTGTTTTTATACGTACCTTTCTATCTGGGTCTTATATGAGGCACTCAGATGACACTCGAACCGTTTTTGAAATGGATACGCATCCCATTCTGCTCCATGATAACGATCGGAATCTGTTCTAGGATGTTCGTGTTCAATGCTTTGTATATCATATTGTGTATCCCCTTCCCTTTACCACTCTCTAATGTGAAACAATCCAATATATTTACTAGTTCACCTCCAAAAACAGTTGGTTGAACGATATCTGTGTACACTTACATATAATCTACACCACAATTATCGGGTAAGGAATCGTCAGAGAGATGCGCATTCAATGCCTCGAGGCTGTAAAATTTGTACGCTGTATTATTTTTAAAACCTAACAACCTGGCAGCTTTATCACTGAATTTGATAGTCACACTTCTAATATCCTCCGCCTTAATGTTCCTCCTCCTAACGTGAGGGATGATAACTCTCCTGCTATCTTCATCCCAACCGAATATAGCATTGCTGTTGAAAACGTTTTTGTTTTCACTGTCAAAAGAGACTTTTAAATGTTCATATATATATATATATATATATATATATATATATATATATATAGTATATATATATATATATATACATATATATATATATATATATACATATATATATATATATATAGATATATATATATATATATATATATATATATATATATATATATATATATATATTAGTATATATATATATATATATATATATATATATATATATATATATATATATATATATATATATATATATATATATATATATATATATATATAGTATATATATATATATATATATATATATATATATATATATATATATATATATATATATATATTATATATATATATATATATATATATATATATATATTATATATATATATATATATATATATATATATATATATATGTTATTATTAGTTATATAGCATATATATATATATATATATATATATATATATATATATATATATATATAAGTATATATATACATATATATATATTATACTGTATATATATATATATATATATATATATATATATATATATATATATATATATATATATATATATATATATATATATATATATAATATATATATATATATATATATATATATATATAATATATATATATATATATATATATATATATATATATATATATATATATATATATATATATATACTGTATATATATATATATATATATATATATATATATAGTAGTATATATATATATATATATATATATATATATATATATATATATATATATACTGTATATATATATATATATATATATATATATATATATATATATATATATATATATATATATATATATATATATATATATATATATATATATATATATATATATATATATATATATATATATATATATTTTATTATATATATATATATATACATATATATATATATATATATATATATATATATATATATATATATATATATATATATATATATATATATATATATATATATATATATATATATATTACATAAACATATATGCATATAGCAATATATATATACTTTTGATTTTCAAGTGCAATAAAAATAATAAATTATAACCAAACTTTAAAATCATTGACCTTATGATTTATGTACGCTATAACTACACATAATGGTGTAAATGGATTAATATATTAATTATATAATTAATATACAGGGGTATATACATCGTATAGTAGAATACCCCCGGCAAAAGGGTATTCTTTACCTGCACATATTCCTAAGTAAGGGTATCTCAAGTATATGTTATACCCTTTGATATGTGGCAGATATTGTAAAGGGTATATTATAGTTCTTATATACCCTGATAGAGTATGCTATTTTAACCACTAGAAACATCTTTTCTACCCCTTTATACCCTTTAATTTTAGAGGCTGAGTAATCTGTAAAGGCTCGCGAAGGTGACCTTTGAAAAGTTGGGCTGGCTATTCGCAGGGTCCATTTTCACTATACGCAGTAGATAGGAAAACTGCTTGAAA
>NC_089752.1:80254390-80301890 GCF_040412425.1 Macrobrachium rosenbergii | reverse complement strand
GTTAAGAGGGATCAGGATATTGCTGATAGAGAAGATAGAATAGGAGTAGAAGAGAAACGGTTGGAGAGTGAAAGAATAGACAGCGAAAAAGAGCGCGAACATGAACTTGAAAAAATGAAGTATGAGAATGATAGATTAGAAGCAGAAAGAAAACATGCTCTTGATCTTGCAAAACTAAAATCTGAAAGTGGTGCATCGGGTATAAGCTTGAATGAAAATCCATGTTCCCAAGATACCTTATTTTAACGAAGGTGAGGATGATATTGATTCTTACTTGCATAGGTTTTAGAAGTTAGCAGCACTTCATAAATGGGATAAGGATGATTATGCTTATTTGCTTGGAACTTATTTACGTGGCAGAGCATTGAGAGTCTATACTTCATTACCTGATACTGTAGCTGATGATTATGATAGATTAAAATTGGCTTTTGCTGAATGCTTTCAAGTTAATGCTGACACTTTCAGATGGGAAGTTTAGGAATTCAGTAGTTGGGGAGAATGAATCATATGTCCAGCTAGTTAGTAGAATGGATATGTATCTTAATAGATGGGTCGAGTTGTCAGAGATTACGAAAGATTTTAAAACTTTGTTTGATTTACTGATAAGGGATCAAATCTTGTGTAATTGCCCCCCTGATATGAGAACATTTTTGAAAGCTAAGAAATTTGCAAATACTTTGGAATTGGCTGAAAGTGCTGATCTTTATGCTAATGCTCATGAATCCTCTAAAAAGAAATTTTCTAGACTTCAAAGGTTAGGAAAAGATGGTTTCAGGTTGAAAGACCGAACAGAATCTAGTTTGGGAAAGTTAGTTCATGCTAAGGAAATGGAGAAAGGTAAAGGCAAAGATAAAGTTGTGCATAAATTTGATGGTAAGAGTAGTGAACACAGACAAGTAATTTGTTATTATTGTGGAAAGACAGGACACACAAAACGTATGTGTTATTATAACCCTGATAATTACAGTGAAAAGAATCATGCTTCTAAAGATGAAAATGTTAAATTTGTTTTTGAAACTGAGAAGAAGCCTGAATCTATAATTACTGATGCAAAGGTCTGTTATTTAACAAAACGGTTGAAGTTATGGTAGATACCGGAGCAACTTGTGTAATTGTTAATAAGAATGTATTGCCGAGTAAGGTTAACTACCTAAAGCCAGTTAAAGTGTTAGATTATTTGGGTAGACCTAAAATATTTCCCAGGGTGAGATGTTACCTAAATTGTAAATTTTTCAGAGGCTGGGTAAATGCAGTTGTAGCACCAATTAAGTTTGGAGAAGTTTTGTTAGGACTTATTCCAGGCCTTAAAGTACCAGAGATAGTTGTTTCCGATAGTATAAGCAGTAAAGTAGATAATGGTATTGATTTTGCAAGAGAAAGCTAATGTAGTTACGAGGTCTGAAGTGATGAAGGATAGTAATGTAAAACCTCTTAATAATCGTAACCTAGAGATTAAAGTTGATCCTGTAGATTTTGCTAAAGAACAAGAAACTTGTGAAACTCTATCTTTAATTAGAGATAAAGTAAAATCATCTGAAGTCACTGTTGTCAAAGGTCGAACAGTTGTGTACCAGAAGATAAATAATTTAATTTACAGAGTTTGTACTAAAAGTAAAATTGCGAATGAAGTGGGTAAGAAACAAATCGTGATACCTAAGAAATTTCGTATTCAAGTAATGTATTTTGCTCATGAAAGCTTGGTGTCAGGTCATTTTTCAAGTAGGAAAACCTCTGATAAGATATTTGCTAATTATTTTTGGCCAGGTGCAGGGCTGACATAACTAGATATTGTAAATCATGTGAATTTTGTCAAAAGTTTACTGCCAAAGGAAGGGTCAAGAAAGTGCCTCTAAAACCCATGCCTATAATATCAGAACCATCTTCAAGAATAGCTGTAGATTTGGTTTGTCCATTATCTCCTGTTACCACTAGGGGTCATAGATACATTTTAACCATTGTTGACTGTGCAACTAGGTTCCCAGAAGCAGTTCCTTTGAAGAACATTGATACTGTTACTGTTGCAGAAAGTTTAATTGAGGTATTTTGTAGGGTTGGCATACCTAGAGAAATCTTATCGGACAGAGATACTCAATTTAAGGCAGATTTGATGAAGGAAAATAATCGTTTGTTGTCTATTAAGGCTCTGTTTACATCTCCTTATCATGCTTGTTGTAATGGGTTGGTAGAGAGAATGAACGGGAGTTTTGAAGAATATGTTAAAGAAATTGTGTTCAGATCATCCGCAAGATTGGGATAGATACTTACCAGCTGTCTTATTTGCATACAGAGAGATACCGAATGATACCTTGAAATTTTCGCCATTTGAGTTGCTTTATGGAAGAACTGTGAGGGCCCATTAAGTATTTTGTATGAACTTTGGACTAATGAGAATTTACAAACTGAAGTAAAAATAGTTATAAATATGTGTTAGATTTGCGAGATAAGTTAGCTGTGTCTTCTGAACTTGCTGTAAAGAATGCAGAAATTAACAGTAATCAGTATAAGAAATATTTTGACAGGTTTGCAAAGCCTAGACGCTTGCAGGTTGGTGATGATGTCCTTCTTTTATTGCCTGATCAGAATAATAAGTTCTTGATGAAATGGTTGGGACCATATAAAGTTGTTGAGTGCCATCAAAATAAAGTTGATTACTGGATAATGATAGGAAATAAAAAGAAGTTGTATCATATAAATTTGTTGAAGAAATATTTTCACAGAGATAGTGAGAGTGTTGAACATGTAAATATTTGCGTTATAGAAGAGGAGGAAATAGACAATCATTGCAAAATTGAAACCTATAGTATAGAGAGTAATAGCATTCCAAATATAAATGACAAGTTATCAAGTGTTCAACGGCGTACATTACATGAACTTGTTAATGAATATGTAGATGTTCTCTCAGATCAACCTGGATTTGCTAAATATTTTTCGCATGATATCATTTTAACTTCTGATATTCCTGTTCAGCAGAAGCAATATCCAATTCCACATAGTTTAGATGAAGTTTTCAAGGTAGAAGTTGATTACTTATTGAAAATGGGAATTGTTGAGCCTTCTAAATCAGCTTATTGCAGTCCTGTAATTTTTGTCAAGAAGGAAGATGAATCATTGAGACTTTGCATTGATTTTAGGAAGTTGAAAGATATTACCTTATTTGACTGTGAACCTATGCCAACAAGAGAAGAAGCATTGCATTGTTTTACTGGTAAGACGGTATTTTCTGAACTAGACTTATGCAAGGGTTATTGGCAAATACCTTTAGAACCACATTGCAAATCATATACAGCGTTCGCTACACATAGAGGTTTAATGCAGTTCACTAGGATGCCGTTTGGTTTAAAAACTGCTTGTTCATCATTTGTTCGTTTAATGTGGATAGTACTTAAAGATTTGCCAAATGTAAGTTGCTATTTTGACAATATCATTGTTCATAGTAGTGATTTTGAAAGTCATTTGATAGGTCTGAGGAGAGTTTTTGACAGATTGAGATATCATGGTCTTACAGCAGGCCCAAAGAAATGTTTTCTAGCTTATCTTGAGATTAAATATCTTGGCTTATTTGTAGGTAATAATACATTGAAACCTCTTGAAGTTAGACTAGAAGCCATTCAAGCACTCTCAATGCCTACTACAAAGAAGCAGTTGCGATCTTTTCTCGGAACTATAAGTTTTTACCAGAAGTTCATAAAAGATTTTGGTAGTATTAGAATTCCTTTGAATGAGATGTTAAAGAAGAACAGCAGTAATAAGTTAAAATGGGAGGATAAACAGATTGAAAGTTTTAACAAATTGAAAGCCTGTCTTAGTAAACCACCTATTTTAATACTTCCAGATATGAATAAAAGATTTTTCTTACGAACAGATGCTTCGGACTACGGAATAGGTGCAGTTTTGTTGCAGAAGGTTGATGATATTCCATTACCTGTTGCTTATGCAAGTAGATCGTTGTTGCCTAGAGAACAAAGATATTCTGCAGTAGAACGCGAATGTTTAGCTGTTGTCTGGTCTGTTTCTAAGTTTTATGAATATTTATATGGCGTAGAATTTACTATTCAGAGAGATCATCATCCATTATATTATTTAAAGCAAATGAAGAATCAAAATGATCGGTTAATGCGCTGGGCACTAGCACTCCAAGATTTCAGTTATACTATTGAATATATTAAAGGATCTGAGAACGTTGGAGCAGACATGTTGAGCAGGTTAATTCCAGCTAGAGATATGTAAGAAAACTCTGGGTGCTTTGTTGAAATTATCCAAGGTAATTTCTTCTGGAGGGGCAAGTTTGTCAGGATAAACCCCCATTCTTTTCTTTGTATATATTTGGTTTTGGGCTTTAATTGTTGAATTGGCAGTTGTTTCGGGAACATCGCTTTCTTTCAAATAGCCTTGTTGTCCAATATCTAATTGTTGGTTAAGTAAACAAAGAGTTCACTTTTGAGCTCTCTGCATATTTTTGTCATTTCATCCTCGCCACGCATCCAACCCGCAAACCTTGCTGTTGTTGGTTATTTCTTATTACAAGGGACAGTTCAGATAGTGGATTCAGCAACCAAGATCCATGCACAGAGCCAGCCAGTGTTCCATTTATGCAGTAACAGAAACCGCAGTCCTTCTTCAAGCTTATCTGACAACCTTTATATTAAATACCTACTAAGTTACGTATGCTTTAATAATTCATCAGGTGCCAAATTTCCATACATGTTGTCAATAATATCAACTTATTAAATATTTATATATTTTATATAAACATATTGTATATTTCACCTAATATCTTTAATGCAGTGTAATTATGAAACTTCTATATGAACCAGTGGCAAATATATAATTAAAATAATTATCTAATATTGCATAAACATCTTTGAGCCACACCTCAATGAGAGGAATTCCTTGAAAATATATATATATATATATATATATATATATATATATATATATATATATATATATATATATATATATATATATATATATATATACTATGTAAACAGACACGAATCGCGTCCTCTATTCCCATTATTGAACTAGCCAATTATAAAATTTGGGGTCGTTTAGTTGCCAAACTAGGTACTGGACGATTCTTTAACAAGTGAAAATATGCGCAAAGAATCGTTGTTTTACACTTGATCTTGAGGCCTGGAGATGGGCGGTTCTCTTTTCGAGATCGCTATTAATAATTTAGAATAAGACTGCGCCCTCCAACTAAATAACTTGGAGTAAGTAACTGTATTGATTGATCAGTTCCATTTGTAATTTACTGGTCGATTCAAGTTCAGATTTGTTATTTCTGTTTTGATTGGTTTTGTTGTAATATACTTATTATTGTTTTTTTGTAAGTCGTAATATAAGTGTAGTTTTAATTTAGGTCTGTTGACATTTTCTCTGTAAAGTAGGGTAAAAATGTTATTGTAATTATTTCATTTGCAGAATGAAATGTCTGTAACGACTTCAACGTCGTGACGTTACATGCCTCGTTCGTATGGTTGGTTGAGGTGTCAAAGGTCTTATTTTGATTGGGCAGGCGCAAGCCCCTCCAGTTGCGCTACATTTCATTTCCAAGTGCTCTGCGGAATCGAGGAAACTCTAAAGTAGTTCGCTCCAATTTGTGCCTTGTGGTATGTAAATTTTCCTCAAGGTCAACTCGTTCATAAATTACTTCATTGTTAACAACAGCAAACAAAAGTGTCAACGAGTTTAGTTCGCGAAAGCTGAATGTTTGAATGCCTAACTAGTTGGTTCCGTCAATGACTTTGTCGTCTGGAAGAGTGGCTATTATCAGTTATCGACCCAAAGTTGGTGTTTTGAAGCAATACTTCTTGTGTTCCATTTCTCATAACTGGGTCGCTGAATTCATCGTTCGGGTGTTGTACTGCTGTTTACTGTTCAATCTTGTAAACATGCCTCCCAGGAAGGTGAAATCTTTGACTCAGAAGAAATTTGACATTGTTGAGACCTGGACTATTGAAAGTTCGGACGCCGAGGCCATCTTAGCAGATGCAGAGAACGCCACTGTTGATGATTTGTTATCATTGAACACTCTTCGTGAATCATATAGTGATTTGAAAAGTCTCCGCAGGCAATCTGACTTGTGACGAAACTTTGAAAACATTGCGTGATGCGGGTGTTACCTTCCACAAGCTGAGGACGCAGATAAATGAACGAATGGAAAAGCTATCGGAAAAAGAGGACATTCCTAAGCATGCTAATGAGGTCAGAAAATCTAATTCGTCATTCGTCCAATTGAAGAAACTTTCTTGTCCGACGTGGGATGGTGAAGTTCGATTGTATAAAAGATTCAAGAAAAATTTCGAGCTATTAGTTCAGAGCCAGATGTCTGAGGAGATGGCGCTTTTAAGACTGGAGAAGCATTGCGAGAAAATCGAGGAAGGCCTCATTGTTCAGTCGAAATCGAGCTTGGATGAAGCATGGTCAGCATTAGATTGCATTTACGGAAGGGGAAACACCATCCGTGGACGCAGTCCTCAAGGACGTCCATGACATTAGGCCTGTCAGAAGCGAGTCTGATGCAGATGGTCTTCGTCGATTCATAACGGAGCTTACTGTCGCTAAAGAGGACCTGAGATCGGTAAACCGAACGTCTGCATTAGGTGAGTCGGCATTTTCCATCGTAATGGAAAAAAATCCAGTAGAACTGCGCAGGAGAATCGACAGAAAAATTCTGGCAGATGACCTTGATGCTGAAGCCTCCTTCGATCTACTCTTAGAAATGGCCGACACGGCAGCCTCAATCGAAGAAACAGCTAAATTGCGAGCAGAAGCTCATTCTAGTTACATTTTCAGAGAAGAGCCGACGACGGTCGTCAAGAATTATCAGGTTAGCAGTAAGGACAGAAACACTGGTAACAGCGGTTTGAAAGGTGTCAAGCCTGGTAAGAATGGAACGCCCAAAAAGGGTAACGGTTGGAAGGAATCGAAAACCAGGAAGCCAAAAAATTCCCCATCTTCCGTTCAATCGTGTATTTTTCATTCTATGGCTGATCACCAAACGTCTGAATGCAGAGTGTTCCTAGGTCTTTCGTCCATAAAAAAGAAAGAAACCTTGAAGGAACATAACCGGTGTGAAAAGTGCTTTGGTTCTCACCCCTTAAATCAGTGCAGAAATAAGCACGTTTGTCAGGAGGTTAATTGCAAGACGCCAGACAATCATCATACTCTATTGTATGCTGCTTGCCTAGCTGCGTCAGGCATGGTTTATGGTCCTGTTGATTGCGAGAAACTCCGTCATCATCTGGGCCAGAACACAATGAGACCTAGTCATACAGCCTTCATGAAAAGGAAAGGCAATCTTTTCAGGGTTTCAGTTCTTTATGATTTGGGAGCCACTGTCTCACAGATTCTGAACTCGGTGGCAAAGGAAGCTTGTATCAAACCAGTATCCAGAATCAGAATTTGATGATGAGGACTGCTGGGGAGAGCCAGCCACAGGATTGGGGACCGGCTGATCTGTACAGCATCCCACTCTATGATGCAGAAGGTAACCGTGACTGCAGTTGATTGCATTGGTGTCGATTACATCGGTGAACTTGATGGAGGCAGTTATCATGCAGCTGCTGACATGTTCAAAGATGATGTCGATCCATCAGAACTTTTAGAGCCTGTTCACGGTGACATCGAGTTGCTCATCGGAGACAATCAGGCCAGCATATTTCCGCGAACGGTGAAGACAAGAGAAAACCTTGTTTTAGCTGAGACTAACTTCGGGTTCATTCTACATGGTTCTCACGAGACATTTTTTGCCGCCAATTCTCATGAACCAAGTGTGATGCTGTCGGAGCTCCTCAACAGAAAGATTTCTGCTGTTCTTCTGCAGTCAACGTCATCAGTTGCAGTAAGTCATGCTGAACGGCCGAAAGGGGAAGTTTCGACAGATAAAGCCCGGAGCAATGGCTCCGTGCAACAGGTTGCAGAAAATGGCGGACAGTCGGTTCTTTCAATAAAGACCAGTGCTGAGACTGTGTTTGATCGTATGTGTGAAGTAGAGGATGGTCCGGTTTGTCATCGGTGCGACGCAGTCGGCATAAACTCAGAAGAGGAGCGAAGAGTACAGACATACAAGAGTTGTCTCACCTACGACCCTGAACGGAAGATATTCGTTTGCATGTTACAATGGAAGGAAAGCTTCCGTACCTTGTCGGACAATCGACCTGTTGCCCTCAAACGCCTAAATTCGTTAACACGTACCATGTCCAGAAACAAAGCTTTAAAGAACTGGTATGTAGACGAATTTGAAAAGTTGATCAACGACGGCTATATGACAGAGGTTACAGCTGAGGAGGATGCGCAGTGGAAATCTAATGGTGGCATAGTCTACTACATCTGTCATTTCGCACACTTTAATGAGCATAGTTCCTCAACCCCACTCAGAATCATATTTGATGCAAGTGTTCCATTTAAAGGCAAGGCTATCAACTCCTTGTGGGAACCACCACCAAATTTGATTCCACCAATTCTAACCCTGCTGTTAAGGTTCCAGGAAAGGAAAATACCAGTTGCAATGGACATAAGTAAAGCATACTTCACTGTTCGCCTTGAGACAGAAGAATCTCATCTGCACCGCCTTTTGTGGAATCAACTGGACAAGGAAGAAGAAGTCAAGACGCTGCAATTACTACGAAACTCCTGGGAAACTACTCCGGCAGGTGGTATATGCAGTGTAGCAATGCTCATCATAGCTGAGAAATTCAAGGACAAGTACCCACAGGTATACGAATTCATAAAATCGAACTTGTATGTTGATGATGGTACTACAAGTGTTGATGATGTTTCCACGGCATTACAACTTGCTAAGGAACTCAACATTGTCCTCAGTGAGGCATCCTTCATCATAAAGCATTTCATGATCGGTGGAAGTGATAGTGATATTGATGCCCACATAAAGAAGTGCCCAGATGTACCTGACAATGTGCAACGGACACCAGAGCAGGAAAGGATCCTGGGTATAATATATCATTCTGCCAACGATGAAATTTCCATTTCAGGTAGGATTAACTTCTCAAAGAAAAGGGAGGCATTAGATCAGAGGAAGATATCAGTTTAGAAAACTTTGATGATGCCTTCCCTGACACTTTCAGTCGAAGAAATTATCTACAGATCATAGCAACCACCTATGATCCGACGGGACTTGCAACTCCGGTTACCATCTGCCTGAAGCACGAACTAGGTCAAATATTCCGCCTCAAACAGGAATGGGACGATCCGATCCTAGATGGTAATGATGACCTACCTACAACCCGCAGTCGGTGTAAAGAAGTGATTCGTTCGATCTACGGTCTAAAAGAAGTCAGGTTTGTTCGCTGTCTTACACCGGAAACCGCAGTTGACAAACCCACTCTAGTAATTTTTTGTGATAGTTCTCAGACTGCCTATGGATGTGTCGCATACTACAACTGGAAGTTGGAAAATGGTGAGCGAGCATCTGTTCTTGCCATGTCAAAGGCAAAACCTTGGCCACAAATTCCGACGTTAACGATCCCCCGTGGTGAGTTACTTGGATGTCTGCTGGGTGCCAGAATACAACAGACTATCGTCAAAAAATCAAGCTTCATTTTTGAAAGGGTAATGCTGCTAACTGACAGCACCATAGTTCTGGGACAACTGCGTCATGAGCCCTACAAGTACAACATGTGGACAGCCAGCCGTATCGGTGAAATACAAACTCTGACTGATATTCGTGATTGATACCATGTGGACTCTGAAAACAACGTTGCCGATGATGCGTCACGCGGTCTTAACCCATCTGAAATGGGAAAGGATTACAGATGGCAAAAAGGTCCAGACTTCATGAAGAAGGACATCAACGAATGGCCAATCAAACATGCAAATGAAGTTCATGCGAAGAAAGAAGATCTGGACATAAGAATAAAAGATCCACAGATGACCATTGAAAGATGCAAGTCACTATGTGTCCAGATTGATGGTGGAACAAATGAAGATTATTCAGTTATTCTTGATATCCTAAAAACATTTAACATAACGGTCGACAAAAATGACAGCCTGATGAAGATTAAACATCGCATCTCTAGAATCATAAGATTTATGGAAAATGCTTCACAATTTTTCAGAGATTGACTGAAGAGAACAGTGAAGACTATTTCAGTTGCCATCAGTAGTATGACGAAAGCAGAATGTTCGAGATGGTTTGCTGAAAATGATACATTTGTGCCTACCAAGCGTGAGTTAGTAATATCAAACTTGTTTCTTATTCAACAGGCTCAGCAGTCGCTACCGTCAGATGTGGAACATAAGCTAAAGTCACTGAACCCAATACTGGACGTCGACGGTGTGTGGAGAGCCCTAGGTCGTACTGGTGCTGCTCTATCAAACCCGCCTGCGATTATACCATACTCTGTACCCTTTGCAGAGATCTTGGTGCGTAAATGTCACCAACCGCAGCACTCTGGTGCGGATACTACTCTTGCCCTAGTACGTGAGCAGTTCTGGATCCTCAACGGTAAACGGTTCGTCAGCAAAGTTGTGTCGCAGTGCCCATATTGTCGCTTTCTACGGAAGAAGATCGCCCAAGTAGAGATCGCTCCTCGTAAGGTGGAACAACTCGTGCGATCGCCAGTATTCGAACATGTGGTCATTGACATAGCTGGTCTTTTCAATACCATCGCAGATCGCCGAGAGACGAGAAATTACCGGGTAAATTCTGGTAAAGCCTGGATTCTGGTCATCGTGTGTCGTGCATCTGGTGCGGCCCACATAGAGGTCCTTGAAGGTTACGATACCAACTGCTTCCTTGCAGGTTTTGATGCTTTTACTAGAATCCGCGGAAAACCCACGTCTGTGACTGCAGATCTTGGTTCGCAAATCCGTGGTGCTGCAAACGTTATGGAGAGCCTTTGGAACCATACCAAGATGGCAAAGATTCAGACAAATCCCGAAACAACAACCTGGCACTTCGTACCATCTGGAGCTCATTCGTCAGTCGGACAAGCTGAGAGGATGATCAGAACTGTGAAGAACACTTTAGGAGCTGTCACTGCTTCGAGAAAACCTGAGTTTACTAAGTTGCGTTTGCAGAGACTAATGTACAGTGTTGCTGATATGATAAATGATAGGCCTTTAGGTGTTCATAGAAATAATGTTGCCAAATTAGACGCTGTGAGATTACTACGTCCAAATTACCTTATTTTGGGTAGATCAAACGGTGATATTAGTGAACTTTTAGATTCCGAGTTGGCTAAAACACCTGAGCAAATAGAGTACACAAAAATACTTGCACTGAATGAACTCTTTTTAAATCATTTGGTGGAAAATATGGTATGATCAAATTTTTCCAGCTCTTCTTCCCAGAGAAAAGTGGTCAGACTCCAACCGGGGGGCAGAGATAAATGATATTGTAATAATCAGAGATACCAATCCCGTGCATAACCAGTGGTATTGGGGCGAAGTTGTTTCTGAAAACAAGTCGTCTGATAATATAACACGTTCAGTATCGGTGCGGTATAAGTCTGATGAAAAATCTAAGTTTGTCACTAAGTCGGTCAGAGATTTGGTTGTCATTCTGAGGAACAATGAACGTACTGATTTGTAGACATTTACAGTAACATACGTGAAATTTTCAGTTGCATATAACGTAAAATTTTGTCGCAAAAAGTGCAATTTCATCTAAATGAGTACTTTTTCAATATGTTGTCGTTTTTGTTTCATGTTCTTATTAAAAAAAAAGTTAAAATGTAAAAAAAAAAAAAAATTCAAGTTCCTGTTTCTTGCTTATTTATTAAATGAGATAAAGTTTTATCTATAGTTCTAGTATGTAAAATTTGTTACAAAAAGGTTCAAAAGTGAATTTTAATGAAAAAACGTGTATAATTTATAATAGTAAAAATTAACCTGAGATAAAGCTCTGGAGTGTAAACAGACACGAATCGCGTCCTCTATTCCCATTATTGAACTAGCCAATTATAAAATTTGGTGTCGTTTAGTTGCCAAACTAGGTACTGGACGATTCTTTAACAAGTGAAAATATGTGCAAAGAATCATTGTTTTACACTTGATCTTGAGGCCTGGAGCTGGGCGGTTCTCTTTTCGAGATCGCCATTAATAATTTAGAATAAGACTGCGCCCTCCAACTAAATAACTTGGAGTAAGTAACTGTATTTATTAATCAATTCCATTTGTAATTTACTGGTCGATTCAAGTTCAGATTTGTTATTTCTGTTTTGATTGGTTTTGTTGTAATATACTTATTATTGTTTTTTTGTAAGTCGTAATATAAGTGTAGTTTTAATTTAGGTCTGTTGACATTTTCTCTGTAAAGTAGGGTAAAAATGTTATTGTAATTATTTCATTTGCAGAATGAAATGTCTGTAACGACTTCAACGTCGTGACGTTACATGCCTCGTTCATATGGTTGGTTGAGGTGTCAAAGGTCTTATTCTGATTGGGCAGGCGCAAGCCCCTGCAGTTGCGCTACATACTAGCTGACCAACCTGGCACTGCCCGGGAAAACCCTGAATGACAGTCTACGTGTAGAGGGGGAGGTGAGGGAAAGAGGAGGGAGAAGGGTAGAGAAGAGAGAATGACGAGTGGGAGGGAAGAGGGAAAGGGGAGGGCAAAGGGAGAGTGGAGGGAGAAGGGAGAGGAGGAGGGGTTTGTGTTAACGGTCCGACAGACACATTCTTTTTCGTTGAGAACGTTCACCATTTGAACAGTCATTGGTGAAATGATGGTATTACCGTGGTGACTTTCCCCTTTATCCAGGTATTACTGTTCTGTCTGTCCCTTCTATAGAGGTGCTACTGTGGTGACTGTCCCTTTTATCCAGGTATTACTGTCCTGTCTGTCCCTTTTATCCAAGTGTTACTGTGGTGACTGTCCATTTTATCCAGCTATTACTGTGGTGAATGTCCCTTTTATCCAGGTATTACTGTGCTGTCTGACACCTTTAACCAGGTATTACTGTATTGTCTGTCACCTTTAACGAGGTATTGTTACTGTGCTGGTTTTCCCTTTTATCCAGGTATTACTGTGCTGTCTGTCATTTTTATCCAGGTATCACTATGGTGACTGTCCCTTTTATCCAGGAATTACTGTGGTGACTGTTCCTTTCATCTAGGTATTACTGTGGTGGCTGTCCCTTATATCCAGGAATTACTGCGCTGTCTGTTGTTTTTATCCAGGTATTACTGTGGTGACTTTCCATTTTATCCAGGCATTCATCTAGGTATTACTGTGGTGGCTGTCCCCTATATCCTGGTATTGCTGTGCTGTCTGTAATTTTTATCCATGTATTATTGTGGTGACTGTCCCTTTCATCCAGGCATTAATCTGGTGACTGTCCCTTTCATCTAGGTATTACTGTGGTGACTGTCCCTTATATCCAGGTATTACTGTCCTGTCAGATAGCTTTAACCAGGTATTACTGTACTATCTCTCACCTTTAACCAGGCATTTCTATGCTGTCTGTCTCTTTTATCCAGGTATTGTTGTGGTGACTGTACCATTTATCCAGGTATTGATTGCTTCATTATGAAATTTAGGTCTTGAAGACCAAGCGCCAGAACTCATCAGGATTATTCAGTGCCATAATGAAGGTGAAATATGTAAGTTAATGAAATGATTGATAATGAATAGGTGGATGATGACATACTAGCAAAATTCACCATTAAAATATGAATGTAAAAAATGAAGAATGATATTGGATAGAACCAACAAAAAATAAATATATATTAAACTTTTATATTCAAAATATACACTCAGTATGTAAAATAAATATGACTAAAATCTTTATTAAATATACTAAGCTCATATCTCATTAAAATAACCAGATTCTTTCAGTATTACAATCTCGCCTCTCGAGATCGACAGGTTCTTTACAGAAAACAAGCAATTGGGCTGAGATGACTGACGAGAGGTGACAAACAAAGGAGGGAGGAGCTGAACAATACCAAAAAGTGACCTTAAAATTAATTTATTTACAAATTATATACATAATGTACAGTTGAGTCAGGTTCAGAAACTAAACAGCACAAATAAATGATTCAGTAAGATATAAAAGCCCAGTAAACAAACTGAAAATAAATTAACAAACAACACTTGGCCAAAAACCAGGCAGCGTAAACATAACATGAACAGACAGCATGACAAATACACAGGCAGCATAATAATAATGAAACAAATACACAAGCAGCATAATAAATACACAGGTAGCATAATAATAATGAAACAATAAATACACAAGCAGCATAATAAATAATACGTTAAGTAGCATTACAGCCAGAGTTACATAAACATCCAAAGACGAAGCTGCAACACAGGAACACTGCAGGACAACAAAGACAGAGCCGAAACGACAACCATCTCGTCCTAAAGCACAGTGCTGATGTCCTCCTCCAGTACCGACGACCATGACAGAGCCGACACGGCAACCATCTCGTCCTCCAAGAAACGTACTGACGTCCTCCTCCAATTACGATGACAATGACAGAGCCGACACGGCTACCATCTCGTCCTCAAATACTCTCCACTGCTCTGCTGCTAGGACCTGACTTGCAGGTACGGATACCTGCTGCTGCTACCCCAACTGGCTTGCTGCTGCCCTCAACCTGCCTCGTTGCTGCTACGAACCTGACTGACGAAGTCTGACGCCATTCAACAGACGTCAGCTCGCCTGAAAGAAAGAAACAAAAACAAAGGAGGCAACAACCCACTAAGGGAACAATCGACAAACGGTTGTTCCTAACATTCAGATAACCCATAAGGTTATCTACCTCAATGTGATAATTTAAAATTTCTAAAATAGTCTTGCCAGCTAGTAAGTACTTTGTCCTAAGGTGATTAAATTTAGGACAGTGCACCAGCATGTGCTCAATAGATAGCTGACTACCACAGTGAGCACAAACTGGGGCACTGGTTCCCTCTAAAATATAGGTATGAGTGAAGCGGGTATGGCCAATCCTAAGCCGTGTTAGGATGATCTCAAATCTTCTGTTACTATTAAAAGCCGAACTCCAGAAATCGATACTTTTTCCAACGATTCTTTACTTCCTATTTGTGGATAAAATGAGGGAAGTCCATCTCTGCTGCCATTTTGTACGAATGTATCATCTAATAACTGGATGCATATCCAAATGTGGCACCTTATTAGTTAAGAAATCACATCTTGCAGCATCCTTTGCTTTACAGTCAGCCAGTTCGTTCCCTTCTAGACCAGTGTGCCCAGGAATCCAACAAAACATTACTGATTTGTGGCGAACAGAAAGATAAAAAAAAACCATTCCTGGTCCTTTTGAATTAAGGGATGGGTAGGGTTAAACTTCTTTAGGGCTTCTAAAACACTCCTTGAGTCACTATATATTACTGTGGATTTAAATTTCTTATCAGATGCAAGATTTGAAGCATCAGCTATGGCTGTTGCTTCAGCAGTGAAAATGGATGAGGAGTCTGGTAACTTTTTTATATATGATTCCCCCTCACACACCACTGCACATCCTACTCCATCTTCCGATTCTGATCTGTCAGTATAGATTTTCCTGTCATTTATATGCTTCTCATCATGCTCCAAAAACTTGTTTCTGACTTCTTTTTCTGAACGATCTTTCTTCTTTGTCTCTTTAATGCAGATGTCTATTGCTGGAATAAACCATGGAGGGATAGCAGGATGTTTAACTTGTAGGATCTTCTGCATTTTTTATGCTTTCATCCTCCAGTTCACCCAGCTGTCTGATTTAAAATGGTATTGAAGATCTGGGTCCAAAAAGCCTTGAATCACACTGTTTTAAGATCTCAAAAGAAGGATTCTCCTTTGAGCTTCTCAGCCGCATGGTGTATCTCAGACCTAGCTCATGCCTCCTTAAGTCTAGTGGTAGCTGATGGGATTCTATATAAATACTTTCAATGGGTGAAGTTCTAAAAGCTCCAGTGCAGATCCTTAGCCCCATATTATGCACAGCGTCCAATTCCTTAAGTTTAGTCTTTGAAGCAGATGAGTGTACTTGGCAGCCATAGTCTAACTTATGTAATGATAGCTAGGAGAATATTAATTAGGAATAGCGTAAATATAAGAGAGTGAAAAAGAAATGAGAGAGAACCAGTGATAGATTGATAGATAGAAGAGAGAGAGAGAGAGAGAGAGAGAGAGAGAGAGAGAGAGAGAGAGAGAGAGAGAGAGAGAGAGAGAGAGAATAATGAAGCAGAGGGAGTAACAACACTTCCTGTGTCATGATTAGAAAAGCAAAACACAAGCGTGAGTTTAATCTAAGGCAATCGTAACAAGAATGTTTACCCGTCTCACCTGTGAGGTTATCTTTCAACTCTCGCCAGAACTTAAAGACTTCCGGTGATGTCATTAGTCCCTCCTATGAAGGAGGGGATTAATTCATCTAATTACACCCAAAAGGATTTCTTTAGATAAGTTCCGACCATTTAGGATGTCTAACAAGGCGGGACAAGAAGCAATGGTCCGCCTATTGAGGGTTGGGCATTTCCTTTGAAGAACCTTCAAAAGGCAAGGAAGGAAGGAAGAGAAGCAGAACAGAACAGAAAAGAACAGAGCAGATTCAAAAGAAGCAGATAGAAGAGAGAGAAGCAGAGAAGTGAAGTCGAGAGCCTCACTACTTGTGGGTTGAGAAGAAAGCAAGGCTCATACTTCGACTCGTATTCATACTACTTAACTGGTATGTATATTAACTAGTGTGATAATGAAGTAAGAAAACTACACTGTGTCTTCCTAAGCCTCCTGGGGTTCAAACATTACAAACAAAGCCAGAAATGATAAAGCAACTATAAAGGAAATAATAAATTTCTTTGCATATGAAAGGCTCCAACAACAATAAAGAAAAGAACATCATTAGCTCTGAAGGTGGTAAAAACGTTTCAAAAGGCGCTAACAACATTACATTGGTGACAGCTGTATGGAATCAGAAGAAGATGTAAAAAAAAAAAGTGCAGTGTGAAGGACAAGTCAACAAGCCAACCTCAAGACGGCGAAGTGAATCATAACATCAATGCAAGCATAACGCTACAAACATCAACGGCCAAAACAGAACAAAGTGAAAACATTACCACTTAGAAAACCCACAACTAAGAAATATTATTCCCCGAAGATTGAACTACGAGAACAATGCAACATACCAGTGAAAAAACAACAACAGCGCATGTGTGCTGATGACTATCGAAACACACCCAAACAAATTCTATACACAATCTGTTAAAACGGAGGAGTGCATTTCACATGTACGACAAACATTCCCATTAGAGCTATTGACACACACCCAAAACAGATTTGTATTTAGAGTCTGTTAAAACGGACGAGTGCATTTCACATTCCCGTTAAAAATCAACATTACTGGTGAAATCTAAGAAGAAGACGAATCCCTGATAGTCAGCAAAGCAAGAAAGACAGTTTTAGTCAAGATTTAAAAACCAGAAGTCGTATCCTGGGCACCTACAGCGAACTACAGCGTTGGTCACGGAAAAAAAAAGTAAAACAATTCCAGAGCAACAGTGGTAACAAGCAATAGTTAAACAGAACGACAAAAGAAAATAAGTAAGTCATGATTGGAAAATTATTTTATTCTCTCTCTCTCTCTATGAGTGTATAAAAAAATTATGTTCTCTCTCTCAGAGGGTATAAAACTTTTATAATTCTCTTTCAAAAATTTATTTTGTTATATTTTTTTGATGTTTGATAGAAAGGAATCTTTAATAATTCTTTTGATGAAATATTTTTTTAAGACTGTTGTGTATTTGTGTATAATTTTACAATTTTTAGAATACTGTTGTAATATGCAGGATTCGTTTGACCAAATGTTGAATACTATTAGAAACAGACATTACAATTTAAGACCAACAACAGTTAGACATAGTCGAATTCCAGTGCCAAGTTCACGAGTATCATTAACCCAAGAAAATACTAACACTAATAACACTAAAGAGCAAAATGACCAGGAACCCTGTTTTAGTCCACCCAGATTTTTCCAAAGACTTTTGCTTAGCTTGTGATGCCTCAAGTACAGGGCTAGGAGCTGTATTGTTACAAATGGCCAAAACTAGAATGAGGGCAGTATATTATGCTAGTGGAGTTTTAAACCCAGCAGAAAGAAACTATAGTACCACGGAAAGAGAATGTTTAGCTTTATATTGGGGTTTAAAGAAATTTAGACATACTTTTAGGTCATAAGGTTAATGTACTTACTGATCACAAACCCATTTGTGACTTATTTAAAAAGGAAGCCATTACAAACAAAATGAAGTTCAATAGGTGGTTCATTAGTGTATTAGAATTTGCCCCAGAATTCAGATATATTCCAGGGAAATTTAACACCTTGGCAGATGCATTATCCAGATCTCAAGACGAAACAGAAAAATGTATTACCACTAATACCTTTTGTTTTAGTTGTCAAATAGTAGATTTAGATCTAGAAAGAGTAAAAATACAACAAGGAAAAGATGCAGAAATCAGACAAATATTGGGACAGTTAATACTAGATGAAACCATAAAACCTGATTTTCAATTAATAAATGGATTGTTGTATAAGAGGCCAACAGAGAAGAATGGTTGTTCTCGACCATACATCCCAAAAACACTAATCACTGAAGATTTAGAACTAAACACACTCCTATAAGTTAGCAGGATATCCAGGAATAAAAAAAAAACAAGCTGAATCATAACCAGAAATTATTTTTGGCCAAATTGTAGTGAAGATGCCAAAAAGTTTGTACAAAACTGTTTAATTTGTAGTCAACATAAAGGTAGCGTAAATCTTAAAGCTCCACTTGAAAAATATCCATCAGAATTAAATTCATTTCAAGTAGTAACTATGGAGTTTTTAGGTCTATTTCCAAAGACAGTTAGAGGAAATAAACAAATATTAGTCTTCTTAGACTGTCTAACTAGATATGTAGAAATCGTACCAGTAAGAAACAGAGATGCAGCCACAGTAGCAGAAGCTCTTAAATCTAGAATAATCACAAGGCATTCATGTCCACAAGTTCTTCTTGCAGATAATGCTGCTGAATTTACTATTGATCTTTCAAAGAAAATATGTGATTTTTATGAAATAAATAAGTGTCAAATAACAGCTTATAAACCAAGTTCTAATGGAGCAGTAGGACGAACTATTCGTAAAATAAAGGACATCCTGATAACTTTTGTGAGCCCACGGACAGCAGATTGGGACTTAGCAATAGAAGACGTACAGTTCACATTGAGTAATTCTGTAAATGAGACAATAGGAGAATCCCCACATTATTTGCTATATGGTTATCAGAAAAGAATGCCTAACACATTATTAGACGATGCAACACCACCCAGACATACCTATAACTATGATGACTATGTTGCATGGAAAACCAGACATACTTATGAGACAATCATGAAAACAAAGGCAAAATTAAAAGAGGTTCATAACAATCATGCCAAATGTTTTGATAAAAGTACCATTAAACCAGACATTACAGTAGGTACTCAAATTTATCTACGTACAAAATCATGTTCAAGAAGGGCCAAATGTAAAGGTTTCTCCCAAGTTCACTGGACCATATAGAGTTGTAGAAGTGTTAAAATTAAACAAATATAGAGTAATTAAGGAAGGTGATCTAAAGGAAAAAGTAGTTCACTGGAATCATATAAAAATAGTAAAAACAGATCCATGGTCCACTGAAGTCATAGATAACATAAGGCATGAAAATGCTGTAGATAATGTTGTAAACAAAATATATAATCTACAAAACCGGCAGAGTTAAATATGTGTATATATACGTATATATTGATGTTGGACTGAAAATATCATAAATATAATGTATGTAGTGAAACCTCTATCTAAAGAAAATGTAGAACACGGAAAAGGGAGAATAGACAGACTATAAAAATGGGCAGCAGCAAGAGGCAAAGTGATAAATAAAGTGATTACCTCACACAATCAAAATGCAGAACAAATAGAAAAGCTGAAAAATTTGATAAATCAAGTCAATCAGAATGTAACAAAAGAACTGAATCAGTTGGAAAACATACAGTTTTTAAATACATTTGCTCTAGAAAGTGAAGTGATATTACAGGAACATAAAAACACATTAAATGCCATTTTGCTTGATGATAAAGGTATTTTGACCCCAACACTAATCACTCCTAAAGAATTAGAAGACATTATTAAGTTTTGCATCATGGAAAAACACTTTCAGCCACTTCTGGAAGATGTAATCATGTACTACAATCTAGAAAGTGCCAAAGTGCGTTATGATAAACTTATTTTAGTAGCACCTTTCAATACTAGGATCACAAACACATTAATCACTGTGTACCCATTTCCTATGATTGTTAATAAACAAACAATCGTTCAAAAGGGAAGAGTCAGGCATTTTGCATTAGAAGAACATTCTCTACTATTGTCATTCTTCACTGATAAACAATTTAATGTGTGTATTCTGTTAAAAGAACAGGAATATATATGTAACTTTGATAACCTGTACAAGAATACTAATGCTTATCCCTGTATTCAAGAAATTGTGTTAAACCAAAACCAAGAAAAAGATGTATGTACCACAAACTCCGATAAACATTTTGAAGCACTTATAATTGATCAAGTAATCTTTGTATTTTCGCTAAATACTGTTGTAGCTAAAATTAAATGTTACATGAGTACAGAAATGAAGTTTAAAACTGTTAAATCTTTTACAACATCATGTCAGTTAGTGATAGCAAACCAATTATATTATGAACCCCATTTTTCACAACATATAAATTCAACAAACATGTGCCATATAAGAATTACTCTTTTAAAATAGATGAATTTAAATTGTCTCAGTTAGAATTAAGGAAGCTTGAAAATTTGAACTATGTTGATGAATATTTCTACTATAAGGAAACTGTCTCCCCAATTTTATCATTAGTAAATCTAGAGGTAATAGTAATAACTGTTATTTTGTTTATTATAGTAGTAAGAAATTTTATTATCAGAAAATTCAAAGGATATTGACAGAACTCAATAATAACAATAATTGATAATTGATGTTAACATGATAATAATTTCATGTGTTTATTATTCATATCTTCATTGAATATACTTATGAATTAATATACTTATGATTTGATATGTTTGAGATTTTAATATGATTATTTTTTTGAGAATGTTTTAATGAACTTATGTCTTTTCCTCCACAATTGGAGAAACAATTTTTATTATATCCATTATTACATTTTATTACCAATTTAATTATTAGTATTGTATCCATTTTATTATGTTTAATTAAACATTGAAGACAATGTTTGGTAGGTGACTGAGTGATGTAATGATAGCTAGGAGAATATTAATTAGGAATAGCGTAAATATAAGAGAGTGAAAAACAAATGAGAGAGAACCAGTGATAGATTGATAGATAGAAGAGAGAGAGAGAGAGAGAGAGAGAGAGAGAGAGAGAGAGAGAGAGAGAGAGAGAGAGAGAGAGAGAGAGAGAGAATAACGAAGCAGAGGGAGTAACAACACTTCCTGTGCCATGATTAGAAAAGCAAACATGGGCGCGAGTTTAATCTAAGGCAATCGTAACAAGAATGTTTACCCGTCTCACCTGTGAGCTTATCTTTCAACTCTCGCCAGAACTTAAAGACTTCTAGTGACGTCATTAGTCCCTCCTACAAAGGAGGGGATTAATTCATCTAATTACACCCAAATGGACGTCATTAGATAAGTTTCAACCACTTAGGACGTCTAACAAGGTGGGACAAGAAGCAATGGTCGACCTATTGTGGGATGGGCATTTCCTTTGAAGAACAATCAAAAGGCAAGGAAGGAAGGAAGGAAGAGAAGCAGAACAGAACAGAAAAGAACAGAGCAGATAGAAAAGAAACAGATAGAAGAGAGAGAAACAGAAGAGTGAAGTTGCAAGCCTCACCACTTGTGGGTCGAGAAGAAAGCAAGTCTTGTACTTCGATTCGTATTCACACTACTTAATTTGTATATATATTAACTTGTATATGTACATTGTTATTTTTACTAGTGTGATAATGAAGTAAGAAAACTACACTGTGTCTTCCTAAGAAACAAAGCCAGAAATGATAAAGCAACTATAAAGGAAGTAATAAACTTCTTTACATATGAAAGGCTCCAACAACAATAAAGAAAAGAACATCATAGCATTTGAACATCATAACAAAAGGTGCTAACAACATTACACTTAGATAAACATACTGCATTATAAAGCCTTAACAACAATTTCTCATCAGCACACCAATTAAAATTAGATACTACTTTTAAAATATTTAGTGATTCACTTTCTCTTTTAACTGGTAAATATGATTATTCCAGGTGAGCTTTTCATCAAAGACCATTCCTGCGCAGAACTGAAAGGCGACAGTTTTAGATTCGGAAAATCAAAACCCTTGCTCATTAGCCCATTTGCTTACTTTATCGATGGCTCTTTGCATGAACCTGCTAGTAGATGCTGCGCCGTATCCTGTGCAGTACAGAACCAAATCATCTACAAGTAAAGAGCCTTTTACTAGTGATGATATCTTTTCTAATACTCCATTAATGGCAATAGCAAAGAGAGTGACACTATGGACACTACCCTGAGGAACTCCCTCTTCTTGTAAGAAAGGTCATGATTCATGATTCCCAACTCTTACCTTTATATATCTTTATGATAAAAACGAATTTATAAATCTGATAATTTTTCCTTTAATGCCCACCTTATACAACTTTTTTATAATACCTTAACACCACGTGGTGTCATGTGCCTTTTCCAAATCAAAGAAAACTCCTATTGTTTGGCACTGTTTAGCAAAACCATGTTGTGTTTGGTTTGAGAGCCTGAGCAAGGGATCTAGAGTAGATCTACTTTACCCAAAGCCAAACTGGAATGGAGAAAGCAATTTATTTGCTTCTAAGTGCCATACAAGTCTGGTGTTAATCACCTTTTCCATCAGCTTACAAACACAACTGGTGAGAGCTATTGGTCGGTAGCTGCTGGGTGAAACAGGATCCTTGTTTGGTTTCTTCATAGGGAGGGTTAATGATCATTTCCAGCTCTTAGGAATAATACAGGTTTCCCAAATTTCATTTATTATATTTAAAAGAAATTCTTTGACTTTTCTGGGAGATGTTTCAGCATTTCATAAAGTATTTTAGCTTCACCAGGAGCTGATGGTTTGGTATTCTGCAAGACATCTTTGAGTTTCTGCAGTGTAAACTTTGCATAATATGGTTCAAAATTGTTTTCACTTAAATCAAGAGAAATCTGGGCATTTCTAATGTCTTGGAATCTACAGAATAGTTCTCAGTACTCGATATTCTCGATATTCTCGAGAAATGTTCTCCTAATTTTTCTGCGACCCTCTCTGGTTGGGTGATTAGATCACCATTTATCTTAAGGGTAGACAGAGGTTTAGAGACAAACTTGCCATTTGGTTTTTTAATTTTCTTCCAAATCATTTAGGATGGTGTTTTTGAGCTAATGCCATTAGTGTAGTACACCCATGACTCTCTTTTTGCTTTTAAAAATATTTATTTTGCTTGGCCACAGCACATTAGTAAATAACTTTGGCTTGGGCAATTCCACTCCTCTTATACTTTTTGTAGCATTTTCTAGTGATCTTTCTCATACTACTGCAGGTTTTATTCCACCAAGGAGCTGCTGGTCTAGAGGGCTTCCCTTTCATTGTTGGAATAGAGGCAATTGCACTGTTGATGGTGGTGTCATTGAAGTAATTATATGCCTCTGATATGGAAGGAAATGATTTTACATTCTTGTCCATGAGAACAGACTCATTAAATTTGTTCCAGTCTGCTTCATCTACCTTCCATTTGGAAGGTGACTCAGAGGGCTGATTCTTAACTGTTTTTATATGAATTGGGAAGTGGTCACTCCCATTTGGATATTCATTTGCCGACCATTCATAGTCAATGTGAACACTAGATGAGCAAAAGCTCAGATCAATAGCCAAATAAGTACTGGAGTATATCTTATGGTAAGTCATGGCTCCATTATTGAGTACAGTGATATTAAGATCATCCATAATATCCTCCAACATCCTACCCTTGGCATCTGTTGTGTTCCAACCCCATATGGGGTTGTGAGCATTAAAATCACGAAGGAGGAGGAAAGGTTTAGGAAGTTGATTGATCGGTAGATGAATATCATTATAAGTGAAATCCAAATCAGGAGAAAGATAGATGGAGCAAACTGTAATTTGCTTGTCTAAAATGAAAGTTACTGCTACAGCTTGGAGATGAGTATTAACTGATAGCAAGGAGTGTTGCAACGACTTATGCACAATAATTGCTTCACCTCCCTTAGCTCTATCTCCAATCGGTGGTCGAGAATTATATACGCTGTAATTTAACCCAAGATTATATTGTGTGCTTCCAAGCTTAGTTTCCTGGAGACACACAACACCTGGGCTATGGTCATGGAGCAGTACCTTCAGCTCTTCACTTCGAGCCCTAAGACATCTACAATCCATTGTAGTACTGACGTGAAAACAATTTTTTGGGCTTGGTGGAAGGCCCTTTGAATGGAACCTTTGCATTTACTCTCTTTTGTTTATGAGCATTATCAAGAGATGATTTGGAAAGGATTGGTCTTGACAGGTTTGGTTTATTATCTATTGATTTACTGGTGTCATTTTGTTTCCCTTTCTTGTCAGTTTGTTTAAATTAAGGCTATGGTTCTTGCATCAAGCTTAGTACTTCACATCTATTACTGAGTGATGCATGTTTAGTTGGAGGAGAGGATGAGGGGGAACGTCTCCTCTTTTGGTGTCTTTGCTCCTCAGTCTCCATTAAATCAGGCAGAGACTCTGCCTGAAACAATTCCAAGGTGGTTGGGTTAAGTGCCATATTATCCTCCTTGGAGGCTTGTGCTCTAGCCTCAACAGGCCGAGCACCTGACCCAGATGACTGGGCCACTACCACAGGGGTTGATGTACCTGCTACATTAGAGGGTGCTGCCACTGCACCCCTAGTGGTAGATAGGGGTTGTGGCTTAAGAACTTCAGCATAGCTCCTAGGTTGTTAACCTAATTGTCTTTTTGCAAAACCGATACTTATATGCTCTGCATTGGCTTTATTTAGTACAGACAGTTCATATTTGTAAATTTCACAATTTTTGTTATTGGATTTATGCTCCAGTTGACAATTAACACATATTGCTTTTCTATTACATTCATCATCATGATGGACACCAGAGCAGTTTATGCAAATTTTATCATTTTTGCAGTTCTTTGATGGGTGGCCAAACTTAAAGCAATGATAGCATTGCATTGGTCTTTTCTGGAAAGGACATACTCATACCCTTTCATTTTCAAATATGACAAGAGAAGGTACTTCAGAGTCTACAAAGGTTAAAATGATCATGTTGACAATAGCTACCTTTTTCACTCTCCAAACTGAAGTGGGACTCATTTCTAGAATTTCTTCTTCTGTCGTGTCATAAAGGTCTTTATCAAATAGTACTCTTCTCCCATACCTAGGCTTAAGTGGGGCTTGATCTTCGTAATCATTTCATCATTTTTTTATGTCCAACAAGGTCAGCATATATGTTTAGGTTGTGGATTTGGCATGAATAAGAATGGTGTTCTTCCCAAAACGAGAAATATCACCGCTCTTTATTCCTCACACCTTTTTCTGAAGAAACCTGCAAAATTTATAGTAGTTATGATTTTCCTTGTTGGCTGAAGCTACCACCCACATAGTAGGTTTAGGAGTCCTTATTTCTGCATTCTGCTTTCTCTCTGGTTTATCCTGATCCCATTTAGATGGCATATAAACGTCCATGTCTTTGGGAACTTTGTCTGTTAAGGCTCCTCGTGCTGTAGCTTGACCTATTTGTATGGCACTTATCATACTACTAGCCTTTAGAGCCTTATCATGGCTACTAAAGGTAACCCACACTTCCCATTTAGATTCAATATTAATACAGTTCATCCTGATTTCTACAACAGTTCCAAATTATTTCAGAGCTGTCGAGATCATTTCATAATCACATCACACTGGTAAGTCTTCGATATGGAGCATTCTCAAATTTTTCGCACAACCTAGCTGTGTTGAGGGTTTAATTTTAGATGAAGATTCTTAGAGAACTCTGTGTCCTTGCTTGAAGTCGTCATCAATGAAGCATGGCTAGAGGGTCCAGGGGAGGGGAGTGGGATCAGGATATTTTTTATTACTGCTTTTTGTCAGTTTATTTTTTGAGAAGCCATCAACATTTGGAGAAATTTCAATCTCCAAGGTGGGTGCAGAAGTCATCATCTGTGCCAGAACAGCACCATCAGAGGGTCCAGGGGTACTCGAATCCTTATAAATGCTAGACATAAAGATTTGAGAGGGGTAAAAAAAATTAAAAAAAACTTAAAAAGATATCATCGCCTTTCTTGGGGATTATTCTTCCACCAATGGCACAAGTGAGAACTGACTCCCAAATGTCCGCGTCCCTACCCTACCCCACAGGGGATGGCACAACACGATTATAGTGGCCCAAGCGTAAGCCAAACCTGCTTGCTAGGACCGAAGGTATTACGAAAATACCATTATCCCCACTCTAATCGTGTTAAGGGCAAACCAGATAGAATGCCGAGAGTCCTATCACCAGAACCAGACACCCCCTGGAATCCGTGGTCCAACCCTAAAGAATATTTCCGCTTGATATCTCTCAGGTCTGAACATTATCAGGCAGCTAATGGTCCTACCACAGTTCCCACTATTTAGCTTCGGATATAAACCCAATCCCAGTTATAATAATCTTTCCTGTTTATCAGGTCCAATAAATTTTAGCAAAAGAGGAAAATTCCACAAAAATTAATTCAAAGAAATATATAATGGTCTATAGGACTCTTGGACCCAAACCCGGAAACAGATTCCTGGGGTTCAAGAGCCCCCTCACCACGTCAAGGTGGTCCCAAATTGAGGGGTGCTATTACTATGCTGCCTGTCCCCTTTAACCAGGTATTACTATACTGTCTGTTCCCATTAACCAGGCATTACTGTGCTACCTGTCCCTTTTATCCATGTACTACTGTGGTGACTGTCCCTTTTATCCAGGTATTACTGTGTTGGCTGTCCCCTTTATCCAGGTATTACTGTGGTGACTGTCCCTTTTATCCAGGTAATACTGAGGTAACTGTCCCTTTTATCCAGTTATTACTGTGCTGTCTGTTCCCTTATCCAGGTATTACTGTACTGTCTGTCCCTTTTAACCAGGAATTACTGTGCTGTCTGTCCCTTTTATCTATGTATTACTGTGGTGATTGTCCCTTTTATCCAGATATTACCGTGCTGTCTGTCCACTTTACCCAGATATTACTGTGATGACTATTCCTTTTATCCAGGTATTACTATGGTGATTGTCCCTTTCATCCAAGTATTACTGCGGTGACTGTCCCTTTTAACCAGGTATTACTATGGTGACTGTCCCTTTTATCCAGATATTAATGTGGTGACTGTCCCTTTTATCCAGATATTACTGTACTGTCTGTCCCCTTTATCCAAGTATTACTATAGTGATCCTCTTTTATCCAGTATTACTGTGGTGACTGTCCCTTTTATCCAGATATCACTGCGGTGACTGTCCCTTTTATCCAGATTTTACTGTGCTGTCTATCCCTTTTATCCAGGTAATACTGTGGTGACTGTCCCTTTTATCATGTATTACTGTGCTGTCTGTCACATTTTTATCCAGGTATTACTATGTTGACCGTCCCTTTATCCAGATATTACTGTGGTGACTGTCCTTTTTATCCAGTTATTACTGTGCTGTCTGTCCCTTTTATCCAAGTATTACTGTGGTGACTGTCCCTTTTATCCAGATATTAATGTGGTGACTGTCCCTTTTATCCAGATAATACTGTACTGCCTGTCCCCTTTATCCAAGTACTACTATAGTGATCCTCTTTTATCCAGTATTACTGTGGTGACTGTCTCTTTTATCCCAATATCACTGTGGTGACTGTCCCTTTTATCCAGATTTTACTGTGCTGTCTATCCCTTTCATCCAGGTAATACTGTGGTGACTGTCCCTTTTATCGAGGGATTACTGTGCTGTCTGTCACATTTTTATCCAGGTATTACTGTGTTGACCGTCCCTTTTATCCAGATATTACTGTGGTGACTGTTCTTTTTATCCAGTTATCACTGTGCTGTCTGCCCCCTTTATCCAAGCATTACTGTGGTGACTGTCCCTTTTATCCAGCTATTATTGTGGTGACTGTCCCTTTTATCCAGATATTACTGTGCTATCTATCCCTTGTATCTTGGTATTACCGTGGTGACTGTCCTTTTCATCTAGGTATTGCTGTGGTGACTTTCCTTTTTATCCAGTTATTACTGTGCTTGTCTGTCCCTTTTATCTAGTTATCACTGAGGTGACTGCCCCTTTTATCCCGGTATTACTGTGTTGTCTATCCCTTGTATCCTGGTATTACTGTGGTGACTGTCCTTTTCATCCAAGTATTACTGTGGTGATTGTCCCTTTTATCCAGTTATTACTGTGCTCGTCTGTCCCTTTTATCCAGTTATTACTGAGGTGACTGCCCCTTTTATCCAGATATTACTGTGCTGTTTATCCCTTGTATCCTGGTATTACCGTGGTGACTGTCCTTTTCATCCAGGTATTACTGTGGTGACTGTCCCTTTTATCCAGTTATTACTGAGGTGACTGCCCCTTTTATCCAGGTAATACTGTGCTGTCTTTCCCTTTTATCCAAGTATTATTGCGTTGACTGTCCCTTTTATCCAGCTATTTCCTTCGTGACTGTCCCTTTTATCCAAATATTACTGTGTTGTCTGTCCCTTTTATCTAGTTGTTACTGTGATGAGTGAAAAACATTTTCAATAGTGTATTTGTATGGTCTCGAGTACATGAAATGAGGTATGATATACGCGTAGAGTCTATTTACCACATAAGTTACAAAGGGAAAGGGGAAGGGGGATGGGGGAAGGGGAAGGGGGCAGGTGTACAGGTGCGAAACCTATCCTGTTATCTAAGTTGGGTCAAATGATGGCCACTTGACAAATTTTGTCTAGATTGGTCATGCTGTTCGGATTTCTATAGGGCACAGACATACAAACATGAAAACATTCACTCATATAATAGAGTTATATTATAATTATATATATATATATATATATATATATATATATATATATATATATATATATATATATATATATATATATATATATATATATATATATATATATATGACCAGATTCCTTTTTTGGAGTAACTTAATAGTAAGCATATTAATATAGAATTTACTTGTGAAATCGAAGATAATCATACGCTTGCTTTTCTGGATATTCAGGTAAAAAATCTTGATAATAACTTTCACGCCTCAGTCTTTAGAAAGCGTACTTTCACGGGTCTTATGTCTAAATTTCAATCAGCTACACCTTTGAAATATAAGATGAATTTTATATTAACGCTAGTAACCAGAGCATATTGTAAAATTTGTTCAAGCTTTTTGAATTTGCATGAAGAATTGGACTTTCTAAGGTCACTTTTAAAAAACAATGGCTATCCGTTGAATTACGTAAATACATATATTGGTAAACACCTTTCGAAATTATATGTAAACAAACAACCAACAACCCGAAACTACCGCTAAAGAAACCTGTTATTTATTTACCTTTAACTTTTACTGGAACTCATAGTTACGCTTTAAAAAAAAAAAACAATTAATTTCTATTTTGTCCATTGTTATCCTCGGCTAGATATCAAAATATATTTCACTTTGCAAAATAAATTAGGTAATTTCTTTAAAATTAAAGACCCTATACCAACAAGCCTTCGGTCCAATCTGATCTATAAATGGCAGTGTGGTGGTTGTGATGCCACTTTCGTTGGAAAAACTACCAGATCAGCTTGGATGAGATGGTTTGAACACCTAGGTAAGTCATATCGTACAGGCAATTATCTTTCAAGGCCCAGTTACGGTGCAATTAGAGAACACAGCGAAGAGACTGGTCACCCTTTACATATTGATGATTTTTCTGTTTTAACCACTACTCAGTTTGCTACAGACCTCGACATTTTAGAAGTTCTATACACCATCAAGATAAAGCCTTCTTTGGCTAGAAATGTGGCTGTAACCTCACTTTCGTGTTTTTAGTCTGCGTTTTACTGGTTTGTATATTGATTAGTATGTTTGTTATACCTCTGTACCTTCCGTTTTTGTGACTTAAATTTTTGTGTTTTGTTTTATATTTTATTCATTTATCTATTTTGACTGGCCATCTTTTAAACGTATTCTTATTCTTATAGTAATTTGAATGTATTATTTTGAATTTTATTATAAGAATTGTAATGTCGTCATTTTAATTTTGTAGCTCGATAACGAGTGAGAGTACTGCTCGAAACATGTCCCAATAAAGTTGTATAAAATGCTGATCCGGATTTTGGCATTGGTGTCCTTACTGATAAGCAGATGGCGCTTCCCCGCTGGTGTATCTATTGCTATATATATATATATATATATATATATATATATATATATATATATATATATATATATATATATATATATATATATATATATACATATACATATAAAGAGAGAGAAAACAAGCGGTCACAAATTTTCTTTAAAATGAATCTCTTGCTGCATATGAGATTGAGTGACTGATCAACTAATTTATATCTATTACCGCCATAATAAAATGATGAAGAGATAAATACAAATGAAAGCAGAGAACTGGAAGACAAAAAACTTTAATTTCGGAAAAGGTCTCGAGAAAAACCAGATAAATAAAAGAGAGAGAGAGAGAGAGAGAGAGAGAGAGAGAGAGAGAGAGAGAGAGAGAGAGAGAGAGAAATTAAAAACACGGAGCGACCCTTAAAAAGCGATACTAAATCTCTTCATAATAATGGTAAGAGAGAGAGAGAGAGAGAGAGAGAAACCTCTTTATTCAAAGCATTCACTCCCTGTGTGAGAAACAGGGAAATTTATAAATGTATATATATTTTAGGCACGGATTGCACAATTCTAAAATTCGTGCTTCGAAATTCCCTGTGCAATCAAGAAAGGGATTTGCTTGTGATGTTTCTGATATTCATACCCATTTTGAATGTTTTATTTCGGTCATTTATTTCTTTCCAGAGGCAACGGTTCTCATAATTCTGTGTAGTTTTTTTCTAGTTCTTGCTCCTTTTTTCTATCAACGTTTGTTATTGCCGGAAAATCTTTTATTCCCTTACATATAAATTCAGTCTCAAATTCCAATATGCTTCCTATGAAAGTAATTTTGTTTATCTAAACTCTTTCATTTCATTGATATAATTCTCTTCTCTTGAATACATATGGTTCATACTGTATGCCTTCCCTTTCTCTGTTTACTAGTTTTTCCTTTATTCTTTTAATTGTTCATTCTCTTTTGTTTCTGGAAGCAGCAACACTAATTTCTCCTTGTCATAGCTTATTGCCGTTGCTGTTTCTCTACCTCTCGACCAGTTACCTCTTACCCCTCTTTTTCTTTCTCTGGAGAGTCTTTATTCCATCATTTTGTGTTAAACATTACCAACAATTTCAGCAAAATTCTCTACCAGAGCTGAAACATAACAGATTTTTCATCCTCTACTTTTAAAATATTGCTTATTCTTACGTTCTTCTTTATTACATTCATTCTTAACTTTATAGCGCCATCGATCACAGTATTAAGAAAATACCACCAGGAAAGATGAAATAACAAAATTTGCCTTAATATTAAAAACTTACAATTTTAAGTTGATGTTTTCTGTTAAGCGACCTCCATCAATTTACACCATTTTTTAATCGTAGAATAGGAAAAGCATTATTATTTTGAAAGTAATTATGCACTACAGTTAGCATCCTAATAATTATGAAAATATAAACATATATACTGTATACACATATGCATATAACGTACATACTTGACACACACAATTTGCCTATTCATTTTTTTCAAATATGGACAGCTTATTCAGTGGATACAAAATTTTATGGATACAACTTGCCAGGATTATTATTATTATTATTATTATTATTATTATTATTATTATTATTATTATTATTATTATTATTATTATTATTATTATTATTATTATTACACAAATAAAAATTATTTCTCGGATATATGATGTCCGCAACAGAACGATCTTGGAGCATTTTCTGCTCAGGTTTTCATCTTTATTTTTCATTGTTTAGCATATTTTATCAAAACTTTTGCCGGTGAAGACGACCTCCACTTGTCCTAATGGCTCAAAGAGAGAGAGAGAGAGAGAGAGAGAGAGAGAGAGAGAGAGAGAGAGAGAGAGAGACAGGAACCAACGCACGTGCATTCATTTACTGAATTTAGTTTCATTTATGTTGCAAAGGTAAATAACGCCGTAAACGAATAATTAGATTATATACCAATAGATGAAAATTAACTAAATAGTAATAATAAGAAAACGGATAAATAAATGACAATATAAAAAATAACAAATAAATACAACTTAATGTATAAATAGAAAATTAACTACATAAGAAATTAAATGAAAAGGTTAATAAAATTTTTAAATGTTGAATAATAGAAAGATTTTAATAGTATTTACAACCATGAGACCTACAAAAATATTTTATCAATAGATGTGGTGGTTACGCAAACAAAGCTACAGAAGTTTATTTTTTTTTATTTATTTATTTATTTATTTTTAGTACGGAGAGTGTCTGGAACCTCTTATGATTATGTAGCTCATGTCTGACGGGAAAGTAAAGAAGAAGAGGGGAGAGGAAATGATGTGCTTTTCTGTGTAAAGAGAAGAGATTCTTTTAATATGGGAAACAAAATATTATTAATCGCATAGGTGTACGAGTTTGTTACCCATATCGATTTGAAGTTCTTCGTGCAGTTAAAGGAATAGAGGCTATAGACATCATACAGGTGTCACTGTTGTTCTTTGGAAATTAAGTTCTATACTTAGATATTATTCTTTAAATTTGGTGCTTATCAAAAGAACACCATCTGAATAAGAACAAAACACACTTACTAAAGGGTAAGCAGTGACAATTGACTATCATAGGTGGAAAATATACTGATAACCTAACGTTACTTAATATATGATACGTAGAAAATGAACAAAGAAAGATACGGAGATTTGCATATTTTTAAATGAAAGTACGCATTTAAACCTTTCTAATCAGTATTCACTCACCTGAAAACTACCTGCGTGGAAAAAGATACACTATTAGTCACTGGAATATATGGGAAGTTACTGAAAATTAGTTACGATGATGTACATATCTTTTGGAGCGAGATATTACATCGCACAAAAATGTGTACTTGTGCAAAAAATTGATACCGCATAGTTCCTACCAATTTTATTTAAATTCATAATGGTAGTAAGGCGATTATTTATGCCAATTTACTATAAAGTCCGGAACAAATAAAAATTAAAATGACCTGAGAAAGGTGGAGTCTATACTGAGTTGAAAAAATGGGCGCACCACATAAGGAAACAAGAAAATAAAGTAGAAAAAACAGAAGCAAGAGTAGAATTGTAAAGCATAACAAAGAGGAACTGAGAAGTCACTGAAGAAGACGGTTGGAATGGAGATTAGATTATGTAAATGTTGAATGCTTCATTACGGTCATACTAACGTTTGTAACACCAGTGCAAGAAAATGTAATAAGCAATTCACAAGGGTTTTTATCTCTGTCATGCCGCACCATTAGGACAAGTGGGGGGTCTTTTTCGCTGGCAAAAGTTTTGATGAAAGATGCCAAACAATGAAAAAGAACGATGCAAACCTGTTCTCGCAATACTCCAGAAGCATAGTGGTGAAGCCAAAGTATGCCCAGGAGAATTCTTTGTGTGTAATAATAATAATAATAATAATAATAATAATAATAATAATAATAATAATAATAATAATAATAATAATGCTGCCCTTTCAAGTCTTTGGTCCTCTAATGATAGATATTTTCACAATACATAGATTATCATACATCATTATATATTGTATTCGATAGTGCATATTTTAGTATGCATTATATGTTCTGTCACAACCATGTTTATTGTTGAGTGCTCTAAACAGTTAAATGATGGAAATAATGGCTGTAGACGTGCGAGTGACTGGTTAGGTGGAATAATCGGTCTGAGACAGGGTGTCATGATATTTTTGTGGATGGGGCGATGCCAGAGTTCTAGATTGCTAGATAAGATGAATCAGGAATGGGGGTTAGAAAGCCAGCTGTTCCGAGACGGAATAGTTATGGTCGAAACAGTAAAAAGAAACTACAGAGATTACTGAAATGATTAGAGAGTGATTTTAATAGGAGAAAATTAAGGCCAAACATGAGCAACAGTAAGATTACGAGAGTAAATGGAAACATTGAAGATTGAAGAGTTGATATGATTTTGGATGGTGAGAGAGTGAAAGCAGCAAATTCCTGTAAGTATTTGGAAGAAAATATTTCAGATGATAGTAGGGAGAGAGATGTGGGAAGTCACAGAGTAGATGAAACGTGATATGTGCTAAAGATTAGGAAGCTGTGTCTATAGAAGCAAAGACTAGAATGCATGAGGGTTAAAATACTAAATCAATTCTCCGATACAGAAGTGAAGTGTTGAACTTGACTACAAATGAAAGAAAGGAGGTAGAAGTTATTGAGATGAGTTGTTCTTGTACCATCTGAGGTATAAGAAGAACAGGAAGGGCAAGATGTGCGGAGTAATAAAGGAGTGGTAAAAGGGAGATCGTAAGTAAACGGATGAATCAGAGTGCTTTTGAGAGGTTCGGTTATGTGGTGGGAATGGAGTTTAATTGGTTGGCGAATATATTTTATCATTCTGATTTATTAGAGTTGCAAGACAGAGGTGAATAACGAAATGTATGTAAGGGGTTTCGACACAAGATTCAACAATTTGCATTAATGTTCCCTCAAAGTTGGACACTCTATGAAAATAGTAAAAAGGACAACAATTAGTTTTAGGAACTAACTTCTAGGCTTATCACAGTAAAGTGAAGGAAATGTACATTTTATAGAAATGATAGACTTTCAGATTCTACATATTGTTTAAGAGTAGTATAATATTTCTGTTGTTGAATAAATTTACGTCTGAAAGAAAACATCGCTAACCAAAAATGACTCTTGCCTGGTAGAGAGTCCAAAATGTTTTAAAGTTTCATACCTGAGAAACTGGGGTAGTAAGTGCTAGATTGGCAATGGTCATTGATGGGTAATTAGCTTCCTGTCCATTTTGAGACATTTTACGATATATATACATAATTTATATATATATATATATATATATATATATATATATATATATATATATATATATATATATATATATATATATATATATATATATATATATATATATATATATATATATATATATATATATATATATATATATATATATATATATATATATATATATATATATATATATATATATATATATATATATATATATATATATATATATATATATATATATATATATATATACATATATATATATATATATATATATATACATATACATATATATATACATATATATATATATATATATATATATATATATATATATATATATATATATATATATATATATATATATATATATATATATATATATATATATATATATATATATATATATATATATATATATACATATACATATATATATATACATACATATATATATATATATATATATATATATATATATATATATATATATATATATATATATATATATATATATATATATATATATATATATATATATATATATATATATATATATATATATATATATATATATATATATATATATATATATATATATATATATATATATATACATATATATATATATATATATATATATATATATATATATATATTAGAGCCCCCTCCACAGAACAAATGGAAAGTTATGAAGTTTTCTGCTATAGCCTGTCTCCAAGTACATTATTTTAACTTTCTATTAAGCTATTTTTCATTTTACATTTCTTGTATTTTCAGACTGAGTGACAGAGTTAGATACAGCCATGGCTAACGACTCGGAGGAAATCAGATGGATTGACCGAATCCGGGCTATAACCTTCAGAGAGGCCAGGGTTGCTGGCGCATCCTTCATTTCTCATTCCTGGATAGCTAAATACATTAAAAGAGATGAATCCTTTGTTAAAAGAAACGAGGACAAAAATCCATATGACTGTCATCGTGAAAAGAGTGAGATTCTTGGAAGGCCTGAAGTTCTTTCTCTGGAGTCAAAAGACATCATAGCTGAGGCAGTGGGTAGACCAAGAAAGTCTTTACGTAAATTGGCGCTTGAACTAGAAACAAAAAGTGGAAAGAAGAGAAGTTATAGTGCTGTGTATCGTGAGTTGAGAAAATCTGTTATCAAGCCATTTCATGTTATCAGCAAGCTCAACATCACTCAGCGAAAAGAGAGAAGACCATGCATGGTTTTGCAGTTCATTTCTTAAAGACTGGGATGAAGCTGACTGTCTCCATGTTGCCGCATCAAATGAATTATTCATTTACACAGTCAGGAAGACAAATCATAAAAATTACATCATTTGGGCTGCAAAGATGGATGATATCAGCGATGATGTTTGGGAATTTTTCTGTTTCACAGCCAAACGGTTAATGTGGATCATCAAAGAAAAAGGACAGTCATGGAATGGCGAATACTTCAGAGAAACTGTGCTTACTGGTGGAGTATCTCCTTTCCTCAAAGATCCTGAAAATGTGTTATATGTTGAAGAAGTCACATTTTTGCATGATAAGGCACCAAGTTTCAAGGCTCTTCAGACACAGGAGCTGCTTTGAAAGTGGTATCGATTTCTTTTCGTCAAGGGAATTTCCAGGTAGCTCCCCTGACCTTAATGTGTAAGAAAACATTGGTAGTATCTTAAAGGATCGTGTTGAAGTGAGCACAATGAACTATGATGGTATACCAAGCTTCGTTTACAATTTGCTGAAATCATACCCCTCAAGAATGCAGGCTGTGGTACAGGCAGATGGAGGCCACACAAAATATTAAATACTCAGAGAGAAACTTAAATAAATACCTGTTCTGAATTACTTTTGTTTTTGTCTATATCATTTTAGTTTATGCTGTAGAGGGGGCTTATAATTTCAAAACACCCTGTATATATGTATATACTGTATATACATACATACATATATATATATATATATATATATATATATATATATATATATATATATATATATATATATATATATATATATATATGTGTGTGTGTGTGTGTGTGTGTGTGTGTGTGTCTGTGTGTGTATGTGTGTGTGTTTAATTTGCTTCTTATACACATGTGACTTTTCATATTTTCACAAATATTAAGACAAATATCGTTTAGTATCTGATTCCCATTATCTTGGGAATAACTTACAACGAAGGAATTATAACTGGTATATACAGTATATATATATATATATATATATATATATATATATATATATATATATATATATATATATATATATATATATATATATATATATATATATATATATATATATATATATATATATATATATATATATCACTTGGAAATAAAGTTATTTCTCCCTCAAAAATATTCCATATTTCGAACAAACATATCGAAAGCTTACGTTACATGTACTTCATATGGTAACAGCTGTATTTATATACAGCGACGCTACCATATTATTTTTAATTCTGAAAATTATTCAGTATATACTATACAGTCTTTGTAGAATATACTTTTCAATACATTTTAAAAAGCGTTGCATGATAACTAAACTGTATTGTGATTTATGAGTCCCAGAATAGGTAGCTGTACTAAAGAGATTTTAGAGGCAAGAAGAAATGGAGTGCAGAATGTGGCATAATCTTGATCAACACGTTCCGTACACTGTTTGTTTATAATTCGAACACCGTAGATAAAAATCACTAATAATAAACTCTCTAGATTGCACCGAATTTGACCGCGATTTCCCTCTCCTGGCCTCTTTGATTAAAATAAAATGTTTTTAAATTAAAGCTATCACTTGTTTTCTAGTTAAAGATAACGCTTGCTTCTGTCAGATTTGTTTCATAAACTCCTAAATCATTAGCTGCCTTCAGAGAACGCTATGTCATACTACTTACCCCATGGATTGTTTTTTCAAGCTTTTTTCCCATTCGGTTCAGATAAAGGTTTAATTATCCACATTCACTACATGGAATCAGTGTTCATTGACCTGAAAAATTCGGTAACAATTTTGTCATTTTCAGCCAACCTTTGGAGTAACTCCTACATTAATTTGCCTTCCATCTGGGGAAAAGAGGGTCTATCGCTGTTCCTTCCCTACCCCACCCCACCCCACCCCACTCAAAAAAAAAAAAAAAAAAAAACACTGCACAGCAGTCCTTTCGGGTTACTATGGAAAGTATACAATCGAAAGTTAACTAACGAATGCAAAATAAATGGAAACTCGCTCAATCCGTTTGAAAAAGATCATCAAATCTCTGCTTAAACGGCTCCTGCCTGTGGTGGCCTTGCAAAAATTGGAAAACATATAAATAGCAAATAGGTACCAGAGGCCAGTATCGATTCTGGAAAACTTGACAGCTAAAGGTATCACTGCGGTATATGGGGAAAAGATGTGGGAGGAAGCACTGCACAGAAAAATATGGGAAGTTGCTTTATAATGAAAAAAATATTTTTCTAAACTGACAAAGTTAATGCTTACATATTTATTATATATTTTGTTATCAATATATATATATTCATATATATATTTTGTGTGTACACACACACACACACACACACACACACACACACATATATATATATATATATATATTTTATGTATATATATATATATATATATATATATATATATATATACATATACATATATATATATATATATATATATATATATATATATATATATATATATATATATATATATATATATATATATATATATATATATATATATATATATACATATATATCTTATATATATATATATATATATATATACATATATATATTCTATAATATATATATATATGAATATATATATATAATTATTATATATTTTACTTGCATACATATATATCTTATTATAATGTGTTATAATATACAAAACCATTCTACCAATATTTGTGACTCTGAAAATTTTTATGTTTTGCTTGCAGAGTCGTCATTTGTTGTGAGATATGATAATATGATCTTAAAATGTCTATTTCTTACAGATGACTCGTATGTTCTGTGTTTTGATATAATTTTCAGCTGTTTCATATGTTTTGAGGTGACTTTGTAATGTATAATCATTCGTGTTTATAACACACTGTGTTCATGGAAGTTTAAGTGCTGTAGGGAGAGATTTTTGAACCCTTATCAGATCACCACATCCTGTATTGACACAGGTGGTTGTGGTGAAGGCAGAAAGGCAAGGGCCACTTTCCTTATCTTTAATGAGTTGACAGGCCTCGGCCAGAATGCTTTATTATATGTTCATCATGTGTATCTGTTCCATAGTTGTTAGCTTTGCTATGTTTATTATGCGTTCCATAATCTGAGTAAAAAGAATGAGGAAGCGAGAGAGATGAAGTTGACAAGCTGACAGCTGAGCCAGTTTGGTCTCAAAATACTTAACCCAGGACAGGGAATGTCAATTATACAGATAAGAGCTCTGGCATATTTTCTTTTGGGTCTTAGAATTCTCTGTGCATATTCTTTGTGTATTTTGTAGTAGAGGAATAAGGTGTCCTGTGTATTCCCTATGGGAGGGCTTGAAGATAAAAGGGGAGTACTGAATGAAAAACAGTTAGTTAGGCAAAAGAGGTTACTGGCATAAGGTTCTCTCTCTCTCTCTCTCTCTCTCTCTCTCTCTCTCTCTCTCTCTCTCTCTCTGTTCATAATAAGGTATAAAATTTGGTCGTTCTCCCACTAATGTTAATAATTTTGTGAGTTACTGAAGGTGTTAGTATTTTACAAGCATTGTGAAAAGTGTATAATAGTATGTAAAAGGTACTGTGATGTTTACTGGTTTTATATTATGTTTAGAGTTAAAGTGATGTTCTAGGTAAAAGAGAATTATTATTTTGATAAGAGGTGGATAATATCTCTTATAGTGAGTTCTAATGTGTCTTGCTGTTAACTGCATCTTACTAAGTGCATATAATTGTGACTTGGCAGTGTTGTCTTTGAGAAAGCTTTAGAAAGACGTGAGTTTACCTCTTTTTTTTTAAGTGAAGATAATCTTTTGAAAGATTGATATAATTTTAATCATATTTTGTCCTAGTGAAATTACTGTTGGTATATTTCCATTTTTTGCATATTTCATTCTTATGTGTTTGTGTTTTCATATTAGTCACATTAGTTGAAATGTTTATAATTTCAAAATATTTACATAAAGTTTTCTGTTGGTGATTACTTAGAGTTTTGTTGCATTACTGAGATTTCAGTGCATACTTACTATTGAGATTTCAGTGAATAACTGTATTGACTCCCATTTATTAATGTTTCAGTGAACACTTGGGCTAATTGCAGATGTTCAGGTTTATGTTTAAAACTTGAGTGAAAGTTAATGGTTTGAATTTTACTTAACCAAATTGCTTTCTTGATAAATTAAATTTTTGTGAATTAATCTTGATTAAGAAATACTTAAATCTTACACTGTTGTCAACTAATAGTAAATCTTTTTAAGACTGTAAACTCTGCTACAACTTTTGAACTTAGAAATAAATTTATCTGTTTAAAGTTTTAAAAGCACAGTGTTTCATTTTGACTGCCACTGATTAGAGAAATTAATGGATGTGCGCAAGATAAGTGATATGTCTGTCCAGTTCTCCTTTATCAAGGTGAAAGTAGAACCAGGGAAACAATTATAGTGTTTGTTGAAGCGATGCCCATTTTCCACTTGTCTGTTTATAGCTTATTAGTTGTTACCTCACCCATAACTTGACAAAGTTAGATTGATTTTTCCAAGTGATAAGCAAGTTTTATGGGATCTCTGTACCTTTAGAGTATTCAGTCTTAATATTTTTGTTATGAGGTTTCAAGTGTCTGGCTGAAGTGAGGTAACTTTTGGTCTTATTAATTGTGTAATAACCAGGTACTTGGTCACTTCGTGACAAAATAGTTGGTGGCCAAACCCAGGACAGAACGGGATTGAACGGGACAGTATGGGATTGAATGGGATTGAATGGGATCGAACGTGATTGAACCCTGGATCGAACCATGATAAAATATCTGATGGCCTGACCTGGGAGAATTAAACAAAATATTTGGTGCCCATCGTCCGGGAAGAACTAAACAGAATATCACTCCAGTTTATGGTTTATACTGGTGGTGTTAGGAATATATTTTGGTAGGAGGGTAACCATATAATTGTTTTGAAGTGTCTTGTAAACTACTTAGTTGAGTAAACTAGAGAAAAAGGCTCTGTTTGAAGTTCAGGAATTTTTAGGCGCTCCAACCATCAGAAAGTTATCTGAATCTCACCTGACTAAGGCACAGTGGACTCTCTTAGCAGTGACATGTGGAGGTAATGTTACTATTGATATGATTGAGGCACAGGTCAAGTGTGTGGCAATCCAAGCATTAAAAAGCTCTGGTAAAGTAGATGGAGAGTTAAAGGAGGCATATGAATTGTTGAATGCAGCTGAGGTAAAATTTACAAATATGCTAAGGCAAGAGAATGAGAATGGTGATGTAGAGGCAGAACTTAGATGTTTAGAAACGGAAGAAAATTGGAGTAGGCTGAAGGTGCTAGAATCAGAAGAAAAGTTACTTACGCTGCAGATGCAAGCTGATAAAGAAAAAGAAGAAAGAGAAAGAGCAAAAGAAGAAAGAGAGAGAGCAAAACATGAAAGGGAGTTGGAGTTAATCAGAGCTCGATCCATACTACCTGTAAACCCATATAACTATATCCAAGGTAATGCAGACCCTGTGTTTGATGTAGTAAGAGTACAGAAGTTAATTCCAAAATTTACAGAAGAAGCTCCAGATGAGTTTTTTGATCGCTTTGAAAAAGTGGCTTCAGGTATGGGATGGCCAGAGGATAAATGGTCAGTCTTGTTACAGTGTTGTTATTGGTAAAGGAAGAAGTGCCTATTTAGCTTTATCAGCTGATCAGTGTAAAGAGCATAAGGTACTCAAACACAGTGTGCTACAAGTTTACCAGATGACCCCTGAATATTACGATGAAATATTCAGACCTTTGAGAAAGGATGACAAGATAACTTTCTTGGATTATGCCTACAAAGTAAGATGTTTTAGACGATGGCTGGAGGCGGCTAAAGTTAAGTCTATGGACGAACATGAAGAATTAGTGGTCTTAGAACAATATCTAAGAGGAATTCCTGAACATATAAGATCTTATTTGAGAGAGAGAGAGAGAGGCGAAGAAAGTTGATAAAGCTGCTACTCTGAGTGAGGACTATAACATAATATCCAGCAAAAAGAATTATAATGTTAAGTACCAGAATCAACAATTCACAGGTTATAGGCCTCAGTCGAGTTTTAAGAACAGTGATGTGAGAAACCCTTCTAATAATTATACCAGTACAAAGCCAGGATATGCCACAGCAGTGGAATGTTAAACCCTCACCTTCTAGTCTGTTCTCAAGACAGATGCAGAAAACTAATGTTGTTTGCTACAAGTGTGGAAGAGTAGGACATTATAGTCGAGATTGCTTCAAGGTACACCAGCAGGTTAAGCGAGTTGGACAGGTGATAAGGAGTAACCAGGTAAAGCCAACTACGAGGAACAATGTGGGAAAAAACCAGTCGAAATGCAACTTCCAGTAGTGAGTGGCTGAACAGTGAGGAGGTTTTTAAGCCATATATCTATGAAGGTATGCTGACAACTCCCTCTTTGAGTGTACAGGTACCAGTGAAGATATTACGTGATACAGGAAGTAACCATAGTGTGGTAGTTTGTGGTGCTCACCCACAATTGGAGAAGAATCTCACCGGAGATTCAGTTATTTTAAAGGGTACAGGAGGAGAGGAAGTAACTCCTATATGCCACTTGCATTTGTCATGTGAATTAGTGACAGGAAACATTGATTTTGCTGTAAAGGACTCACTAGCTGTTGAAGGCGTGCATGTTTTACTGGGTAATGAAGTTGGTGGTGTTCCCTTCGTTCCGTGTCCTATAGTGACAGACAAACCGTTAAGGATTAGTCCTATGATAGATTTAGAGAAGAAAAACCCCCACCTGTTTCCAAGCTGTGTAACTACCAGAAGTATGAAGAGAACTGAGCATAGAAGTAAAGAAACTGAAGATTTACCTGCACCAGAAGGATCAAATGAAGGATCTTTGAGCTTAGAAGAGCTATTTCAGGAAAGTGAAGTTTCCCCTAGTGTTAGTAATGAAGAGATTTCCGAAGAAGAAAAGGATCCTGTTGTTATTAAAGAGTCTCCAAGTAGTCACGGTGTTCCTGAAGACAGTAGTGAAACTACAGAAGCAGAGTTAGCAGATATTGAGAGTTCATCCCTTGAAGTTGGTCAAGTGACTAGAGAGAAGTTAGTGGAACTGTAGAAGAGGGATACAGCGTTGGCTGATCTGTTCTTCAGAGTTGTTGATCAAGAAGAGATGCAACAAACTTCTAACTGTTATTATCTAAAGGAAGGATTGCTAATGAGGAAGCATCGACCTGCAGATATACCAGGAAATGCTAAATGGGGTGAATATCATCAAATTTTGATTCCATATCTATTGAGGAAACAAGTGGTAGCAGTAGTGCAAGAGTCTGGACATATGGGAATCAGGAAGACTGTTGAGAAGGTTAAGAAATTTTTTTTTTTTTTTTTTTTTGACCTGGACTTCACAAGGATGTTAGGAAATTTTGCAGGGAGTGTCATACATGCTAGATAGCTGGAAAACCAAATGAAACTATTCAAAAGGTTCCCCTACAACCAATAGAAGTTAGAGGACAACCCTTCAACAAGGTGATAATAGATGTGGCTGGTCCGCTTCCGAAAATGAAGAAAGGACATGAATATCTGTTGACGTTAATGTGTCAAGTAATAAGATATCCTGAGGCGATTCCTGTAAGAAGTATAAGTGCAAAGGTAATTGCTGAGAAGTTGGTGGAATTTTTCTCCAAGTTTGGAATTCCAGAAATTGTACAAAGTGACAGAGGAACAAACTTTACCTCAAAAATATTCCAGGATGTGATGAACTTCTTAGGAGTGAAACAACAGTTATCTACTGCTTACCACCCAGAGACTCAAGGAGCCTTGGAAAGGTTCCACCAGACTTTGAAAAGCATATTAACCAAGTACTGTAATGAGTCGGGAAAAGAATGGGATGTTGGTTTACCTTTAATGTTATTTCAAGTTAGGAATGCTTATCAAGAAAGTATGGGATGTTCACCAAATGAAATGATTTTCGGTCAAGACGTGAGAGGTCCGTTGAAAATTCTTGCAGAGAACTGGGAAGAAAATCAAGAGGAAGTCCAAAGAGAATACGTGAAGAACTTGAGGAAAAGGTTAAGAGAAATTAGAAAATTCTCTTTAGAAAATTTGAAGACAAGCCAAAAGAAAATGAAAAGAAAGTATGATTCTAAGACTAAGCTAAGAAATTTTAGTGTTGGACAGCAAGTTCTAGTGTTTTTGCCAGTGGAAAGGTTTCCCCTTACAAATAAATTTCAAGGTCCTTATAGGATAACAGAAAAGTTAAGTGATCGAACTTATGTGATTGAAACTCTAGGGAGAAGAAAACGACGGAGGAAGATACATGTAAATCTTTTGAAACCCTACTTCTCAGAGACTAGAACTGAGGTTATGTCTATAACCCAAACAACTTCATCTGCAAAGGATGATGATGGCTATGAGTTGGGAACTGAAGACAAGATGAACAATTCTTCAATATTAGAAAATTTGGAAAGCAAACTAAAACATCTGAGTGATGAACAAAGCAAAGAATTAATTGAGATGATTCAAAGTTTCCCTGAGGAAGTCCAAAGAGAATACGTGAAGAACTTGAGGAAAAGGTTAAGAGAAATTAGAAAATTTTCTTTAGAAAATTTTGAAGACAAGCCTAAAGAAAATGAAAAGAAAGTATTATTCTAAGACTAAGCTAAGAAATTTTAGTGTTGGACAGCAAGTTCTAGTGTTTTTGCCAGTGGAAAGGTTTCCCCTTACAAATAAATTTCAAGGTCCTTATAGGATAACAGAAAAGTTAAGTGATCGAACTTATGTGACTGAAACTCCAGGGAAAAGAAAACAACGGAGGAAGATACATGCAAATCTTTTGAAACCCTACTTCTCAGAGACTAGAACTGAGGTTATGTCTATAACCCAAACAACTTCATCTACAAAGGATGATGATGGCTATGAGTTGGGAACTGAAGACAAGATGAACAATTCTTCAATATTAGAAAATTTGGAAAGCAAACTAAAACATCTGAGTGATGAACAAAGCAAAGAATTAATTGACAAAACATGAGATAAATGGCTTGGCATCTCATAAGCCATTCAAGCAAAGAGCTTGCCGTGTATCACCCTTTCATCGAGATGTTTTGAAAAGGAAGTTGAATATTTGTTGCAGTACGGATTGGCAGAGCCCAGTTCAAGTCATTACAGTTCTCCTTGTGCGTTAGTGAAGAAACCAGACGGCTCATTTAGGATGTGTACTGATTATAGGAAACTGAATTCCATCAGTGTAGCTAATAGTTATCCCTTCCCTCTTGTTGATCAATTACAAGATAATATTTGGCAAGCCAAGGTTGTTTCTAAATTGGTGAAAGAGTCACAAAGATTTGTGAATGTGCCTAGAGTATATCACCTATTCTGTGCAAGTTGTTCAGCCATAATAATTTCCCTGATTGATAGTACAATTTGTGTAATCTTGTTGTGTAAAGAGAGAGAACATTTTTGGAAGGAGCAGTGCAATTGTAGATTATGTATCCCATTCCTAATCATTGGATTCAAACCTGGGATAATTAATCTTCTGGGTGGAAGGAATATTATAATGTGTTATAATACATAAAACCTTTCTACAAATATGATATGTGTTTCTGTGAAAATTTTGATGTTTTGCTTGCAGAGTCGTCATTTGTTGTGAGATATAATAATATGATCTTAAAATGTGTATTTCTTACAGATGACTCTCGTGTTCTGTGTTTTGGTATAATTTCAGCTGTTTCATATGTTTTGAGGGGACTTTGTAATGTATAATCATTCATGTTTATAACACACTGTGTTTGTGGAAGTTTAAGTGCTGTAGAGAGAGGTATTTTTGAACCATTATCAGATCGCCACATCCTCTATTGACGCATGTGGTTGGGGTGAAGGCAGAAAGGCAAGGGCCACTTTGCTTATCTTTAATGAGTTGACAGGTCTTGGCCAGGAAATGTCAATTATACAGATAAGAGCTCTGGCATATTTTCTTCTGAGTCTTAGAATTCTGTGTGTACTCATGGTGTATTCTGTAGAAGAGGAATAAGGTGTCCTGTGTATTCCCTATGTGTATTCTTTGAGTATTCTGGGAGGGCTTGAAGATAAAAGAGGAGTACTAAATGAAAAACAGTTAGTTAAGCAAAAGGGGTTACTGGCATAAGGTTCTTGTTCTCTCTCTCTCTCTCTCTCTCTCTCTCTCTCTCTCTCTCTCTCTCTCTCTCTCTCTGCTCATAATAGGGCAGAAAATTTGGTCATTCTCCCACTAATTTTAATAATTTTGTGAGTTACTGAAGGTGTTGGTATTTTACATGCACTGTGAAAAGTTTATAATGGTGTACCACTTGCAAAAGGTAATGTGATGTTTACTGGCTTTATATTATGTTGAGAGTTAAAGAGATGTTCTAGGTAAAAGAGAATTATTATTTTGATAAGAGGTGGATAATATCTCTTATAGTGAGTTCTAATGTGTCTTCCTGTTAACTGCATCTTACTAAGTGCATATAATTGTGACTTGGCAGTGTTGTCTTTGAGAAAGTTTTAGAAAGACGTGAGTTTAGCCTTTTTTTGTTTTAAGTGAAGGTAATCTTTTGATATAATCTTTAATCATATTTTGTCTTACTGAAATTGCTGTTGGTATATTTCCATATTTTGCATATTTCATTCTTATGTGTTTGTGTTTTCATATTAGTCGCACAAGTTGAAATGTTTATAATTTCAAAATATTTACATAAAGTTTTCTGTTGGTGATTACTTAGAGTTTTGTTGCATTACTGAGATTTCAGTGCATACTTATTATTGAGATTTCAGTGAATACCTGTATTGACTCCCATTTATTAATGTTTCAGTGAACACTTGGGCTAATTGCAGATGTTCAGGTTTATGTTTAAAACTTGAGTGAAAGTTAATGGTTTGAATTTTACTTAACCAAATTGCTTTCTTGATAAATTAAAGTTTTTGTGAACCAATCTTGATTAAGAAATACTTAAATCTTACACTGTTGTCAAGTAATAGTAAATCTTTTTAAGATTGTAAACTCTGCTATAACTTTTGAACTTAGAAATAAATTTGTCTGTTTAAAATTTTAAAAGCACAGTGTTTCGTTTTGACCACCACTGATTAGAGAAATTAATGAATGTATACAAAGTAAGTGATATATCTGTCTAGTTCTCCTTTATCAAA
>NC_089752.1:80234390-80251890 GCF_040412425.1 Macrobrachium rosenbergii | reverse complement strand
ACTGTGGGGGGTAAGACATCACTGGCACCAAAGGGGGTGGGGTGGGAAGGGGTGACATGTAAAAATAACTGAAAATGACAGACATTACTGTCTAATTCATAGTTTTCGAGGTCACTGAGATGAATAGTGACGCTCCCAATGCACTTTAAGTCCAAGTTCAGCCCCATTAGGAAGGGTGGTTGAGAAGGGGTGGGAAGGGGTTGACATGTAAAAATAACTGAAAACAATAGAGGTCGCTGAGATGAATAGTGACACTCCCGGTGCAATTTAAGTCAAAGTTTAGTCCGGATAGGATGGGTGTGCGAAGGGGATAATATGAGAAAATAACCAAAATCAACAGATATTAGTGTCTAACCCACAGCTTTTGAGGTTGCTGAGATGATTAGTGACACTCCCAATGCACTTTAAGTCCAAGTTCATCCCAGATAAGAAGGGGAGGTGAGAAGGAGTGGGAAGGGGGTGACGTGTAGAAAAAAATGAAAACGACAGATATTAGTGTCTAATCGATAATTTTCGAGGTTGCTGAGATGAATAGTAACACTCCCAATGCCCTTTAAGTCCAAGTTCAGCCCAGATAAGAAGGGAAGGTGAGAAGCGGTGGGAAGGGGGTAACATCTAAAAATAACTGAAAACTACAGATATTAGTCTAATCCATAGTTTTTTAGGTTGGTGAGATGAACAGTGATACTCCCAATGCCCTTTAATTCCAAGTTCAGCCCCAATAGAAGGGGAGTGTAAAGGGGTCAGAAGAGGGTGACAAGTAAAAATAATTGAAAACGACAGATATTAGTGTCTAATCCATAGTTCAGCCACAGTAAAGGGGGAGAGGGTTGAGAAGAGGTGGGAAGTGGGAAACATGCAAAAATAACCAAAAATGACAGATATTAGAGGCTAATCCATAGTTTTTGAGGTCACTAAGATGAATAGTGACACTCCTGATGCCCTTTAAGTACAATGTCAGCACCGAGAGGAAATAAGGGGTGAGAAGGGGTGAAAAATAAAGAGTCAAAAATGCTGAGCAACCTTAACAGGAAAGGGTGAGGAGGTGAGAGAGTAGAAGGTTGTTGGGAGGAGAAAGAGGAAAAGAGAGAGAGAGAGAGAGAGAGAGAGAGAGAGAGTAAGAGTGTTTAGAGAGGAAGAGTGTGTGTTTATTGGTAATCATTCAGTTTTCCCAGGTAGTATTTTTGAGGTTGTTGGTTATATATATATATAGCTATATATATATATATATATATATATATATATATATATATATATATATATATATATATATATATATATATATATATATATATATATATATATATATATATATATATATATATATATATATATATAGTATATATATATATTATATTATATATATATATATATATATATATATATATATATATATATATATATATATATATATATATATATACATATAAATTTCTGACTCAGTTGATAGGGCGAACCCAGGTCTCTCAGGTGGAAAGTACAGCGTTACCACTGGGTGTGTGTGTGTGTGTGGGTGTGTATATATCCCCAATATCAGCAATGAGCCCAATATTCAACATTTCATAGATCCTTCAGAGGATATATATATATATATATATATATATATATATCCATATATGATATATGAGTAGATATCCATAGTATATCATATATATATATATATATATATATATATATATATATATATAATGTATATGTATGTATGTATATATGTATGCATATATATATAAATGTATGTAATGCTTGTCAACACAGAATGGATCCTTGTCAACAAAGAATGGATGGCACACTACTGTAAATTCCCACTGCTCCTCTATCGACTCAGATGAGTTTGGCAAGAGGAGTTCTTTTACCTTTGTTGGTCACGGACAGAATGGAAAAGATTTTGTTACTTCCAACCTAATCCCAAATAATTTAGTATGGACCGTATGGGTAACATCTGGTACTACCTTTCCAATGGACAAGGTGCAATACACACTCACATGCACACAGATATACATATATACGGATATATATATATATATATATATATATATATATATATATATATATATATATATATATATATATATATATATATATATATATATATATATATATATATATATATATATATTCCTTTGAGACTTGATCCTGCAGGTTAGTTACTAGCACCATACGTAGCTTCACATTGCTGCAACCCACAGCAGTCCAATAAACATCCAAGAACAACTTTACAATTTAAGTCAACAGGGGCATTATCAATTTTACTGGAAAAGGGTTCAGTTCTTTGTTTTATTTGAGACTAGCTGAACAAACCGGTGCTGACCGGGAAAACTATGAGTGACAACCAATAAACTCTGTCTCTCTCTCCAACTCTCTCTTTCTCTCCAACTCTCTCTCTCTCTTTCCCTTTTTCTCCTCCAAACACCCTTCTATCTCTCTCTCTCACTTCCTCTCTTTCCAGTTAAAATAGTTGCTTCAATTACATTGCCCAGCATTTGAGACATTTTTATTTTACCCCTTCTCACTCCCCATTCCTATCCGTGCTGAACTTGGACTTAAGATCATCATGCGACCTCAAAAACTGTGGACTAGACACTAATATCTGCCGTTTTCGGTTATTCTTACGTCACCCCTTACCACTCCCACCCCTTTGATGCCAGTGATGTCTTAACTATGAGTATTCTTTCCCAGATAGTAAGCCATATGTATACCAAGCTTGGTTGAAAATGCTCAATGCATTTCAGAGTTATGCTGGGATATACACACACACACATATGCATACATACATTCATTTATATATATATATATATATATATATATATATATATATATATATATATATATATATATATATATATATATATATATAATACATATATAGATTTAATGACTTAAAAAAAGTACAAAACAAAAAAAACTCTAGGCCTACCCCTATTGTTACCATATGTAAAGACTATTATTTCCTTAGCAAGATGATTATTAACTTTCACCATAAAGAAAATAATTGTTTTTACATATTCGAAACTGAGTTGTGCTTAGAATAAGGTTTAAATGGTATATTACATTGCCAACAGTCCAATTAGGATCATAGGTGAGCCCGTGTGCAATGTGAGGGGACATTTTTTTACGTTTGGATTTCATTTGTGATATCATTCTGATGAATTTTAGCTTGGGATTCTCTCTTATAATCCCGTCGTTTAGACGCCTTAATGAAAAATAAACATCAAAACGACCGAAACTGAATTAAGCCTTTTTCCTCATTTTTTCTTTCTCAGTTACATTGATAATTTTAGACAGCATGTAAATCACTGCAAAAAAACATTTTTTGATCTGTGAAATCTTTTGTCAGAAAAGAAATGTATAAAGAAAAAATTCTAATTGTTTTTCTATTTCAGAATAAATGATGGGTTACGCAGTTCCTGGACCCTCTTCAAACAAGAGAAGAACTGCCATTTTTGTCACAGAACCACCTGAATCAGCAAGCAAATAACCAAAAACAGACCATGATGATGCTTGCGTCAGGAGCCTCGATGGCTCGGTTGGTAGAGCAGCAACCTCAGACTTCATAGATGTCTGTGGCGAGGGTTCAATCCCCACAGCTGACCGGTCAGAGAAGGCGGACACTTTGCTATCCGTGTAGACACCCCGGGATTATGTATGTAATCAATGGATAGGTTTTCTGAAAGCAAATGGGTGTTACAGACTAATACACACATAAACAAAGCCACTCCAACATCTTCTAAAAACATAACAGACATCTCACATGTCTCGAACTGTCGACCTAACCGCCCAGTTCTCCTTGCTGCTGGGAGAAAGAGAGCTGGGGATTTGGTACAACACATGTACACATTCGTTACTGGGGTCTAAGCGATGTCAGGTAGGGCAGCCAATCGAGGCTACGGCCTACCCCACCGCCAAATCAAAGTCCTTCAAAAAAGAAGGCATCTTGCTTACCCCATATAAAAATGGGTAAAAAGCACGTTAAAACGAAGAAGAAGAAGAAGATGATGATGCTTGTGTCATTTGTGGAAGAGCAACGTCCTCTAAGAAAAACCCACTTTAACAACCTTCTCAAGAGACCTGGAATTTCTTGGCCCACAAAAGTGAAGAATGAAGGGAACTGAACACTGATTTCAGCAGCCTTTATGGCAAAACACCAAGAAAAGTTCACAATTTTTGCAGGCTAAATGTTACTGGAATTAAGTAAAATGGAGCTCATAAACTCCTCAGCAAATATCGAGCTGACGAGCCAAAGGATACTGAAAGCATTGAAGAAACTTTATCTTCAAATGCAAGGAGTAGTCGTACATCTTGTAAAGTTTCAAAGTTTTCTTTGTGGGCCAAGAAATTCCAGGTCTCTTGAGAAGGTTGTTGAAGTGGGTTTTTCTTAGAGGATGAAGAAAAAGGCTTAATTCAGTTTCGGTCGTTTTGATGCTTATTTTTCATCAAGTCATCCAAACGACGGGATTATAAGAGAGACTTCCAAGCTAAAATTCATCAGAATGATGTCATAAATGAAATCCCCTGCCCCCAAAAGGTCCCCTCACATTGCACACGGACTCCTACATTCTGACTGTACTAGAAATGAGTAGTTTGAGGGCATAGGTGTAGCCTGGGTTGACATATTCATTCTCTTGCCGTTACCAATCTGAGACATATCGTTTGATGAAAAACAGAAATTAAAAGATGATTTCTTACGTATATAATGGAATCGAGCTTGTAATCGAATACAGAAACTTTTCAGACTGTAACTGGACTGTATTGAAATAACAGAGAAACTTATTTTTTCAAAGTCGAATATCGTATTTCTTTGGGCCTATAGGAGAGGTGACCAAGGTTGGCCATATGTCCCTCGTCTGTCACACAACACATTAGCCCCAGTCCTCGAGAGCGACACCGGGACTAATACGCCGTAAAGAGAATTGCATCTGATCGTGCCTTCAAAAACCAACAGGTCTTCGAGGGGAAGCAGCTGAGAAACACATCGAAACCTTTAATGTGGGAAAACCCACACCCCCTTCCTTAAAGGGGAAAAATCCACGAAGATAAGCCCCTTCTTCAGGGGTAGGCCTAGATGATTTGGCCAATCAAACGCATCAATGCCAGAGACCTAAAGACGTCCTACAAGGAGGCAGTACCCAATGACCAACAAGAATTCATTAAAACACACCTCCAAAGTTGGAATGAAGCGTGGAGGAGGTGTCATGGAAAGTGGGACATGCCTAGGAGCGTGACGTCACGGCTGACACCGAAGAAAACAGGGGATATATGGAGGAACACAGAGAAAAGAATAGAGTAGAAAGAGAGTTGAGAAGCAGTGAAAGAGAAGGCACAAGAAGAGGGAGTGTTAGTGATCGCAAAAGAGCCCCAAGTGATTTGTGAACTTGCATAAATTTACTGAGTGCCCATAGACTAAGTAAGAATTCTAAGTCCAAGTTTACCAACTTATAAAATTTTACAATGTGCCTTTTTAAGATAACGACTCGATTACTACTACCCAATCAAAGGTGGAAAGTTTATATAATCTTTAAGACAAGAAATAAATGCATTTAGGGAAACTTATATTTCATTTTGCAACCAAGACTTTTTAATATATTGTATTCCCAAGACAGTTGATATCTAAGCACGATTAAGTGAGGGTAAAGAATTACACACATCAAGCAAGCGGTTCCTAGTATGAAACATATATAGCTTTTTCAAAGAAGAATTCCTTCCCCACAGCACATATAAGAAAATATAGATATCTTTACTTTGGATCAAACAACAGTAGTAGTTTTCCACGGTTTGTTCACGTTGTCCTGAAATACGCTCACCAAGTGTGACGTTTCGGAATTTCGTTGTTATGCCAAGTTTGATAAAATTCATTTTGTTCAACAACTCTGACATAACCTTTACTTTTTTCTAAAACTGAAATATTCATGGCATAGACAGTATCCTACAGGCCTGCCTATTGCAAAGAATTCTTAATGACTGACAGAATTCAACAGGCGTCCTTATGCAGCACCGTAACACACTTAAGAGAAGATACCTTTCGGCACAACCAATATATAGCATCTAGGCCTATGTGCCTACTTATTACTTAGCATTTTTAATATCGAGCATGACCTTCTTTACTTTATATTATCTGTAATATATAAGAGTAATGATGTTCTAGTTTTAAAACTGAAATCCTTAATGCCCTTATGTGTCACAAAAATACCAAAAATATAAGACACGTTAACAGAGAAAGCGATCAAATGCTAACTTAACAGTGATCAGACTAGCATGAAATCATGGGTAAATAAAGCTCAATATGCTTTCCTTACCTGTGAAATGTTATTCCATTGCCTCTTGAACAATTCATTTGCCCATTTCTACAACTATAAGTCACACAACACATCATTATGAAAATAATAAACTAAAAGAATCGCTTGTCACACCAAGCGGCTACTCAGTTTCCGTGGTTGCCAGGTGTAAAGAAACCGTATTGCTAGGCACCCAGACTGCAATCAGCGCCGCCCTGGTGGCGGCAAACCTAATTACGAAGTGCTTGTATGCCTTGCCTTCCGGAGGTTTTACTTTGATTTGGCTTTGTCTGTTTGTTTTTAATGCATCCTTCACTGAAAACAATGAAATGTGAAATAGGAAATGAAAAGATGAAAAGAATCTTTTGTAAAGTATGCAACAAAACTCGTGCAACTTTTTTATTTTTGAATGGACAAGCGTTGCTCTCAAGTTGCCACTTAGTATTAATCTTATATTTTACTTTGTAAATATGTGTATATGAGGAAAAATTGGTCTATTTATTATGTAGAATCTTATCGCTGAAATGTATTGGTTCGTGAAAAACAAAAATATTTCAGGCTACAATAATTTTCAGAACGAAAAGTAAATACGTTACTGTAGCATGAATTTCTCTGCTCACCGTGATTCCCGTGAGCCCTGGAACCGTACAGTGAAACTGAGAAAGAGGACGTCGTGATGGAGTGAAAAAGAAAAGTTAAGCAGAGCATAGTCTAATGATAAAAATATATGAATTCAAAGTCCCTTTTCGCTTTTGAAGTTTTGTATAAAGCAAATGTCAGTCAGGATCCTGAGGCACTTGCATTAAATCATTACAATCCCATAGCTAGGCTTTAGCCAATGACAGAACAAGTCTAGTCTCGAGGGTTTCTTCAGGCAACAATTGTATAATAAAAAATAAATGTATGGAGAGTAATATATTAGAAATACAATTAATTCTACCAGATTTTGACTTTTCCCCTTTATGAAATGGACAAATAATCAGGCGGACATTATCAGCCACGCCTCCACAGAAGAATGACAACAACAACGTAGGAAAATAAAAAGTCTTCTAAAAATAAATGCATAATAATAAGCAGCAATAATATTCAATAGAACCTGTTTAAACAGGGTCTATTGCCAAATTATACTAATTTAAGACTGCACGACCCCTCAGCAAGAACTTTTCGAAGATACCAGGAGCTTGGAGGTGGTCCCTCCTGCAGCGGCAATTGGGAACTAAGACGTCAAGTTGCGCGACCTGCTTCTTTATATAAGCATCACGCCTACACCAGCAATGGATGAACCCCGGCAGCGGACGAGCAGACCCACCGACGGAGGGAGATGGAGCACCAGAATTGCAGAACAACCTGTTCTGAATTTATACTTAGTTCCCATGAATGATGACAACCTGATTGAGATTGACCATGAAGATGACCAAATTTTGATAACGAACGTATCCCCACCAGATGATGAATTCTGAAGAAGTCAGTTTTGGCCTGTCTAAACCGCCTTCGAGAGGATCATGACCCAACATCATGAGGGCGTCATGGGCTGCAGATGACTGACCGCCCTCAACGGCGGTAAATTACGGGGATTGTGCCGCAGCAGCATCAGGCTACATCAATTTTCAGGGATTTCCAGCCCTGGATTTGGTGGGTGATCAAGACTTATTCTTCTTAAATTTGGGGCTGAACTGCCGCTTTATTTTGGCCAAAGAACCACGAGAAGAGGTTGGAAATAGAGGGTGATGCTTGAATCCATACAACAGTTAGAATCTCGATGGAACCGTTAGAACGTGGTTCATGACGCCCTCCAGCCCCTCCTGTTGACAGAAGCCCGTGGTCACGGAGAGAGGGTCCTCGGACGACAGTGGAGTCTGCACCCGTGAGATGAGGAAAGCTGCGAAGGGCTGAAGGGGTTATTCTTCATCACCAGATCACGGTGCGTCGCGCTGATAAAGACAGCAAGCTTTTGTCCTCTTACGTACGGAGTGACGTATTTCGACATAACGATGCCATCCTGTTCGGTCCGACGGGGATTCGATAGGCTGATCGAGGAACCCCATCGAAGACATCAAGAGGAACCTAATAAGATCATCAGCACTTTGTGAATGCTGCCAGCAATGCTGTCCATCTTCCCCCATCGCAGGTGACTTCGAACTTGGTTACCTGCCAGGTGGGAATGTCAAGACACCAAGGCTGGCAATCCCCTCCTGCCCGATCATCAGCCAAACACCTCCCCCGACCTACGCAAAGTCCCAAACGACTAGAATCATATCTTGAGTTCCCCTACGTCTTTGTGACCAGTTAAGCCTGAAGTCCTCTGTGGAATTCCTCGAAGTGATTCGAGACTCCCATTGTTGGAAGGCACGGGACCATCCTTCTCTGGACGTAGAGAGTCTATTCATAACGTACCGGTGGATGAAACCATCCACATTATCCTAAACAAAGTTTGCAAAGAGGCCGACAATGACCCCTGAACATCCCAGAAGGTTCCCTGAAGGCGCCTGCTGGAGATCTGCAGAGCGAAGATGGAACCTTTCTGGGACTAGGGGGCACAGAGGGCACATGTATAGACAGAAGGATGGCGTTGCGATGGGCTCTCCATTGGGCGTCCTCTTTGCAAATGGTTTTACATGGGATCACGTAGAAGAACAGAGGACTTCGAGGATAATCCAGCGGCCGAAGAAATATGCCCGATATATCGACGACGTCTTCGTTCAGGTGCAGACAACGAGGAGGAGGTTGCCAGCCCTTCGTCTGACCTTCCAACAATGTCAGTGTGTTGAAGATACACTGTCGAGTTCAGCAGTGCAGACGACCGGCTCCTCCTTCCTCGACGTTATGGTCACAAAGACGGAACGGAACTTGATGGCATCAGTCTACACAAAATCCACCAATTTGGGACTTTGCTTGAATGGGGATAGTGAGTGCCCCTTTTCCTCAGCTTTAAGAACACGACGGGTCAGGACCTTCATTAAAGGACCCCTCTCCCAGGGCTCTCCACCTGGCTGGACACCAACAAGGAATTCTAACGTGCTGGATTCAAGCATGTTGGTGAACAATGGTTTCCCAACAAACAGTTCAGTAAATAAAGAAATGATCGGGAACTGGCCTGTCAAAAATGGTACAACGGTGAGAACACACAACCTGCCCCCAAGATGACATAAAGATCTTTTATAAGGCCCGGATGCATCCCCAGTACCGTGAGGACGAGAACTCCATGAAGAAAATCGTCATGGAAAACGTCACGTTGACCGAAGACAGTAAGAGAATAAATCTTGTAATTTATTATAAGAACCGCCGCATCCACCCGTGATCTGGTGATGAAGAATAACCCCTCTCCGCCAGCAAGAGACCCCTCAAGCAGAAGAACGTGGTCTACCAATTTTGTATGTCCTGTCAGGAGAATGCCCAGCTGCATTTATTTTATTGGAATGACCACGATGCGTCTGTCAAAAGGATCTCCTGCCACGCCCAGGAGGGTGCCATCATGAACCACGCCCGTGCTATTCTATACAATATTTCCATCTCCCGCGACAGTATTATACAAAATATAAGTATAATCGGGGAGAGGCCGCCGACCCTCGACGTCTGCGCCTGCTAGAGGCGCTCCTCATTGCCGAGAGAAAACCAACAATGAATACGACGCAGGAGGCATCGCTCCTACCCACGAATTTAAGAAGAATAAGGCAGAACACCCACCAAATCCAACGAATACCTGAAAACGACAACCCTGAAAATGGAGATGCCCTGATGAGCGAGGCGCCCTTCGAGACAATCCCCGACTACGACAGAAAGAGTAGATAATGACATCATTCATCCGCAGCCCAATAGCAGCCAAACTACCGATGATGTCAGCCGGCATGACATCACGCAACGGCAGGCCAACGGGGAACGCTGGAATGAATGACATTCCCAGGTTGCGAAGATCTGTCAGGATCGAGCTTCGCCGCAGAAATTTGGCTTGAAGTTCGCTGACTGCAACCAATCAGAATTCGCCATCCATGACCCCGCTGAAGCCCGTGTATAAATTCAGAAGGACCTATGCACCAGCAACAACCACCTCTCAGACAACTACATCAGCAACAACCACCCCTACAACAATCATACCAGCAACAACTACCTCACCAACAATCCCAACAGCAAGCCCCCTCTACAAGACCTCCACAGCAACACACACACAATGCTACACAACAACCCCAACAACAAACCGCACCACACACCAGCCTAAGCAACACAGACAGCAACACAAAACTCTATCACCACCACCCCCATAAACAAACGAGACCCCAGACTCAAACATAGACACCAAGACGCACGCGTTGACACACAGACTCCATCCACAAATCCCACTCCTTTTCTCCACCTACAACACCCCAGTCACAAAAACACCCCTACTTCCAAACCCTACCCTTTCTCCACCATAAACAACCCATCCAGAAAAACACCCCTACTTACCCACCCGCCCACCCCTACCACCGCACCTTCATCCTCACTTCCCTACCCACAGCACCCCAGAATCCCCTCCAAAAGAAATACAGTCACCATCACTCGTGAGGAATTTAGACGAGAGGTAGCCAGAATTGTGGAAGCAGTTATATCACAACTCTTCCCAGAAGTGGACTACACAGCAACACTGAGGAACACAGTTGCAGCTCTGTTATAAATCAATATGGCTGAACAAAATACAAATAACAGGGACAACCAAAACTACAGGGACACACTACAGAACGATCTCAAAATCCTTCAATGGAACATAAACAGTGCCAACACAAAATATGCCTCCTGCAATCACAAGTGCTATCAGAAGGGCATGATGTCATCCTCCTACAAGAGACTCTAGTAAGAGAAACGGCCACATTCACATTCCAGGGATATACAGTGTACAAAACCCCACACACAAATGAAAACAGAGGGCTAATCACTCTTATCAAAGCAACAATCCCCTCTGAACAAACAAGAAATATAGACTGTGGTCAAGGGATAGAAACTCTAAGTGTCCTTATAAGACTAGCAAATACCTCCCTTATTGTGCACAACATATACAAAGGCCGTAACAAAACCTTTGAAGGAGAAGACCTGTTCAGTGCAGCCACAAGTGAAAAACACCTTCTTCTCGGGAGATTTTAATGCCCATCACCCGTGTCTACACTCACAGCAACATACAAATGCAGCAGGCAGGCACATAAATCTGCTAATGGAAGAATTTCCTGAAGGAAGCTGCTAAATGACATCAATGAAGCAACACACCTCCAAGGCGGAAGGCTAGATTTGAGCTTCATATCGAAGAATCTACAGGAAAACTGCACATGGAAATTGCACCCAATATTAGCCAGCGATCACTTTGCAACAGAAACTAACATAAGGATACCAAAAATACCTCCACCACCACCTCCTCCAGCAGGTTGGAGACCAGATCTGGCCAACTGGTTAGTATTTGAAAACCATATGACCAGTTGGGCAACACAGTACATACAAGACCCAGTTAAAAAACATGAACCAACTGCAAGAGGACTTTGAGAAGAGCCACACAGTGCAGCAAATGCTTCCATGCCAAAGAGAACCTTTTGGTACAAAACAAAACCCCACAAAGACAGCTGGTACTACAACTCAAGAATAAAGGAAATGAATTGAGAGTTAACAGAACAAGGAAGCTCTTCAGGCGACAACCCACAGATGAACTACATGCGGTCTTAAGGGATGTCATGAATCATGCAACCCAAACAGCCAGAGAAGTAAAGGGAAACCTGGCTGATGTGGTGCTCACAGACGACCCGTCAAACCCCAATAGCGAAAATATGGTGGTGGTTCAACAAGGTATCAGGAAAGACCAGACCACCACAAGCACATCATCCCGACCCACAGGCAGAAGCGAACAGACTTGCGCAACATTTTGCGGACAGGACCAAACGGCACATCTGCCACCTGCCACAAGGAAAAGCAAGTGACATTAGATCCAGGGAGATGGCTAGTTATCAACACAGCGTGCAATGAGCCTGACGTCACTGACACCCCATTCACAATGAATGAGCTTAACAAAGCCCTCCAAAAGGAAAAACACAGCTCCAGGATCAGACATGATCACATACAGCATGCTGAAAAATATGGGCACAGCAGCCAAGGAAGTACATCTGCACATAATCAACAGAACATACACTGAGCAAGTCAGACCCACACAATGGAATCAACAAAACACGCAACCAATTCCCAAACCCAAGGAACCAAACTCCTACAGGCCCATTTCTCTCATCAGCTGCACAGAAAAGACTGCAGAGAGAATGGTACTAAACAGACTTGTATGGAAAAACAGGACCACTACATCATCGCCTATATGGTTACAAAGAAGGAATAGGCACACAAGAATGCCTAGCAGATGTAATGGCAACAATAAACAACAGAAAATCCATTGTAGTCTTTCTCGATTTAGAAAAAGCCTCTGAACTAGCCAGTGCCGCCGTCATCCTTGCTACCTTGGTGGACAAAAGAGTTAAGGGTAACCTGTTAGCATGGGTCAAAGGATACATGCAAAACAGACAAGCCAGAGTCACCTTCCAAGGTGCAAGCTCAGATTTTCTCAACTTAGAAAATGGAACACCACAGGGAGGAATACTTAGTCCCTTCCTCTTCAATGTACTAATGGAAAATGTAGCCACAATCACCCTACCAGAGGAGTGGAAATTTTCATATATGTAGACGATGTGTGCTTAGTGAGCACACACAGGTACAGATCTACCAAAATATGCAAAATGCAATAACACAAATTGAAAATAGCTGTACAGAGCTTGGTCTAAAAATCAATACAGCAAAAACCAAAGCAATGGCAATTAAACATGACTTAAACCCAAATGAAATACAACTCATGGGTGAACCCATCGAATGGGTAGAAAACTTTTTGTACCTAGGTGCAAATATCAACAAACAACTCTCCCCACGCAAAGAAATAGAAACACTTAGCAAAAATCAAATGCAGGCAAAATGCTATGAGAAGAATCACCTCTCTAAAACAAGGAGCAGTATACCATGCCCTCAGAACCTTCTACATACAGACAATAAGGTCAACTGTGGAGTACGCAGCACCTGTCCTTACTTGCCTCAAAAACACAGAACAAAAAGCTTCTGAAGTAATCCAAAACAATGCCTTAAGACTCATCACAGGTGCACCCATGTGGACTAACTTGTGTGTCTTGAGAAACGAAACAAACTTACAATCTCTAACACACAGAATAGATCAGAGAAACACATCCATACTGCTAAAAACCTTGAAAGGTAGCAGAAACTGCCCACTCAAGAGAGAAATCAAGAAAAACATTGAGCTTCATGAGGAATTAGACCCCCCCAAGACATATGCTGGCAACCTCCTAGCAGCCTTAAGGAGAGTAGGGATGCAAAATCAAGCAGCCGCAATCAAGGAAGACACGCCAATCGCAGAGTACAGAGAACGACACCTGGGAGCCTGAACTGTTCAAGATAAACTTTACAGTCCTCCCTGCAAGCAAGAAGCATGCACTGCTCAACAGCTAAGGCTTGCAGCCCAAGAGGCAATCAGGAAAACTGCAGCCACAAATGAATATTTTACAGATGGATCAGCAGATCTCAGCATCCCAGCAGCAGCAGCAGGAGTCCACTCAACAACCCTCAAAGGATGCTGGAGGCTCTCTGACAATGCCTCCACTCTACAAACTGAACTGATTGCCATTGCAAAAGCTCTAGAAGACTCTCAGCATAGGCAAGGAACACAACAATTCATACTGACTCAAAAGGAGCACTACAAGCTATATATTAAAAGGAAAAGCAAAGGAAAAACATCAGACTTCTATCAAGCATATGGGCAATTGCAAGCCTCCACCAAAACAGGAACAGGAAATAACATTAAACTGGATTCCGAGCCATGTGGGAATCCAAGGAAATGAAGAAGCAGATTCTCTAGCAAAAGTGGGTTGCTACACACCAACGTTAGTATCAAAATCAGCCCCTCACTCACACAACTGAAAAACAAGGCAGCAGCACACTGCCAACTACAGGAAGAAAGCAAAGTCAGAAGAGCTGTTCACAGGTGGTTCAAAAACCGCCAAGTGGTACATAGACACTGTAAACCTAAAACCACAATATAACTAAAGACATGTTGGGCCTAGCAGTCATAATCCATCGGCTAAGGCTAGGATACCTGTGCACATGGCAAAGAATAGTAGACAATCCTCAACCATGCAAGTACTGTGAAACAATCCCAGAAGAACCCTGGAACACACCTTCTTGACTGTACAGAAACGGAACAGCTAAGAACAAGTTATGAAGGTAATGAAAGAACAGCTACCCAAATAACAAAGCACATACTGACAAACATCCATGAATTTGCAGGCTTCCTATGCTCCTACCCACCACCAAGATAACTCAAGAATCCATACCTTAAACCACCCACCCTCCTTCCCTATTCTTAAATCAGACTCAACAGACTCGACCCAGACAACAAATAAAAATCCATACCATTCATCTCTAAATACTGACTTTAGAAATCACCCCTCCCTATCATTCCATCCATCACAATCAACACCCAACAAATACACAAAACACATACAGACACAAGAATTAGGACCGGACAAGGAATATGGCTTTGGATCACCACCAACTAGCATACTAGCTACCTGTGCCTACTACTCAAGTCTTCTTTTTCCATCTGTTGGCCTCTCCCACTAGCCAACACTCACTGCTATCGTACTTTATCCTCATCTGATGGGTACCTTAGGGTTCAAAGAGTCTTGCAACCTTGCCTGTTAAACCTTTTCATTTCAAATTTTCACCCCCACCAAAATCACTTTCATGTATCATAATAAAGTTTTCATTAACCTACCCATCTCACAGACTCATCATCAACATATAGTTACGGGCTGCACTAGAAGTTAAAGAGCCCGTGCTGGCACAAGGCCAGCTAAATCTAAAACAACAACAACAACATGCAATCTGCCAGTCCTCTACTAGCTCCCGCTGGAGAATGACAGAAGAGTCTGTCGAAACGCGTCGCGGCAACAATTGTCTATAACTAACTGTATAGAATATATAAAGAAGCAGAATCCAGATTTTGACTTTTCCCCATGAAATGACAAATATAGGCGAGCTGTTAGCACGCACCTCAACTGAAGAGAAGTCCGCAATAAGGAAAATAGAAAAAGTCTTCTACAAAATAAATGCAGCTGAAGCAGAATAATATTCAATAATAATAATAATAATAATATGGCTCTAGAGTCTAGGCATATGCTATTGTCTTCATAACATACTAGGCTATATTTCAGATAGCAACAATATATAGTTGCGTCAAATCTCTGTACAGGATGTGTGAAATTCCTCCACAGTCTTGGTGTGGTATACTTCCGTCATTATTTTCTTCATAGGCCTGTAGGTTTAATAAGAATTATATAATCGAGAAGAGGCCTACGGGAAAGGCGAGGGGAGGCAAACTGAGCCGTTTAAATAGTTAATGTTTGGTTAAACCACACCCATACTACATCTCCGACACGTTCATTACATTAAGTACATTACTATGGTGGCTAAAACATAAAATTTATCAAGTATATACGTCTTCTCATATTTACCATAATTAAAAATCACCGTGTTATTGTTTTTATAATGATCTAGCTGATATTTTGATAAAAAAATATAGCATTGATACTTTAAACCATGCTTAGTGAACTGTATCTTTTTTTGAGCGAAGTTGCGAAATGCTTCGTCGTTGCCAGTTAGTGACTTTCGAATGAAAATCACTGAAATCGGGTCACAGCACTTTTGCTGCATGCTGTACAAAGTAAGTATAGCTTAGTTTTACCAGACCACTGAGCTGATTAACAGCTCTCCTAGGGCTGGCCCGAAGGATTAGACTTATTTTTACGTGGCTAAGAACCAATTGGTTACTTAGCAACGGGACCTACAGCTTATTGTGGAATCCGAACCACATTATAGCGAGAAATGAATTTCTATCACCAGAAATAAATTCCTCTAACTCTTCATCAGCCGGCGGCGGGAATCGAACTCCGGCCCATCGAACATTTGGATTCGAACATTTTTGTCTCAAAGTGGAATAGTAGCGTGCTATGTGTGCAGCATTTTGGGTCTAGTTTAAACCTAGTGGTGTGTTTGATAATTCTCTCTCTCTCTCTCTCTCTCTCTCTCTCTCTCTCTCTCTCTCTCTCTCTCTCTCTTATATTTCCAGTTCATTAAGGTACGTCATTGCCAGTTTAAAATATTCATTTACTATGCATGAAATAAAATCATGACCCTAGCTTCCAACGTCTACTGTTACTTCATAGCTTTTGGGAATATGGGTTAATTTTTACTCTGTATCTTGTTAACGTTTAAGTGACCGGGAATTTTCTGTTCCCATTCCATCTGTTTGTTTAACGCCTAACTTTCATCTTGATTGTTCCTTAAATCTTCTATTTCAATTTTACCAAAGCGATAATTACTATGTTTCTATGAGAACAATGTTTTTGGGAAACAAAAATTAAAACAACGCAGTTTATTGCACCGTCGTAGACTAGTTTTCATTGCATTAGATTTGTGTTGTTGTTACTAAATTTTAGTTTGAATTCGTGCATGTGTGTGTGTGTTTAAAACTAACCGTCATTTTGATAATAATACACGCTGAATAAAAGGTTGGTAAGTTACTATACATCAAAGTGAAACGGGCGAAAGTTTATATTGTGAGTAACAGTGAAATCCCTCATCGCGAGCTCATTCACAATCACATTTTTCTTTTTTTTTTTTTTTTTTATTACCATCACTTTGATTAGTGAATTGTCTTTTGTTTTATGAAAGTCACACAACTTGAGGTTATATATTTTCCTTGTTTCTTTAGGGGTGTATCTTGAAAAAACTAACCCCCCAAAATATCGGTGCAATTCAATGTGGTTTTGAAGTGATGTGGTGATAATCCTGAAGTCATTTCTTATTAGTCTAATCTATTCAAATATTATGCAGAAATGTACCTTTTTGGCTAAGGCCATGTGTTTAACCGGTTTTTTATCGATTCCCACGAAATCAAATTGTTTTCGCTTATGGAACTAGCACGAGCTCAAGTATTCAGTCCAGCTGAAATCAAGGTCGTTTAAATATACTCTGATTATTTAAAGGACCTTGGCTGAAATATTTTCATGCGGATTCTGAAAACTAACTACAACTTGAGTCTAAAAATTGTGACAATAGAATAGCCTTTCACTGAAATATGGGTTCCATGTGAGCTTTCTTGCTGTAGAGTCGAATTT
>NC_089752.1:80224390-80229390 GCF_040412425.1 Macrobrachium rosenbergii | reverse complement strand
TTTGACCTTCTTTTCTTTAATTTTGCTTTTGTTTTGTCATGTAAAGTTTAAATATAAAAACTGTATTTTGGTAGAACATGAGTTTCGTCTACCCTTGATCTAATTTGAACCATGACATAAGAGAGATAGGAGATGAAAACTAGCATTCCTAGATGGACTTTGATGAGCAGGGATGATAGTGTTAACTTTAAAGGTAGGTTGTCAATGGAGATTTAGGATTTTGGTTATGGAAGAAGTCGGGAGAAGGATAAAACAGACGGTGGCAGTTTAAACTGGTAAACACGCCTTCAGAGAAACGGGGTCTGGGTAAGTAAAGTAGGTTTCATTGGATAGGCTTGTTGGGTGGGATCTCACCCATGACTGATGAGTGATGACCTAAGCAGGCCGGGAGGCGATGACTCGACATACTTTGAGGAACTTGGGGTCATTCGACAGTGGTAGTGTTTAGGTATATCAGGGGTGTGCAGATCGAATTTATGCAGTTTATATTACGGCGATATGCTAATCCTTGGTGTACATAGTGGGTGATTAGGCCTCGCAAAGTTGCTGGGACTTGGGAAAGAGAAGATACGTAAGTGTTAATTTTTCTTTGAGGGGGTGGGGGGTGCGGGGGAATACGGTAATTCCGTGTTCTTTTGGCTTCCTGTCTGAGTGGATTCTCATTTAATTTCTTTTTTTATTGTTATTAAGTATGTTACAGTAGGGGCCTAAAGGGAACAAACTGAGTTTAGTTGATATATAGTTTTATTATTTCCTCTCCTCTTTCCCATCTTTGTATTTTGAATATGTTTTGGTTTTACCGTGAGTTTATCATATTGAGTGAATATATTATGTTCCCGACGCATTACATACGCGTATGCGTGTAGTGATTGCTTTGTGGTCAGGGGAGGTGTCGTGACTTCTTCTTTCTGCTGGGGTTAGCATTCCTGACCCAGAGACAGCCGTTGGTCTGTGTTCCTTCGGGTTCTGCGTTTTCCCTCCTGCTATTGAGCTTCAAGAATGGAAAATACTTCGAAAAAGTTAAGCATTAATTCACGAATAAGGGCAGATTAAAACTTAATTATAATTCTTCACGGTAAATTATAGTTGCATTAAACATTCTGAGACAGAAAGACAGACAAACAGAGAGGGACAGACAGACAGACAGACAGAGAAAGAGAAACAGACATACAGGCAGACAAACAGACTGACTGACAGAGACAGACAGACAGACAGACAGACAGACAGAGGGACAGGCGTAACAGAGAGAAACACAGACAGCCAGAGAAAGACTGAGACAGACATGCAGACAGACATACAGACTGATTGACAGAGAAAGAGAGAGACAGACAGACAGACAGACAGAGAAGGGCAGGCGTAACATATAGACGGACAGATAGAAAAGAGAGACTGAAAAGCAGACAGCCAGGGAAAGAATGATACAGACATCCAGACAGACAAACAAAGCAGAGTGACTGTCAGAGAGAGAGAGAGAGAGAGAACAAGACAGACAGACAGAGAAAGAGGCACTGACAGACAGACAGAGATGTTCATGGAAAACCCTCAAGGAAAAAAAAATCCAGACAAACTCCATAATTCTGAATATCCGAGATGTGAAAACATAAATAGGTGAAAAGAAAGAGCAACTCATAAACAAACGGATAAAGAAACATCAAGAGCAACTCATAAGCAAACGGATAAAGAAACATCAAGAGCAACTCATAAGCAAACGGATAAAGAAACATCAAGAGCAACTCATAAGCAAACGGATAAAGAAACATCAAGAGCAACTCATAAACAAACGGATAAAGAAACATCAAGAGCAACTCATAAGCAAACGGATAAAGAAACATCAAGAGCAACTCATAAACAAACGGATAAAGAAACATCAAGAGCAGCTCATAAACAAACGGATAAAGAAACATCAAGAGCAGCTCATAAACAAACGGATAAAGAAACATCAAGAGCAACTGATAAACAAACGGATAAAGAAACATGACGAGGGAAGAAAGTAAAACTGATTTATCGCGGGAAATGTCTCCTCACAGGCGTTCTTCAAATGTTCACATGCAATTTATAAGGAATTTTCCAACTTTCGTTAATTAGAAAGGGAGAGACAGAGAGTGAAAAAAAGGATATTGTAAAGTCATTACAATAATGATAGAATGAAATGGCAAAAGACAATGGCCGTACGTATTTCCCTAGTATAAAAATGGCCTCACCGCACTATATTTATTACGCATTGCTTTCTAGGGCACACATGCTGAAATTACGTTATTAATAACGTTAATGGATGTATTCATTTATGGAATCCGATTATCATTACAGATGAACTCGGAAAACAAAAGAACATTGTGGTTAGATTAGAAGAAATGAGCATTTCAGAAAGATATAAATAAGCGCAGGTTTCTTCATTTATGAAGCACAGGGTTAATGAAAAGACAATTGATTAACATGCCGTGAATTACCAACTGTTCGTCAAAAGTTTGGAAGCATATTATCATTAAATGAAGCGCTCATTTATTCTGCATGCGTTAATGAACAAAGTAATTGCCTTTTTAAAAGTTCGGTTTGCACTTACAATTTAGAACTAAAATGAAAACAGTCATATTTTATAAAAAAAAAAAAAAATATATATATATATATATATATATATATATATATATATATATATATATATATATATATATATATATATATATATATATATATATATATATATATATGAAACTTCATCTTGCTGACATAAAATTGAAAGTGAACTTACTTGAGACTATATATATATATATATATATATATATATATATATATATATATATATATATATATATATATATATATATATATATATATATATGTGTGTGTGTGTGTGTGTGTGTGTGTATACATACATACATATATATATATATATATATATATATATATATATATATATATATATATATATATATATATATATATATATATATATATGAAGATAAAAAAGGCCCATAAAACACTATTTGAACATTTGCAACCACATATTTTGGGCACTTATATATATATATATATATATATATATATATATATATATATATATATATATATATATATATATATATATATATATATATGTATATATATGAAGATAAAAGGCCCATAAAACACTATTTGAACGTTGCAACCACATATTTTGGGCACTTCCTTCTGTGCCCCTGTTCACTGGTAAAATATGGACAGATGAAATGTTACAAGGGTATATATACAAAGCGTATATAGGTGTGGCATTAAGTCTCCGATGGTATGCAGGTGACCGTTTCCTAAAAAGGAGGAGCATAAACAATTCCCTAGTGGTTTTTGGCCTCATTAACTCCCGTTTGGCGACGATTCTGGTGGTCATGTTTCCTGGAACACCTTCAGAAGCGGTCTGAGGATTAAAGCGTCAATGTCGTCCGATTTCCAATGTCCTCCTGACAAGTTCATATTGTTGGTTTGATTGATGATAACAGATTCCAGCATCTCTCTTTTGTACGGACAGCTACTTTTGAAAACCAGCTCCGCCCCACTCCAGTTTATGGAATGGCCTATATCTCTTACATGTAGGAAAATCCCCGAACTCTCCGAAGCATAACGTACTGATCTTTTGTGCTCTGTTATTCTTTGCAAGAGCGATCTACCTATCTCCCCCACGTAAATGTCATTACAATTGCTGCATGGTATCTTGTAAACTCCGGCTTTTTCCCCTTTGTTATTTAAGTATACGTTAATGAGCGAGCTCCTGATGGATTTGGGATAATGGAAAATAATGGAATTGTTAGACCTGAGTTTTTCGGTGGCTTTTTGGATGTTTTCGTTGTACGGAAGCTTTATTTTGTTGTTGAAATCTATTTGTCTCTTGTGAGTGGGACCTCTATAGTATATTTTATTCGCTTTGTTAATAGCCCCCTCGATAATGTGTGGTGGATAGAGCAGTTGCGTTAGGTGTTGGCGGATCGTGTTGAATTCTTTATCTAGGTACCCATTTGAACATATCCTAAGTTCTCTGAGGAATAAGTTGCACCCTACCATGATCTTTACGGAGACGTCGTTGTAGCTTAAGAAATGAATGTAGGAAACAGCGAAAGTGGGTTTTCTATATACTGTAAATTCATATCTGTTCTGTTCTCTTATGATCAGTACATCTAGGAACGGCAGTTTTCCGTCCTTTTCCCATTCCGTTTTGAATTTTATGGTCGGAACTAGCGAATTTAGCCTATTAAAAAATTCATTAAAGTCTCCCCAGCTATTGTCCCAGAAAGTAAGAATATCATCTACGTATCTAAGCCAGATCATATTACGGGGTTTGATAGATGACAAAATTTCTGTTTCGAAATATTCCATGTACAAGTTTGCTAAAAGAGGTGATAGGGGACTGCCCATGCTACAGCCAAATTTTTGTTTGTAAAAATTACCATTGAAAGAGAACACGTTGATAGTTACACAGAGGTTGATAATTTTGAGAGTTTTATCTATGCCAAGAGGAAAATGGTCTTCATATGGTTGTAACTTCCTGTTTGAGAAAGACAACACGTCGAGGCTGAGCAATTTGATGTTGTTTGAGGGGATGTTTAAACTATTAAATTTTTGTATAAAATCCTCTGCATGTTTGACGTGGGAGGATGAGAAAGTTCCTAGAAAGGGTGATAACAGGTCTGCAAGTCATTTTGATAATTTACACATGAAAGAGCCCCAGCTAGATATTATAGGACGTAAAGGAATCCCATCTTTAAGTGTTTTCGGGAGGCCGTAGAAATAGGGGAGAGAGGGGTTGATTATCTTGAATGTCTCTAGTAATTCTATGTTCTTATTGCCCCCTATGGTTCTGACTGATTTACTAAATTAGGCGGCAATATTTGTTGTGGGATCTTTTGTTAATTTATCATAGGTCTCCACATCGTTTAGAAGTTCTTGAACTTTATTGATGTATGTCTCCTTATCTAAAAGAACTATTTTCCCGTCTTTGTCAGATTTTGTGATTATAATATTCCCCCTTCTTCTTAAAC
>NC_089752.1:80209390-80216890 GCF_040412425.1 Macrobrachium rosenbergii | reverse complement strand
TCTCCATTCTCTCCAATCGATCATGAAAAATTACCTCATTTTATCTTATTGATGGTTCTTGAATAATGAAGAGATACATTTGCCATGCTTGCTTAAAATCGGAAAAAAAGCAAAAACTTTAAGAATATTTTTTTCTGGATTCAATATTTATATAAAATTAGTTGTACTCAAGCTTTTTTATATTTTCTCATTTTGTTGTATTGATGACCGAAAAGAACTTTTCTTACCCATCTGTTCTCTTATGTAAGTGAAAATCTTGAAATAGTAAAATTATCTTTCCCGTATAAGAATCGGAAGCAATCATATACGAAAAAATTCGGCGAATATTCTTTGTTTTTTATTTAAAATAACAATTCGTCGTCATTTTCCACATATTTTAGTAAAGACTAAATTCGGCTTTGGTATTGTATTTAAGACGCTTTAATTTCGTCTCCACTTAATCATAATTTTTTTAAAATAAATATTGCACCAGTGTTTGTTCACCATTATCGCTGCTTCACCTATAAAATTTTCAAGAGTCTGCATCGCATTGACATACGGTCAAGTGTCTCTTCAGACCACTGAAAGCAATGATTAAAATGAACCCTGGGAGAAATGGGAAGTCATTCTTGGATCCCAGACAGCGCGGTGAACTTCATCCCAAATCTCCAAGCCAATACTTTCACGAAAATTTGACCGTGAAGACATGACCAATTTCAGACATCAGTTCCTCATACATTTTCTATTTTTGCTTGGTGTTTATCAGACTTGTATCACAGAATACGAGGTCCTTGCTCCGTATTTCCAGAACGTATTTTTGTCTTCCTTGGTATTTGTGGTGGGATGATTGGCACCTTAGAGAACAATATAATTTTAATTTTCATTTATATTTTTTTTTGCTCAGTCACCAAGATGCCAGTAATTTTGGGGCTGTTTAACCCTTTCCAGTTTCCCTAAAAAGATTGCTAAGACACTACAAATGAAACATGTTTCCTTTTATATTAATTTTCCATTTTATTTCTTGTTAATCTTCTCATTCTTTTGTACTTATTCACTCTACATTTATACACCACCGACATATACATTCATGTATCAGCTGGTTATTTTATGCATCTATTTTAAAAAGTATATTTAAAATACTGATCAGCAGGAAAATAAGAAACTAAAATTCTGGTGCCAGTATAGTTTTTATACTAATAAACTTGTGCAAATTTTACTGGATGCAACAAGATTGAGAAAGAAGGGTATCTGAATATTGTCATTTTGTTAACATGAGAGAGAGAGAGAGAGAGAGAGAGAGGGTGGTAGGAGGCGTTTAACAATGGAATATCAGTGACTCATCGAACAGATACTTATCTGATACTTGAACAGGAATTCTCCACTGAGTTAGATATTGCACTTATTGAAGAAAACGCTGTTTCATTAATACTAATCACCACAGGCAATTATATCATGGAATTATATTCATCGTTACTTTCAACAATTGAGAAAATTGCAACTATCCACCAGTGTACTGAAATATTTTTGAAGAATATTTTTAATGAATAGAAAGGGGTTATCAAATCCACAAGGGATTAATAGTAACTATGTGTGATTTTTGCGAGATGATAATGCAGCAGGCTTAATAAAAATGGTGGAAGTTTGCTATATTAAAACAAATAAATAATACTTTGAAACGGATATATACAGATATGTCTATCCATTTATTATATATATATATATATATATATATATATATATATATATACATATATTGATATATATATATATATATATATATATATATATATATATATATATATATATATATATATATATATATATATATATAAATATATACATATATATATGTATGTATATATTTATATATACAATATGTACAGAATATATCTATATATATATATATATATATATATATATATATATATATATATATATATATATATATATATATATATATATATATATATATATATTAATATGCATATAGTCGTATATATAACCCCAACAACAACAATCAAGGTATAGACTTTTCCTAATTATTAATATTTAAATTAATTTTTTCATATAAAATTTCTTGCAGATATAGAAATTAAAACATAAAGGAAAAAGTAATATGCCTAAAAAATATACCTCTTTAGATTGTAAGACATGCTGAATGCCTAATAATAATAATAATGAGATTGCCAGGCAATGAACAACGCTTTGTATGCCTGGCAGACTCGAAAATAAAGTGGTAGGACTTATTCCAGTTACACCCGGGTCTGCTATTTTTTTTATACTGGACACTTCTGAAGATCTGATAAGCATATCTTTTATTTGCGTAGAAAGTAAAGCGATTAAAACTTTACCTATTTTAACATTACGATTGGAAAGCATAATTAATGTAAACCACTGCTTTAAAATATCACTGGGTTTTAAGAAAATTTCTTTAAAACCGTACCCTGATAATTAAGAAGAAAGACATCACGGTACTAAATACCCAAGACCGGGGATAGATCTAAAGGTTTTTATAAGTGCTTCAGTTTCTTAAAGCAAAATTAAATCAAATTCAGTCGTGAGCAGTTGAAACCAGGAGAAAATTCTCTGACAAATATAAACAAATACATACTCATATATATATATATATATATATATATATATATATATATATATATATATATATATATATATATATATATATATATATATATATATATATATATATATATATATATATATATATATAGAATCTACTGGTCACTTTGACCAGTAGATTCTACATATATATTTCACCCTAAAAGCAATAAAACGATTGCCCACTTGCCACGATGGTGAGGATGGGTCTATTCCAGCTCTAATAAATATATCTGAAAACGACAGGTATATGTATGTACAAGAGGTAATAGACATTTATCCTTCTCGTGGTCAGGTCGGCAACATGACCTCCTTGTGATTATGGTGACGCAGGTTCGTTTCCCGCGACCGGGCATCACAGTCTCTTCAATTTCTTGCGTTTGGATCTTATGGCTTTGTAGTGACAAGCATATCCAAAAAAGCGGCAAGAATTCGAGAAGTTAAGAGGGCATTGTGGCTATTACAATTACACACACACACACACACACACACAAACACACACACACACACACACATATATATATATATATATATATATATATATATATATATATATATATATATATATATATATATATATATATATATATATATATATATATATACATAATAGAGCTTTTACCTGGCCAGGCTGACTGCCTAACACACCAGCGTGTTTTAACCAACTTCCCGATTCAGCAGTGACCCAGTTAATAGTATTTCATTCTACTTATCCTTTCTGAGTGAATAACTGGGTCACTGCTGAATCGGGGAGTTGGTTAAAACACGCTGGTGTGCTACTGTAGGCAGTCAGCCTGCCCAGGTAAAAGCCTCAGGTACATTGGTACTTATAGCTTACTACTTCTTGTATGACTTGTGTCGGTCAGCTGGTGACGCCCCTCCTTTTCAATTGAAAGACCTGGGTTCGATCCCGATGTTAGTCAGAAACTTATTTCTTTTTCACATGTGACTGTGTCTTGATTATTACTTCATATATATATATATATATATATATATATATATATATATATATATATATATATATATATATATATATATACATACACATAAAACCGCTGTGTTCATTTAATGTTTCATTACGGCATTCGACCAAATTACCGAACTCCGTCAGGTATGTCGTGTTGAAAAGGACGGTTAATTTCCTAATTTCACTCAAATTAGACTTCGTTTTCATTTGCATGCAAAATGGGAACTGTTAAAGCCATTAGTTAGAGACATGTGATAAAAACATTTTTATTATTAAAACAATTTCAGTCTAAAATTTACAATCATTTTTCGCCCTTGAAATGATTTCAAAAACACTCGTATTTTTATGGGTACTCTACAGTTAAGAAGAAAAAATATGTACCAGAATTAAAATTAAATCTTATCATGCAAACATGCAAACCGCTGAATGGATAGTGGCACTGTCAATCATATCTCAAAACAACATATAAGGCATAAATACGAGATCTGGTCAGGTCGGTAACGCGAATTCGTTCTGATATTCGGAATGTAGGTTCGAATCCTGTCATGGAAATAAAAATAGCTTTATACTCTTGCATTTGGATTTCAAGTCTTTGCAGTGACAAGCATATCAGAAAGTGTGAAAAATTCGAGAAGTCAAAAGGGCGTCATGGTTATTCCCATTGCATTTATATATGTCAATATAGATGAATATACAGTATATACTGTATGTTTGTGTGTTTGTGTGTGTGTCTATTTATAAAACAGTGGACGGAAACGAAGAGCCCAAGGAAGTCAGACGAACGACCGGGAGCCAGCACCTGGTGGCTTCTCCAGCGAGCAGGTAAGATACTGCAAATGATCTGTGCCCTTGCAGGACCCAAGTACCAAGCTTGCACTGATCAGGATGTAGCATGACACGCGAGCAGACTAATCTATTCTTCACAAGGCTGTTCTGCCCTTCGGCGGAGAGCCGTCGCAAGGGAGACTGTGAAAGTGGTGTCCGTCGGAGGAACCATGTACATGCCCCTCCAACGGGTCAACCTCGACTCCCCGCTCTTCAAGAAAACCATCGCCGTCTCCTTAATCGAGCAAGAGCCCTTCATGTCATACCAAAAGTTACAAGGAAGCGAAGTAGCCAGGGGCATCTGCAATCGAGATAAGGTGTGAAGGAAGGCCCAAAGTGCCGTAAGTTTGAACGTGGTCCCCACAAAGGAACAGAAAGGTGTAGCATCAGCACCGTCGCCGGAACAGAATCTTCTCTGATCCTCCTGGAAACTTTTAAGCTAGCCCTTGAGAGAGGATTCTCCGCCCAGCAGCAGCAGAATCCAGAACGTGCGAAATTCATCGCCGAAGAGGAAAATCTTCAGGATTTCGAGAATGAAGCGACAGGATATGAACTATATGCGACAAAAATATATACGAGTATATATATATATATATATATATATATATATATATATATATATATATATATATATATATATATATATATATATATATAAAGATAAAATCCACGAAGGAAATGGAAACACTGGAGTCCCCAGGAGGCCTTTCGACGCTAGGTCCTTTACTTAGCAGACTGAAGAAATATAAAAGTATGTTTACAAAGAAAGCTCATATAAATGACAGATGGGGATTATAAAGGAAACATATGTACCTGGAACCAACACAATTGAAGAATTAGTAGAACTGCCAAAACAGGATTAAATATTTAAGAGGTTTTACAAAGGATTAGGATCAACCGTTCAGAAGCAGGACAGGACTATTAAAAGATTATACAGGGTCGTGACTGACCACCAAAAAAATTTTAGTACAACAGAATAATTCTCTTTTTTTATAAACAATAATAACTTTTTGCAAGATGAACATTTTTACAAATAAAAAATTATATTAAACATACGGATATATGGAAAATATATATCAAGTAACTAACTTGTAATTAAGTCAGTGATTTCATCTTTTAGGTCATTCTTGAACATTTTTCTAATACATTTTTCTAAGATTAAAATTGCAACTGGAAGTAAGCTGGATAATAGCGGACTCCAATAGATTTCTTGAAGAGAAATCTTTCGATCTGGCAATCACTGAACTTTCAGTCCAATTTATCCTGTGAGAATTTTCACTTAAATGAATGAATATAGCATTGGATGCTTGTCCAGTTTTGACTGAATACTTATGTTGCTTAATACGTACATCTAAATCTTTGCTAGATTGGCCAATATAAAAAGAGGAGCAAACCAATTTTATGGATATTATGTTGTTGTGTATTTTAGGGTTATTTTTTATTAACATTCTTTTGAGTGTGTTATTATAAGAAAAACGAGGTTTACATTAAAAGGTTTTAACAATGATTTTATGTTTTCAAAACCACTAAAATAAGGCAAGCTAAGAATGTTCTTAGGGGTTTCTTTCTTCATGCTACTTTCACTATAAAACTTTTTGTGGGCTTTGTTATAACAAATATCTAGCATATATGAAAGATAACATAAATCTGTCCCTGTTTTTCTTATGTTTTCAATTTCTTTATCCAAATACTGGGGACTGACAATGCGCAAGGCTCGTAAAAACATAGAGAAAAAATTGATATTTTGAGGTTAAGATGATATCCTGAATAAAAATGGACATAAGTCAAGTTGTTGGTTGACCGACCTTAAAAAAGACAATACAATCCACATCACAAAAGCTGATAAATCGAATAGTATTGTAATTTTAGATAAACTTGACTACATATCACGTATGCAAGCCCTACTGGATGATGATACGACATACAAAAAACTAACAAAAATCCTTGATCGAGTCATAAAAGTTTCAACAGCACAGTGAAAAATCCTTTAAAGATAAAAAGAACTAATAGGTCAGTTGTCGGTAAAATTTCTCTCGTTACCTTACTTGTGCGGATTAGTAAAACCACACAAAGAAAACAACCCTATGCGGCCTATTATCAGTACTTTTGGCTCAATATCATATAAACTTTCGAAATATATTACCAAACTCTTGTCTCCGTTACTTGGAACTATTTCAGATTCTCACGTATATAATTGTCTAGATTTAGTTGATAAATTAAACAAAATCACTTTTTGCCCCACTGATAGATTCGTTAGTTATGATGTTTGTTCTCTTTTTACTAAAGTCCCTATAGATTCCATTTTAGAGTATCTTAGTAATAAATTAATCCATCACGAATTACCTCTACCTCTAAGTCATCATTTTTCTCATTAGGTTGTGCATTTGTGATTGTAAGTTTATATTCAATGGTGCATTTTACCAACAAATATTTGGTATGGCAATGGGCAACCCTTTATCCCCACTCCTCTCAAACTGTACATGGAATTCTTTGAAAAACGATATATACCTAATATCATTTATACTCCTTTAAAGTGGTATAGGTATGTTGACGATATTTTAGCTGTTTTGCCTGCTGGTATTGATAAATGATTTACTTGTAATTTGAATAACCAGGTACCATCCATTATGTTTACGTTAGAATTAGAAAAAGACAATTGCCTCCCTTTCTTCGATGTTTTAATACATAGAGAACTATTTCAATGTAAATTCAGTATTTACAGGAAACCAACCAAAAACTTAACTTATGTCCATTTTTATTCAGGCCATCACCTCAACATCAAAATATCAATTTTTTCCTCTATGGTTTTACGAGCCTTGCGCATTGTCAGTCCCCAGTATTTGGATAAAGAAACTGAATAATATTATGAAAAATAGGGACAGATTTATGTTATCCTTCACATATACTAGATATTTGTTATAACAAAGCCTTACAAAAGTTTTATAGTGAAAGTAACATGAAGAAAGAAACCCCTAAGAACATTCTTATATTTGCCTTATTTTAGTGGTTTTGAAAACATAAAATCATTGTTAAAACCTTTTAATGTAAACCTGTTTTTTCTTATATAACACACAAAAAGAATGTTAATAAAAATAACCTAAAATAAACAACAA
>NC_089752.1:80151890-80204390 GCF_040412425.1 Macrobrachium rosenbergii | reverse complement strand
GGTTAATGCAAGCCAATTAATCATTTATGTATAGGCTTTATTCAACTTGCTACATTCTAGTAATACATCAATAGATGAGGAAAGAATAACAAAAGGTGATGAAGAAACAGCAGTTTGGAAACTAGCCACAATTTTTAAAAATGGATAATGGAAAGTAATCGTAACTGCTCATGAATTGTGGAGTTATTTTCACTAATCAAATCTTCCATTTACTTCTAACTTTGTTATTATACTGCTTTAATGACTGATTTTACTTTTAATTATGACAAATCTAACATCAACTTTCTTTTTTGTCGCTGTGAATATACATTTGAGAACACAGCCTATAAAGAATATGTCAGAAGGTACAAAGACCCTAGTAACAACAAATATTGCATTTTGTTTTGTCCTCTGAGGAGATTTGTTTAAGGCATCGACGCCATAACACTTCGTGCTTGAAATATCATCGTCGTTTGGATGATGCCTTATCGAGCACAAATCTCCTCATGAGACTTGAATATTACAACTGCCGAAGGGAAATCTAGTTTAGAAATTTTATCCACAGAAATCTTTTTATGTACAGAGCATGTGGGCATGTATAAGTAAGGACAAATGAACATCACAAAACTAATAGACTGAGGGAAAGTAATTCAGCCACAAAACTAATTCTGTCACGAGTGACGAATTTGGTGAATGTTAATGGAAAATAAATAAGGGAAACTTCCCCTGAAAAACATCAGCAGATTTTGAAATTGCGAAAGACATCAGACAACATTCGCACCGAATATGGAAACAGGAACTGTCTCGCTGTGACTGATGGCTGGTTACGATTATAGATTGCTGGCAGATGACCCCCATGGGTCCACTATTATGGGGCCTCACTGGAATTAACGGCTTTGCGGATAACGACTCATACATACATGTATTCATACATACATACATAATATAATCTGTGCATTCGTATGAAACGGCTTATGTGGAATGTTTTTGCGCAAAGGGCTCATCCTTGATAAAGCAGTATAAAGGATAAAAGTGGCAGCAATTGAAGTAAAAATTCACTGATTTTTTTTATTGAAAAACACATAACTTCAGTATTGAATCATATGTACATTTTATTATATTTTTTAAGTTCAAAGGATTACAATTAAACGGCAAAGCGCTTTACGCTGGTGTCGATGAGCCATGAACAAGGACATCTACCAGACACCAGATGCTCCACATTAAAAGGTACCTGTTTTTCCTCTGGGGAAAAGAGATGTCATCGTTTCAGAGTTATCAAGAACTTTTATACTCGTATATTACATTAGATAGATAAGAACCATTAATCTCACCTTCTCATCGAGGGAATGTTTAATGTGTAAAAATAAATATCCTAAACCAGACCACTGAATGAGAAAGAAAAACCTTCCAACCACATTACAATATTCTGGTAGTTTAAAAGCACAGAATTTCTTGAGCTTTGTGTTTATTACCTCTTTATGTAGCGAAGGGAAGAGAGAGAGAGAGAGAGAGAGAGAGAGAGAGAGAGAGAGAGAGAGAGAGAGAGGGTTAAAAAATAAGAAATAAAAAATATTAAAGTACATTTGGTTTCGAAGTCGTGAAAAGAAAAACAAACGAGAAACAAGTCTTCAGAAAAGTGAGGTGGAAAAATTCTTGGTTCACAACGGAGTAAAAGATTTGACTAAAAAAAGGAAGTATATTAAGAAAAATATATTTATGCAGAGTAATTGAAAACATTTTATCAAAGCCGCCCAAGGCATCAGCCAATAAGGGCCTTCGAATGGCATATCTCTCTCTCTCTCTCTCTCTCTCTCTCTCTCTCTCTCTCTCTCTCTCTCTCTCTCTCTCTCTCTCTCTCTCCTACATTAAAAAGCCTTCAGAAGCTCACGGAAATCCGAAGACAAACCATTACTAGGAAATATGTGTATGTACGTATGTATGTAGGTATGCATACATAAATAGCCGGATAGGTAAAATACACGAGAAAAGATGAGCTAAATGAATTTCCAGAGTTAGAAGGCACAACAGTCATTAAAAAGAGCAAGGAGGAGGATATTTCATGAACTGGGCGGGAATTATGGCGAAGGAGAACGTCTTTGAATAATGAGAACACTGAGGAAAGCTAAGAGGAAACTGGGGGTGGGAGCGGGATGGGGGAAGGGTGCTAGGGAGATGGGAGAGAGGGGGAGAGTTAAAGGGAAAATCTTAGAATAATACTTAGGGTTGTTAATTAATGATGTCTTTTAGATTGAGCGTTTAATCATTAGTACTATTATTATTATTAATAAGATATGTAACTACTAGAGACATTCACCTAATAAGATATCCAGTTGTGAAAAATTAAGAAAAATAGATAACGCTGAAAATATTGCCTATCCATTGTTAGTAATAATGAAATAGAAAACTTATTCCCTTACTGTTTCTGTGACCAGCTCTTCGATCCTTGTTTTTTGTTTCCAGTGCAACTTCTTCAGTAGATTAGTATACAAACAGGTTAAATCTATAGACATAACAATTTTTTTTTAATTAGAGTCTCATAAAAATTGTAAATTTCTTTTGAATCCATGCTACTCAGAAGAGTATGAGACGATGATGACTCTTGGTTGCCTTATTAACACGGAAGCTGCTGTAAGAAAGTAGTGTTTTTTTGCAGTTCCCAGTACGCGGAAAATAAGGCAAAAATAATTCCTTTTGACGCATGTTAGGAATTATGAATTGAATGATGATGATTAAACTGACTCCAGTTATAATTCTTTTAGTCATGCTTCAAAGTTATGAATATTGTTAGCACTGCGTCTTCTTATTCAGGCAATATATACTTCAGTAAGTGAAGTCCTGCCTGTATATAGGGATTCTTGCAATCTCTTATTCGCTTTATGTCCGTCTGTAAGACACAAACACACGCACACACGATATGTCGCGCTGGCGAGATAAAATTCAAGTAAAAGCTTTATGGAGAAAAGTAAACCCCACTTTCTCTCTTTCTCATGAAAACTTCCGCACCGACTTTCACTGGGGAAGAAAACTGAAATTCCTCTGGACTTCCGACATTTCACTGTTTCTAGATATTTAAGTCAAACCTGGAGTCTGTCTGAACGGGTCTCATTGCATTGCAAATTATTATTATTATTATTATTATTATTATTATTATTATTATTATTATTATTATTATTATTATTATTATTATTATATTTTTTGCCCAAGACCTTCCTTTCTATCCAGCATGTGACCACAAATAAGATATCGTCATTTGTTATGAGATGTGTTGAAATTTATAGGAAGACTTAAAATTTTAAATAACCATTAGAGATTAAATAAAAAATCAAGGTTTATCTAATAATTTGTTTACAATAAAACTTGCCCCACCATTAAAATTTAAGAGTAAAGAAGATAGCGCTTTACGAATTACACAAATGAAAAGCAATTTATGATGGCTGCTGTCGATAGATTCTGACGACTTGCAGGCAGGCAACTTCCAGAGACCTATTGGCCTATCAGAAGTAGGATGTAATCCCATTTGCTAATCTTCCCAATTTAACACCTCAATGCGCCTATAATCAAAAGGTAAACAGTTGTTAACGGCAACTATGAGGTTAGAAAAATAAGTAGGCTCTTACTCAAAAGAAAAACAAAAGAGAACCATTGAACAACATAGTTTTGTCATTGGGAATAATAAAATGAAATTATTTCTAGACAATGCAAAAGTTTATTATTTTAACGGGTAGCGAAGACCTATTTTCGTGAAGGAAAATAATGGGAGACTACATGGGCGTGAACGTTACACCAAAACCGACCCACCTGGTAACTTTTCCATCTGGCATAGACGAAATGCTGTCTTGGTAGAAAGATGACAAGTTCACGATCCTGCTACTCCAAGATAGTAGAGGCATGATTCCATCCGGCAAACCTTTTAAAGGTTCATTTCTTGAGAGTCTTCATCTATCCAACAATAAAAAGTAAGCTTGGCAAGAATTGCCAGATTCCTTGAAATACACTTTGTTCCACGTTGAAAATTTTGAGAATGCTCCTCTGTCGAGCTCAGTGAAAGAAGACTGGCTCTCTGTTGAGAGCTTGAAGACTTTCACGGTTGAGTGTTGGAAGAAGACTGGAAAGAATACTCTTTTCCCAAGAACGATTGATGAACAGTTCAACTTCTGAAACGAAAGTGTTCAAAGGTATTCACTTGTTCTGGGAGGAAGTCGAGCAGGAATATGGAAATAATTTTAGGTCATTTTGCTTTTGTAGCATTATAAGGAAAAACAAATAAAGGTTTAAAATCTGAAATTTTCACATTTGTACCACATTTTATTGATCTTAATAAACAAAACCATAAAACACATTTTACCACAAAAAAAGGTCCATATAAGCAAAATTACGACTTAAAAATGCAATATCTATTTCTTACAGATGACTCTTGTGTTCTGTGTTTTGATATAATTTTCAGCTGTTTCATATGTTTTGAGGTGACTTTGTAATGTATAATCATTCGTGTTTATAACACACTGTGTTCGTGGAAGTTTAAGTGCTGTAGGGAGAGACATTTTTGAACCATTATTAGATCGCCACATCCTCTATTGACACAGGTGGTTGGAGTGAAGGTAGAAAGGCAAGGGCCACTTATCTTTAATGAGTTGACAGGCCTCGGCCAGAATGCTTTATTATATGTTTATCATGTGTGTCTGTTCCATAGTTATTAGCTTTGCTATGCTTATTATGTGTTCCATAATCTGAGTAGAAAAGAATGAGGAAGTGAGAGAGATGAAGTTGATACGCTGAGAGCCGAGCCAGTTTGGTCTCAAAATACTTAACCCAGGACAGGAAATGTCAATTATACAGATAAGAACTATGGCATATTTTCTTCTGAGCCTTAGAATTCTCTGTGTGTATTCTTTGTGCATTCTGTAGAAGAGGAATAAGGTGTCCTGTGTATTCCCTATATGTATTCTTTGAGTATTCTGGGAGGGTTTAAAGATAAAAGAGGAGTCACTCAAATGAAACAGCTAGTTGGGCAAAAAGGGGTTACTGGCATAAGGTTCTCTCTCTCTCTCTCTCTCTCTCTCTCTCTCTGCTCATAATACGGTATAAAATTTGGTGTTCTCAGTAACGTTAATAATTTTATGAGTTACTGAAGGTGTTGGTATTTTACAAGCATTGTGAAAAGTGTATAATGGTGTACCACTTGTAAAAGGTAATGTGATGTTTACTGGCTTTATATTATGTTGAGAGTCAAAGTGATGTTCTAGGTAAAAAAGAATTATTGTTTTGATAAGAGGTAGATAATATTTCTTATAGTGAGTTCTAATGTGTCTTGCTGTTAACTGCATCTTACTAAGTGCATATAATTGTGACTTGGCAGTGTTGTCTTTGAGAAAGTTTTAGAAAGACGTGAGTTTAGCCTTTTTTTTTAAAGTGAAGGTGATCTTTTGAAAGATTGATATAATCTAATCATATTTTGTCTTAGTGAAATTGCTGTTGGTGTATTTCCAATCTTTGCATATTTCATTCTTATGTGTTTGTGTTTTCATATTAGTCACATAAGTTGAAATGTTTATAATTTCAAAATATTTACATAAAGTTTTGAGTTGGTGATTACTTTGAGTTTTGTTGCATTATTGAGATTTCAGTGCATACTTATTATTGAGATTTCAGTCAATACCTGGGATAATTGCAGATGTTCAGGTTTATGTTTAAAACTTGAATGAAAGTTAATGGTTTGAATTTTACTTAACCAAATTGCTTTCTTGATAAATTAAAGTTTTTGTGAATTAATCTTGATTAAGAAATACTTAAATCTTACACTGTTGTCAAGTAATAGTAAATCTTTTTAAGATTGTAAACTCTGCTATAACTTTTGAACTTTAAAATAAATTTATTTGTTTAAAGTTTTAAAAACACAGTGTTTCATTTTGACCACCAGTGATTAAATTAACAAATGTACAAGGTAAGTGATATATATGTCTAGTTCTCCCCTATCAAAGTGATATAGAACAAGGGAAACAATTATACTGTTTGTTGAAGTGATGCCCATTTTCCACTAGTCTGTTTATAGCTTATTAGTTGTTAGCTCACCCATAACTTGACAAAGTTAGATTGATTTTTCCAAATGATATAAGTTTTATGGGGATCACTGTGCCTTTTTAGAGTATTCAGTTCTAATATTTTTGCTATGAGGTTTCAAGTGTCTGGCAGTTGAGTGTAATTTTTGGTCTTATTAATTGTTTAATAACCAGATACTTGATCACTCTCGTGACAATACACACACACATACACACACACACACACACACACACACACATATATATATATATATATATATATATATATATATATATATATATATATATATATATATATATATATATATATATATATATATATATATATATATATATATGTATATAATATATATATATATATATATATATATATATATATATATATATATATATATATATATATATATATATATATATATATATATATATATGTATATATATATATATATATATATATATATATATATATATATATATATATATATATATATATATATATATATATATATATATATATATATATATATATATATATATATAATGGTATATGATAAAATTATAATACCAAGTTAAATATATGAATAATTGTCACTAAGAAATGCTGATATACAATAGTACATCTTAAACTAGGGCTGACAAATGTATATGCATGTGTGTTCACATAAGCACAGATACACGCCTATGCGCGGGCATGGGAGAGCATATTAGTTTCGAATTTCATGGGCGGTTCCAAGCAGTAGGGTCCTGGATCAAGTATCTGGAAACGCATTAGTGGACTGGCTGGGCAAAGCTATTCATGGTTAATGGAAGTTAGGTGTTAATTATAAATGAAATGTTAGAATATATGCACTATTTTAAAATATATCAAACTTACGTGACAATTTATTTGTAACATGCAAGAATGTGTGATCAAAACTACCTGCAAATGAGGTAAAAATGCAGAAGCTATATATATATATATATATATGTGTGTGTGTGTGTGTGTGTGTGTGTGGATGTATGTATGTACATATGTATGTATGTGTGTGTATGTATGTTCCAGCATAACTCTGAAATGCCTTTAGCAATTTCAACCAAACTTGGTATTCACATGACTTTTTATCTGGGAAAGAATACTGTGGGGGTAAGACATCACTGGCACCAAAGGGGGTGGGGGTGGGAAGGGGTGGCATGTAAAAATAACTGAAAATGACAGACATTACTGTCTAATCTAATAGTGACACTCCCAATGCACTTTAAGTACAAGTTCAGCCCCATTAAGAAGGGTGGTTGAGAAGGGGTGGGAAGGGGGTGACATGTAAAGTAACTGAAAACGATAGATATTAGTGTAAAATCCATAGTTTTCGAGGTCGCTGAGATGAATAGTAACACTCCCGGTGCACTTTAAGTCTAAGTCTAGTCCGGGTAGGAAGGGTGTGCGAAGGAGGTAATATGAAAAAATAACAAAAATCGACAGATATTAGTGTCTAACCCATAGCTTTCGAGGTTGCTGAGATGAATGGTGACACTCCCAATGCACTTTAAGTCCAAGTTCAGTCCCGACAGGAAGAGGAGGTGAGAAGGGGTGGGAAGGGGGTGACATGTAAAAAAAACAAAAATGACAGATATTAGTGTCTAATCGGCAATTTTTGAGGTTGCTGAGATGAATAGTGACACTTCCAATGCCCTTTCAGTCCAACTTTATCCCAGATAAGAAGGGGAGTTGAGAAGCGGTGGGAAGGGGTAACATCTAAAAATAACCGAAAACTGCAGATATTAGTCTAATCCATAGTTTTTTTAGGTTGGTGAGATGAATAGTGACACTCCCAATGCCCTTTAATTCCAAGTTCAGCCCAAATAGGAAGGGGAGTGTAAAGGGGTCAGAAGAGGGTGACAAGTAAAAATAATTGAAAACGACAGACATTAGTGTCTAATCCATAGTTTTTGAGGGCACTGAGATGAACAGTGACACTCCCAATGCCTTTTGAGCCCAAATTCAGCCACATTAGAACGGGAGAGGGTTGAGAAGAGGTGGGAAGGGGGAAACATGTAAAAATAACCAAAAATGACATATTAGAGGCTAATCCATAGTTTTCAAGGTCACTAAGATGAATAGTGACACTCCTGATGCCCTTTAAGCACAATGTCAGCACCAAGAGGAAATAAGGGGTGAGAAGGGGTGAAAAATAAAGAGTCAAAAATGCTGAGCAACGTAATTGAAGCAACTATCTTAACAGGAAAGGGTGAGGAGGTGAGAGAGTAGAGGGTTTTTGGGAGGAGAGAGAGAGAGAGAGAGAGAGAGAGAGAGAGAGAGAGAGAGAGAGAGAGAGAGAGAGAGAGAGGAGAGAGAGAGAGAGCACCAATGGTTATCATTCAGTTTTCCTGGGCAGTAACGGGTTGGTTAGCATTTTCTATATATAATAATTTATATGGTTGGTTAGAACATGTATATATAAATAATATATATCTGTATATATATATATATATATATATATATATATATATATATAAGACAGTATCTTTGTATAATATATGTAAAATGTATAAAATGTATTCTTGTCAACAAAGAACGGATGGCAAAATACTGTAAATTCTCACTAATCCTTTCAAATGTTAATTAGAACAGGACCGAAAAACTTTGAATTCAACCAATAAACACTCTCTCTCCAACTCTCTCTTGCTCTTTCCCTTTTTCTCCTCCAAACACCCTTCTATCTCTTTCTATCACTTCCTCTCCCTTTCCAGTTAAGATAGTTGCTTCAATTACATTGCCCAGCATTTGAGACATTTTTATTTCACCCCTTCTCACTCCCCATTTCCTATCCGTGCTGAACTTGGACTTAAGATCATCGGGAGTATCGCTATTCATCTCAGCGACCTCGAAAACTGTGGATTAGACACTAATATCTGCCGTTGTTGGTTATTCTTACGTCACCCCTTACCACTCCCACCCCCTTTGATGCCAGTGATGTCATATGTATACCAAGTTTGGTTGAAATTGCACAATGCATTTCAGAGTTATGCTGGGATATACATACACACACATATGCATACATGCATTCATTTATATATATACAGTACATATAGATTTAATGACTCTTAAAAAAAGGACAAAACAAAAAAAACTCTATGCCTATCCCTATTGTTACCATATATAAAGACTATTATTTTCTTAGCAAGATGATTAATTAAATTTTACCATAAAGAAAATAATTATTTTTACATATTCGAAACTGAGTTGTGCTTAGAATAAGGTTTAAATGGTATATTACATTACCAACAGTCCAGTTAGGATCATAGGTGAGCCCTGTGTTCCCGCAATGTGAGGGACCTAAGGTTGGATTTCATTTGTGATATCATTCTGATTAATTTTAGCTTGGGACTCTCTCTTATAATCCCGTTGTTTAGACGCCTTAAGGAAAAATAAACATCAAAACGACCGAAACTGAATTAAACCTTTTTCTTCATTTTTTTCTTTCTCAATTACATTAATATTTTTAGACAGCATGTAAATCACTGCAAAAAACATTTTTTGTTCTGTGAAATCTTTTGTCAGAAAAGAAATATATAAAGAAAAAATTCTAACTGTTTTTCTATCTCAGAATAAATGATGGGTGACACAGTTCCTGGACCCTCTTCAAACAAGAGAAGAACTGCCATTTTTGTAGCAGAACCACCTGAATCAGCAAGCACATAAGCAAAAACAGACCATGATGATGCTTGCGTCATTTGTGGAAGAGCAACGTCCGCTAAGAAAAACCCACTTCAACAACCTTCTCAAGAGACCTGGAATTTCTTGGCCCACGAAAGTGAAGAATGGAGGGAACTGAACACTGATTTCAGCAGCCTTTATGGCAAGTCACCAAGAAAAGTTCACAAAATTTGCAGGCTAGATGTTACTGGGAATTAATTAAAAGGAGCTTTTAGAAACTCCCCAGCAACTAGAGCTGACGAGCCAAAGGATACTGAAAGCACTGAAGAAACCCATCTTCAAATGCAAGGAGAAGTCGTACATCTTGTAAAGTTTCACAGTTTTCTTGTGATGCCAAGAAATTCCAGGTCTCTTTGCGAAGGTTGTTGAAGTGGGTTTATCTTAGACAGAGAAGAAAAAAAGGCTTTAATTTTTTTCGGTCGTTTTGATGCTTATTTTTCATTAATTCATCCAAACGACGGGATTATAAGAGAGACTTCCAAGCTAAAATTCATCAGAATGATGTCATAAATGAAATAAAAAAAGGGGGTCCCCTCACATTGCACACGGACTCCTACATTCTGACTTTACTACAGATGAGTAGTTTAAGGGCATAGGTGTAGCCTGGGTTGACACATTCGTTCTCTTGCCGTTACCAATCTGAGACATATCGCTTGATGAAAAACAGAAATTAAAAGATGATTTCTTACATATATAATGGAATCGAGCTTGTAATCGAATACAGAAACTTTTCAGACTAACTGTACTGTATTGAAATAACAGAAAAACTTATTTTTTCAAAGTGGAATATCGTATTTCTTTGGGCCTATAGGAGAGGTGACCAAGGCTGGCCATATGTCCCCCATCTGTCACACAACACATTAGCCCCAATCCTCGAGAGCGACACCGGGACTAATAAGCCGTGAAGAGAATTGCATCTGATCGTGCCTTCAAAAACCAACAGGTCTTCGAGGGGAAGCAGCTGAGAAACACATCGAAACCTTAAATGTAGGAAAACCCACACCCCCTTCCTTAAAGGAGAAAAATACACGAAGATAAGCCCCTCCTTCAGGGGTAGGCCTAGATGATTTGGCCAATCAAACGCATCAGTGCCAGAGACCTAAAGACGTCCTACAAGGAGGCAGTACCCAATGACCAACAAGAATTCCTTAAAACACACCTCCAAAGTTGTAATGAAGCGTGGAGGAGGTGCCTTGGAAAGTGGGAAATGCCTAGGAGCGTGACGTCACGGCTGACACTGAAGAAAGCAGGGGATACAAGGAGGAACACGGAGAAAAGAATAGAGTAGAAAGAGAGTTGAGAAGCAGTGAAAGAGAAGGCACAAGAAAAGGAGGTTAGTGATCGCAAAAGAGCCCTAAGTGATTTAGAACTTGCATAAATTTACTGAGTGCCCATAGACTAAGTATAAGAATTCAAAGTCCAAGTTTACCAACTTATAAAATTTTACAATGTGCCTTTTTAAGATAACGACTCGATTACTACTACCCAATCAAAGGTGGAAAGTTTATATAATCTTTAAGCCAAAAAATAAATGCATTTAGGGAAACATATTTCATTTTGCAACCAAGACTTTATAATATATTGTATTCCCAAGACAGTTGATATCTAAGCACGATAAAGTGAGGGCAAAGAATTACACACATCGGGCAAGCGGTTCCTAGTATGAAACAGATATAACTTTTTCAAAGAAGAATTCCTTCCCCGCAGCACATATAAGAAAATATAGATATCTTTACTTTGGATCAAACAACAGTAGTAGTTTTCCACGGTTTGTTTACGTTGTCCTGAAATACGCTCACGAAGTGTGACGTTTCGGAATTTCGTTGTTATGCCAAGTTTGATAAAATTAATTTTGTTCAACAACTCTGACATAACCTTTACTTTTTTTCTAAAACTGAAATACTATATGGCATAGGCAGTATCCTACAGGCTCGTTTATTGCAAAGAATTCTTAATGACTGACAGAATTCAACAGGCGTTCTTATGCAGCACAGTAACACACTTAAGAGAAGATACCTTTCGTCACAACCAATATATAGCATCTAGGCCTATGTGCCTACTTATTACTTAGCATTTTTGATATCGAGCATGACCCTTCTTTACTGTATATTATCTGTAATATATAAGAGTAATGATGTTCTAGTTTTAAAATTGAAATCCTTAATGCCCCTATGTGTCACAAAAATACTAAAAATATAAGACACGTTAACAGAGAAAGCGATCAAGTCCTAACATGACAGTGATCAGACTAGTATGAAGTTATGGGTAAATAAAGCTCAATATGCTTTCCTTACCTGTGAAATGTTATTCCATCGCCTCTTGAAGAATTCATTTGCGCATTTCTACATTTATAAGTCACACAACACATCATTATGAAAACCATAAACTAAAAGAATCACTGGTCACACCAAGCGGCTACTCAGTTTCCGTGGTTGCCAGGTGTAAAGAAACCGTATTGCTAGGCACCCAGACTGCAATCAGCTCATCCATTTGGTGGCGGCAAACCAATTACGAAGTGCTTGTATGCCTTGCCTTCCGAGGTTTTACTTTGATTTGGCTTTGTCTGTTTGTTTTTAATGCATCCTACACTGAAAACAATGAAATGTGAAATAGGAAATGAAAAGATGAAAAGAATCTTTTGTAAAGTATGCAACAAAGCTCGTGCAACTTTTTTTATTTTTGTACTGGACAAGCGTTGCTCTCAAGTTGCCACTTAGTATTAATCTTATATTTTACTTTGTAAGCATGTGTATATGAGGAAAAGTTGGTCTATTTATTATGTAGAATCTTATCATGAAAAAAAAATTCAGGCTACAATAATTTTCAAAACGAAAAGTAAATACGTCACTGTAGCATGAATCCCTCGGCTCACCGTGATTCCCGTGAGCCCTGGAACCGTCAGTCTGGATACAGTGAAACTGTGAAAGAGGACGTCGTGATGGAGTGAAAAAGAAAAGTTAAGCAGAGCATAGTCTAATGATAAAAATTTCTGCATTTGAGATATGAATTCAAAGTCATTACTTCTTTTCACTTTTGTAGTTTTGTGTATAAAGCAAATGTTAGTCAGAATCATGATTTCGATACTTGCATTACATTATTACAATCCAAAGCTTAGGCTTCAGCCAAGGCTACACAGGTCTAGTCTCCCGAGGGGTTTCTTCAGTTTAAATAAAAAATAATAATAATAATAATAAATAAACACATAAATAGAATAAATAAGCGCGGTGGAGAGTAATCTTCGCTATTAGAAATACAATTAATTCTACCTTTTTATTATTTTACTTTTACTTTACGAATGGAAGACTAATCAGGTCGGACATTATCAGCCACACCTATTGTGTGCAGATTCCGCAGAATGACAACAACAACGTAATAATAATAATAATAATAATAATAATAATAATAATAATAATAATAATAATAATAATAATAATATGGCTCTAGAGTCTAGGCATATGCTATTGGCTTCATAACATACTAGGCTATATTTCAGATAGCAACAATATATAGTTGCGAACACTCCACAGTCTTGGTGTGGTATACTTCCGTCATTATTTTCTTCATAGGCCTATAGGTTTAATTAGAATTATATAACCGAGAAGAGCGAAGTGCACTAGGGCTACGGAAAAGGCGAGGGAAGGCAAACTGAGCCGTTTAAACAGTTAACGTCTGGTTAAACCACACCCATAACTACATCTCCGGTACGTTCATTACATTAAGTACATTACTATGGTGGCTAAAAAATAAAATTAATCAAGTATATACGTCTTCTCATATTTACCATAATTAAAAATTACTGTTTTATTGTTTCTATAATGATCTAGCTGATATTTTGATGAAAAATATAGCATTGATACTTTAAACCATGCTTAGTGAACTGTATCTTTTTTTGAGCGAAGTTGCAAAATGCTTCGTCGTTGCCAGTTAGTGACTTTCGAATGAAAATCACTGAAATCGGGTCACAGCACTTTTGCTGCATGCTGTACAAAGGATTCGAGCATTTTTGTCTCAAAGTGGAATAGTAGCGTGCTATGTGTGCAGCATTTTGGGTCTAGTTTAAACCTAGTGGTGTGTTTGATAATCTTTATATATATTTCCAGTTCATTAAGGTACGTCATTGCCAGTTTAAAATATTCATTTACTATGCATGAAATAAAATTATGACCCTAGCTTCCAACGTCTACTGTTACTTCATAGCTTTTGGGAATATGGGTTAATTTTTACTCTGTATCTTGTTAACGTTTAAGTGACCGGGCATTTTCTGTTCCCATTCCATCTGTTTGTTTAACGCCTAACTTTCATCTTGATTGTTCCTTAAATCTTATATTTCAATTTTACCAAAGCGATAATTACTATGTTTCTATGAGAACAATGTTTTTGGGAAACAAAAATTAAAACAACGCAGTTTATCGCACCGTCGTAGACTAGTTTTCATTGCATTAGATTTGTGTTGTTGTTACTAAATTTTAGTTTGAATTCGTGCATGTGTGTGTGTTTAAAAACTAACCGTCATTTTGATAATAATACACGCTGAATAAAAGGTTGGTAAGTTACTATACATCAAAGTGAAACGGGCGAAAGTTTATATTGTGAGTAACAGTGAAATCCCTTATCGCGAGGTCATTCACAATCACATTTTTCTCTTTTTTTTATTTTATTAGCATCACTTTGATTAGTGAATTGTCTTTTGTTTTATGAAAGTCACACAACTTGAGGTTATATATTTTCTTTTTTTCTTTAGGTGTATCTGAAAAACTAACCCCAAAAATATCGGTGCAATTCAATGTGGTTTTGAAGTGATGTGGTGATAATCCTGAAGTCATTTCTTATTAGTCTAATCTATTCAAATATTATGCAGAAATGTACCTTTTTGGCTAAGGCCATGTGTTTAACTGGTTTTTTATCGATTCCCATACGAAATCAAATTGTTTTCGCTTATGGAACTAGCACGAGCTCAAGTATTCAGTCCAGTTGAAATCAAGGTCGTTTAAATATACTCTGATTATTTAAAGGACCTTGGCTGAAATATTTTCATGGGATTCTGAAACTAACTACAACTTGAGTCTAAAAATTGTGACAATAGAATAGCCTTTTCACAGAAATATGGGTTCCATGTGAGCTTTCTTGCTGTAGAGTCGAATTTCCTCCTTGTCCTTCCTTTACCCATTGTGTTCCTTTGAGATAAAATTGTACGACGTAAATTCATCTGCTTCTGCATATTCCAGTTCCTTCCTCTGTCACCTTTACCTGATATAGTTCTTTTATTTACCAAAACGTGCATTTTTATAATATAAATAAAGCTTTGCTTTTTTCCTCATCCCTGTTTCTGAATCAATATCCACTTTTATAGTTACTAATGATCAAAAAAGATTTGGTGTATATATTCCATTCCGTGTTAGTGTACCTGTCTCACTTGTCCCAACCTCTGAACTGGTGAGTAAGAATCTAGTCCTTCACATGCAATCTAAACTTGCATCGTTCATTGTGACTCACTTTTGCTTGTACTTGAATATTCAAAGCCACCATATTTCACCATCTCAGGTCATTCTTCACGTACACTTTGAAAATCCCTTTCAAGTAACCACTGAAAGACATCGAGTTAGCGCCATATCGATTTTTAGAAAACTATTTTTCATTGACGACATAATATTTTATTCTCTATTTCAGGTCACCGGTGCAGTGGCATTTCTGCGTTTTGCCCAAACCTTGTTTAGTCGGCGACTACCTAAAAGCGACCTGACCGAACCAGAGGCGAGAAGGTCGTGCAAATATTTAGATGAGAAACGCATCGTGGAAACGAACTAAAGCTTTGGAGAACTTTTGTGGGTTCCTGATGCCCTTATGTTTCTTTACGAGTCAGACACTTATATATTGATTGTTTTACCCACGATTTTACTGCGGCGTCTCTCGTCTTCCTCAGTGCGTGACTTGTACGTTGCCCGTGACTGACGGTTTTACGTCATTCGCAAGGTTAGGTTTTCCTATCACGCAGTATTTTCATTTCCATCGAATTAACTTCGTTCCTTTAATGATCTGCTTTGCCTGTGATTTGGGTCGTTTTTCTTTCCCACAAAGGCAATTTATTTTTCATGCTACACAGTTCTTCAAAATAAAATATTGCAGATTCATTCTAACTAAAAGAACTGTACTTTCTTTTATGATGATAAAATTTATTTTAATAAACAAAAAGGCCTCATGTTTTACGTTCTATAAAAACACACACACACACTAAGTTAAATGGTGATGACATTCAAATTGCAATATGAATAAATTTGCTCAAAAAGGATAAATTATTTCGGTAGTTGACATGATACATGATTCAACTTTACAGCGTATAAATTCCGCTAAAACTGAAATCCAGAGAGAGAGAGAGAGAGAGAGAGAGAGAGAGAAGAGAGAAAGAAGGAGGGCTGGCACAGGTGACGCTCATTGTGTATATTGAGCAAAAGGATAGCCTCTCTCTCTGTCCTCTTTCACCACCTCATATCTCTAATACCCAAACACATATCATAGTCACAGGGGGCTGAAAGGCAACACATAAGAAACGGTTCTTTCCTGCCTTAAAAAGTGGGTTATAGAACAAAACTGTCACCTGGCTACAATTCAAGAATATTCTCTGTTTAAGAATTCTGGTCATACATTATTTAGTGTTTCTTCCTGCAAGTCAGACTCTTTAAAGGAGAAGTGATGGGGTGCAAATAAGATGGTTATTGAAATTTTCATTTACTTCTTGCTGAATATTTTAACATCAGTGGCCTATTGAACAGCGCACATAGCCAGGATTCAGGTACACTCATATGCCAGATGCACGTGTGCACATAAGAACATAAGTTTTACAATATATATATATATATATATATACTATATAATAAGACCATATAACACCTAAATTTATATATATATATATATATATTTTATATATATATATATATTATACATACATATTTTTCCTATATAACCCATAGTGCTGTCACTATAGAATATATATATATATATATATATATATATATATATATATATTATACACATACACATATATATATATATATATATATATATATATATATATATATATATATATATATATATATATATATATATATTTATATTTGTGTGCCTGTATACTGTTTGTAACTACAATTCATATACACTCACATGTCCACCACTTGACAGTCTCCAAAATCTTTTCTTTGTTTTTGATAGTTTAGATTAATGACATCATAAGACCATGCAATGACTAAGGTACTACTCACCAAATCGGTGAAGAGATAAGACTGAAAAAGTGAATTACTGGGGCATATAAAGTAAGAATAGGAAGAGACTTAGTAGAAAAATAGTAGATAATACGGTCATCAGTTTCTTGCATGGAACCCTTATCAAACATGTGGTAATGGGAAATAACTTAAATTTTTTTTTTATCCTAAAGTAGAAGCCATTATTATATCTTAAATTAGCTATAGTATGTAAATATATAAAGTAAAGTATATATATATATATATATATATATATATATATATATTTTATATTGATTTTATTTTTATTATATATCCTATAATTATATACACATTATAACACTTAGAAAAAACACATACAAAACACACACAAAACAAATAAATAATAAAATATATATATATATATCATATATATAAATATATATATATATATATATATATATATTTTAATATGTTTTAATATATAATACGGTTTTATGTATTTTTAGATGAATGGTATATAAAAATATATATATATATATATATATATATATATATATATATATATATATTATATATATATATATTCATATATAGGGCATATATATATTATATATATATATAAATATATATATATATCTTCTTCTTCATATATGAATATATATATAAATATATATTCTATATATATATATATATATAGTAGTATAGTATATATATATATATATATATATAAAAATACAAATATATATATATATATTTTCTTTTATAATATAAAATATATACTATATATATATATATATATATATATATATATATATATATATATATAACGCCATAATATATATATCATTATATAAATATATAAATATATAGATATATATATATATATATATATATATATATATATATATATATATATATATATATAACTATATATATATATATATATATATATATATATAATATATATATATATATATATATATATATATATATATCATATATATTGCATATATATATATATATATATATATATACCATATATATATAATTCATATCTAAAATATATATATATATAATAATTAAAATGTGTGTGTTTAATGTTATGTGTGTGTGTGTGTGTGCTTGTGTAAGTGTGTGTATAAGGGAGCATTGTAGTTATTACATTTATATATACATTCATTTACACAAATTTTGATTAATTCTATTAGCGTGTGCTTAGAAAAGGGTATATCAATGTGTCTGCTTTCTTCTTGGCCAGGTAATTATCGCTACCTCGTTCTGATACCCCGGAGGTTTGTTCGATCCTTCGTCGAGTATGAGATTTTCTTTGCATTTCTTCATTTAGGTCTCCAGGCTCAGTATGACAAATGTTTCTAAAGAAATCATTTGTGGCTGTTAAAAATTTACGACAAGCATACATAAACATATATATATGTCTGGGCATTGCACGGTTTCCGTATTAAAAATTTATCACTATAGTAACTTTCTAAATCAGCAACATAAACATAAACATATATATATATATATATATTTTTTAGTATATATATATATATATATATATGTATATATATATATATATATATATGTTATATATATATATATGTATATATATATATTATATATATATATATTGTGACTAAGTGTCCAGTGCCTGTTCTTCAAATCAAACCTGCATCTAAGTGCTTGATATTTGATTACCAAACTTACTTATTTATTCAACAATTAACTAGTTACCTCACAACAGCCAGACACCTGAACCTCATCACATATACAAAACAACTGATTTCTCTATTTTTAATAGTGATCCCTAAATAAAACTTATCAGTTATCAAAGACAGCAAGTTCATTAAAAATTGTGAGGTAAAATCTATTTTACTACCCAGCAACATTATAAAGTTCGAGTATTTTTATTTATTTCATTTCCCAGGTTCGAGCTCAATCACAATTACTTAAAGGAAAACAAAAATTAAATACCAATCAATCTCTAATTCAAATAAAAATTACTCAAGATTTGTAATAAAATTAAACTGATATAATATTTTAAATAAAAATTTATTTATAAATTCAAAGATTAAAAACATTAAAGTCTCAGTAAATAATTATTACTTGAAAACAAAACAAAAAATTGGACTAAATCTGAATTAATCATCAGTCAAAATTAAATCAATAATTACTTTACCAATTAATCAAAAATTATTCAAGTAAAATTTAATTTGTTAATAACAAAAATTTTAATTCAAATTAATGTTAAAGAAAATAAGGAAATAAATCAACTGTATAAAATGTGATACAAAAGATACAGAAATATGGTCTTACAAAAATTCAATATCACAAAATGTAAAAGCAAAAATTAAGGCAATAGCAAAAATACCACTATATGTATAAAGAAAAATTCTTCAAAAGATAAAATCATAAACCATAACATGAAGAAATATTAAAAAGGGAGAAAGTATCTTTGCTCTCAAATCACTGTAAATATTATTTTAGTCACTAAAAACTAATAATTATGTCATTAACTTGGTGTGAGACACAAATGTGAAATGTTTTTAATCAGGACAGTACATTATACACACACCTAATAAAATACATTGTTCAGATAACTCAGACACATTTACTAAGGATTTAAACTCTTAAAGGTTATGAGGACATCGTCTACCAAAATATCAATTATGTTACAACAGGACATTCAAGTCCCAAGAGCGAGCGAGAGAGAGAGAGAGGGAGAGAGACCTTAGCATGAAAAGCAGCTCCTTTCAACACGGATAATGATTGGTATCTTTTAATGATGCAAAACAAAAACCTGGGCATGTACATGGTGGTAGGATTTTCCACCCAACAGTGTTTTGATCAAGTCCTTTAATGTCTTGTACACTAATGGAGTCACATGAGAAGGTGTTAATCTCTCAACAAAGTTTTGAATAGTGACTAAAACAAATTGCATCCCTATACAACGACAAGGGCTGCTGTCCCTTCTTATCACATATACCACGCTTTTGTCCTCTCTCAAACCATAGAGCATTTAATCACTGTAACTTTACGCTAACATGAATACAAAATTATACAGTATACAAAATAAATCACATACTACGGGAGATTAGATACATTATGAAAACCACTGCATAAGACCCTCCCCAGAAGATTGGTTATCCGGCTTGAATCCAACGATTCTAATGGGATAAATAAGCAGCAACCACGTTGTTCTTTGCTGCAAATGGTTTCGCTCAATATGCTGTACTTTAATATTATAGGTTGTGGTCAGACACAGAGACCACCGGAGAGTCATTTCAAACTTCTTCAATGCTGTTTAATTCTAATTCTTGATCGTTGAATACACTTTCTAATGCTTTTTCAATTTGAAGACATGAAACTCAATGGGATGGAAAAGTTCTGTTCATCTTCTTGAAGTAGTACAGCTCCAATTCCACAGTCAGAGGCATCAACCTGTATCACAAACTTTTTACTGAAGTCTGGAGCCCGAGTTAAAATGGCTTTACCTTCTCAAAGGATTCTTGACATTCTGGAAGTCCAAACAAACTTAGCTTTGGGACTAGTTAAGTCAGTTAAAGGAGCTACCACAGCTGAGAAATTTGGACAGAAATGCCGATAAAATCCAGCCATGCCCAAAAATCTTTGTAGCTGTTTTCTAGTAGTAGGTGGGGCAGCCTTAGGATCACATTAGCATTTACTGGAGCAAGAAGGCCTTCCCAACTTGGAAACCCTAAGATACTGCACAGTTGCCTTTCCAAACTCACTTTTCTGTAAGTTGACTGTTAGTCCTGCTTCCTTTAGTTTCTTGAACACTTTCCTTAAATCTTCAGATGTTCTTCCCAGGTTGCAGAATAAATCACATGTCATCAGAGTATACACCACTCCTTCTTGGATCCTAGCAGCTGATCCATCACTTTCGTTGAAACATTGCAGGTGCATTCATTAGACCAAATGGCAGAACAGTATACTGATAAAGTCCAAAAGAGTAATGAAAGCTGACAGCAACTTAGCATCCTCATCTAAGGGAATTTGATAGTATCCTTTCAACAAGTCTATTTTGGAAACAAACTGGTCTTGATCAATAAGAGGCAAGGGATAATTGTCAGCCACACTGATGGAATTCAGTTCCTATAATCAGTACACATCCTAAATGAGCCATCTGGTTTCTTCACTAACACAGACAAGGAGAACTATAATAACTTGAACTGGGTTCTGCTAATCCATGCTGCAACAAATATTCAACTTCCTTTTTCAAAACATCTCGATGAAAAGGTGATAGGCAATAAGCTCTCTGTTTGAATGGTTTGCCATCTTCTCTGATCTTTATCTCATGCTTTGTCAAGTCAGTACACCTAGGTACATCTGTAAAAATTTCAGGGAAATTTTGAATCATCTTCCACAATTCTTTGCTTTGTTCAACACTCAGATGTTTTAGTTTATTCTCCAAATTTTCCAAATATTGAAGAATTGTTCATCTTGCTTTCAGCTCCCAATTCATAGCCATCATCGTCACTCTGTAGATGAAGTTGTTTGGGTTATAGACACTATTTCAATTCTAGTCTCTGAGAAGTAGGGTTTCAAAAGGTTCACATGCATCTTCCTCTGTCGTTTCCTTCTTCTCTGGTGTTTCAGTCACATAAGTTCTGATCACTTAACTTCTCTGTTATCCTGTAAGGACCTTGAAATTTATTTGTAAGGGGAAATCTTTTCACTGGTAAGAACACTAGAACTTGCTGTCCAACACTAAAATTTCTTAGCTTAGTCTTAGCATCATATTTTCCCTTTTCATTTTCTCTTGACTTATTTTCAAATTTTCTAAAAAGAGAATTTTCTAATCACTCTTAATCTTTTCCTCAAGTTCTTCACATATTCTCCTTGGACTTCCTCTTGATTTTCTTCCCAATTCTCTGCAAGAATTTTCAATGGACCTCTCACGTCTCGACCAAAAATCATTTCATTTGGTGAACATCCCATACTTTCTTGATAAGCATTCCTAACTTCAAATAACATTAAAGGTAAACCAGCATCCCATTCTCTTCCTGACTCATTACAGTACTTGGTTAACATACTTTTCAAAGTCTGGTGGAACCTTTCCAAGGCTCCTTGAGTCTCTGAATGGTAAATGGTAGATAACTGCTGTTTCACTCCTAACAAGTTCAACACATCCTGGAATAATTTCGAAGTCAAGTTCGTTCCTCTGTCACTTTGTACAATTTCTGGAATTCCAAACTTGGAGAAAAATTCCACCAATTTCTCAGCAGTTACCTTTGCATTAATACTTCTTACAGGAATCGCCTCAGGATATCTTGTTACTGGACACATTAATGTAAACAGATATTCATGTCCTTTCTTCATTTTTGGAAGTGGTCCAACCACATCTATTATCACCTTGCTAAAGAGTTCTCCTCTAACTTCTATCAGTTGTAGGGGAGCTTTCTGAATAGTTTCATTCGGTTTTCCAGCTATCTGGCATGTATGACACTCTCTGCAAAATCTGCTAACATTCTTGTGAAGTCCAGGCCAGAAAAAATACTTCATAATCTTTTCAACTGTCTTCCTGACTCCCATATGTCACGACTCGTGTGCTACTGCTACAGCTTGTTTTCTCAACTGATATGGAATCAAAATTTGATGATATTCCCCCATTCAGCATTTCCTGGAATATCTGCAGGTCGATGCTTCCTCATTAGCAATCCTTCCTTTAGGTAATAAGAGGTAGGAGTTTGTTGCATCTCTTCTTGATCAACAACTCTGAATAACAAATCCACCAACGTTGTATCCTCTTCTGCAATTCCATTAACTTCTCTCTAGTCACTTGACCAACTTCAAGGGCTGAACTCTCAATATCTGCCAACTCTGCTGCTATAGTTTCACTACTATCTTCAGGAACACTTTGACTACTGAGTCTCTTCAATAACAACAGGATCCTCTTCTTCTTGGAAACTTTCTTCATTATTTACACTAGGGAAACTTCACTTTCCTGAAACAGCTCTTCTAAGCTTAAAGATCCTTCACTTGATTCTTCTGGTACCAGCAAATCCTCAGTTTCTTCACTTCCATACGTAGTTCTCTTCAGACTCCTGGTAGTTACACAACTTGGAAACAGGTGGGTATTTTTCTTCTCTATCTCTACCGTACGACTAATCCTCAACGGTTTGTCTGTCACTGTAGGACAAGGAACAAAGGGAACACCAATAACTTCATTACCCAGTAAAACATGTACACCTTCAACAGCTAGTGAGTCCTTTACAGCAAAATCAACATTTCCTGTCACCAATTCACAGGACAAATGCAAGGGCATATCAGGAGTTACTTCTTCTCCTCCTATAACCCTTCAAAATAACTGAATCTCCAGTGAGATTCTTCTCCAACTGTGGATGAGCACCACGAACTACCACACTATGGTTATCTCCTGTATCACGTAATATCTTGACTGGTACCTGCACAATCAAAGAGAGTTGTCAGCATACCTTCATAAATATATGGCTTAAAAGCCTCCAAACTGTTCAGCCACTCACTGCTTGAAGTTGCATTTCCACTGGTTGCTAAACACTCTGCTTGTTTAGTTTCATTTTTCCCCACACTGCTCCTTCGTAGTAGGTTTTACCTGGTTACCTTTATCACCTGACCAACTGGTTTGGTCTGCTGTTGCATCTTATAACAATCTCGACTGAAATGTCTTACTCTTCCACACTTGTAGCAAACAACATTAGTCTTCTGTATCTGTCTTGAGAACAGACCAGAAGGTGAGGGTTTACCATTCAATTGCTGAGGGATGTATCCTGACTTTGTACTGGCACAGTTATTAGAAGGGTTTCTCAGTTGTCAATGTTCTTAAAATTTGGATGAGACCTAAACCTGTGGGTTGTTGGTTCTGGTACTTGACATTATAATTCTTTCTGCTGCTTATTATATTGTAATCTTCACTCAGGGTAGCAGCTTTGTCAAGTTTTTTCACCTCTCTCTCTCTCTTAAATAAGCTCTTATGTGTTCAGGAATTCCTCTAAGATATTGTTCTAAGACTACTAACTCCTCAAGTTCGTCCATAGACTTAACTTTAGCAGCCTCCAACCATCGTTTAAAACATCTTCCTTTTTATAGGCATAATCCAAGAAAGTCATCTTGTCATCCTTCTTCAAAGATCTGAATCTTTCATTATAATATTCAGGGGTCATCTGGTAAACTTGTAGCACATTGTGTTTCAGTACACTTGTACTCTTTTACACTGATCAGCTGATAAGGCTAAATAGGCACTTCTTTTTACTAATGAGAACACTCTGTAATAAGACTGACCATTTATCTTCTGGCCATCCCATACCTGTAGCCACTTTTTCAAAGTGCTCAAAAAAACTCATCTGGAGCTTCTTCTGTAAACTTTAGAATTAACTTCTGCACTCTTACTACATCAAACACAGGGTCTGCATTACCTTGGACATAGTTATATGGGTTTACAGATAATGTGGACCGAGCTCTGCTTAACTCCAACTCCCTTTCATGTTTTACTATTTCTCTGTCTTCTTTTTCCCTTTTCGGCCTGTATCTGCAGCCTAAGTAATTTTTTTCTCTTTCTGATTTCTCTCACCTTCAGTCTCACTTAATCAAATTTTCTTCCGTTTCTAAACGTCTAAGCTTTGCTTCTGCATCACCGGTCTCTTTCTCTTGCCCATGTTTATCTATATGTAAATTCTACCTCAGCTGTATTCAACAATTCATATGCCTCATTTAACTCTTCTATCTACTTTACCAGAGTTTATCAATGCCTGGATTGCAACACATTTGATTTGTGCCTCAATCATATCACTAGTCACATTACCCCCACATATCACTGCTAAGAGAGTCCACTGTGCCTTAGTCAGATGAGATTCAGATAACTTTCTTGGATGGAGAACTGCTAAAAACTCCTGAACTTCAAACAGAGCCATTTTCTCTAATTTACTCAACTAAATAATTTACAATACAAAGCAAAACAGCTAAATGGTCACTCTCCCTACCAAAATATATCCCTAACACCACCAGTATAAACCATAAATCAGAGTGATATTCTGTTTTGTTGTCCCGGGTCTGGGCACCAAATATTTTGTCACAAAGTGATCAAGTACTGGTTATTACGCAAATATTAAATTACCTCACTTCAGCCAGATACCTGAAACCTCATAACAATAATATTATGACTGAACACTCTGAAGGTAACAGTGATCCCACAAAACTTGCTTATCACTTGAAAAAAACAGTCAATCTAAGTTTATCAATTATGGGTGAAAGTACAACTGTTAATAAACAAATAAACTTTGGGGAAAAAGGGCATCACCCATCAAACACTATAATTGTTTCCCTGGTTCTAATTCACTTTAAAATCAAAAGAGAACAAACAGATACATCACTTGCCTTGTACACACACACAAATCAATCTCTATTCACTGGTGGTCAAAATGAAACACTGTGCTTTTAAAACTTTAAACAAACAAATTTATTTCTTAGTTCAAAGTTATAATTAGAGTTCACAATCTCAAAGAAGATTTACTATTACTTGATAACAATGTAAGATTTAATTAATTCTTAAACAAGTTTAATTCACAAAACTTTAATTTATCAAGAAATTAAGTTAACTGAGCAAAATTCAAACTATTAAAGAATTTTTGAAAGAAATCTCAAGAAATGGAAATCAGCAAAGTATTCAATGTGTTAAAGTATCAACACATAATTTTATAACAATGTGAAATTATAAACACATGAGCACATAAGAAAAATATGAAAACAAGGACATATTAAAAATAATATGCAGCAAAAAATATACCAACAGCAATTTCACTAAGACAAAATCTATTAAAAGATTACATCTATCTCTCAAAAAGATTAATCCACTTTTAAAAGATCATATCCACCTCTTACCAAAATCACAAATTAACTTTTTACCAAAATAACACTCAAGTTTTTACCATGGTAAAAACAAGCAAATAACACATTACCTTACTGGTCTCTGCACTCCATTACACAACTCCTTATTCCTCAGTAAATACACTTTTTTCACAATGCCTGTACAATGCAAGTATTTTTAACCATTCACAAAACTTATATGTTTTTGTGGGAGAGTGACCAAATCTTCACACTCTTCTACGTTATGATGGGTGAGAGAGAGAGAGAGAGAGAGAGAGAGAGAGAGAGAGAGAGAGAGAGAGAGAGAGAGAGAAAGAGAGAGAGAGAGAGAGAGAGAGAGATTGCCACCTTATCCTACCAGATAATCTATTCTAACTAACTACTTTTGGTTCACCAATGCCTGTTATGACTCCATACCTGAGTTGCCAGTTAGTCATTTAAAGAAAACAGGTTTTGATGACAGAATCTTAGAATAAACTGAGTTCCTCTCTTTTGGAATAAACAGAATACAGAATTTCTTCTTCTATAGAATAAACAGTCTATTCTTGGATTTATTGTGGCTCAGAAAACAATATATGTTTTGCCCTTATTTACAAATGATTGGCAGCCAACTTCCTGCCTGGACACTTTTTAAACAAACACAGGTCTCTGAATGAGTCTCAGCTATCAACCTGTCATTCCTTTATCAAAGATAACATGAGTGCCCTCTTTCGATACCCATTTCTTTGTGCGGTTACGCACACAGCTGTCATCTAAACATGACCACAGGATGATCTTATCTGATCAGTTCACAAAAATAGCTCTCTTTACAGAATCTGAAACTTCTATCTCCCACAAAACATAATGTATTAGATGCAAAAAGGATACATAACATAAATAAGCATTGCACAACAATACACATATTACAAAAATCACCTCATTACACTTCACAACACATGAGATATCTGAAAGAAAAATCATATAAAAATACAGACAACATATATCAAAAATACAGAACACACATTACTTTTTGAATATTCACATTTAATAATATAGATAGATAATGTGTATTATATATATTGATGAAAAACTTATATATATATATATACATACATACACACATACTGTATATTTATTTGTGTGTTTCTCTTTGTTTGTCTCAGTGTACACATGCTCTGGATATTTTTTTCATCACATAAGAAGGCCTCCATAGTTCCTTGAAATTCACGCCCTATGTAGGAGGACAAAATACAACAAGACTTCAGTTTTCATGGCTTTATAAAGTTGAATTCAAGTCATATATTAAGTAAAAACCAAAAGACCATAGCTTTATGTTGATCTCCACAGACCTCAATATCTAGAACTAAGAATTGACATTACAGCTCCAGTCATGTCTTAATTTCGAGCTCACTAAGAAAATTTTCTCCAAATCATGTTTGTAGTGGCGCAAGGCTCGGAACGAATGCAAATTGCTTGTAATGATTTCAAAGTGGGAACACAATTTGTATATGCCTGTACTTTTGTAATGCAATATTTTATATATATATAGAATATATATTATATATATTCAGAGCTTTATATTTGTATATATATATTATATATATATTTTTATATCTATATATATATATATATATAATAAAGAGAGAGAAAGATGAGAAGAAGAGAGAGAGAGAGAGAGAGAGAGAAGATCTGTTGTCTTCAAACAAAGGAAGACAGCAATCACAAAATACAATGTCTGGGCAAGCAGTTTTTGGAGTAGACCAATATCTTGACCTGTCTTGAAGCATAAAGCCTGATTTCATTAACAGCGCTGTTTATACCTGGGTGACACTTGAGTTTTTAAAGCAACTCCGATTAGATATGGAGTTCATAAGAACTGCCACCATGAAGCAAATTTGTTACATACGCCTCCTAAATGACACTCATTGTGCAGTTTCTCCCAACGACCTTTAAGACTTTATTATGTCAAACAGCGATTGGTACACATCTTTAAGGCTGTTATAAATATAAATAAATTACCCATGAAAAGATTAAAACAGTGAATTTTGATATATGCTGTCCTTTTCGTCAGTCTTCACAATGATGAGTGGGAATTTGACCTTGGCCTCTTCAGCCTAAAAATCGACCCAGCTGTAATGGGGACCAGCATCAGCTGGAGATATGATGAAAGTGTGTTGTGTGTGTGTGTGTGTCGCGTGTGTGTGTCAAGGTATATTTGTTCCATTTACAAATTACCATCCACACAACATATAAAAATAAATAAATAATAACGCCTACTTGTGTATGTACATAAACATATGATAACAGCACACTTCATATTTCAATGAAACTACAAGATCAAAGACAGCGCTCCCTTTTAATTATCCGTCATTCCTCAGATATTTTTCGCCTTTTCATAAATTTCATTTCAACGTAAAAGTAACAGAAGGGTAAAACTCAACTGCATATAGATGGGGTAAAATTAGGGTGAGGAATATTCTTTCTTTATAAAAGGGAACAGCTTTTGTTCCAAAGTAGCTTTTATGTAATAAGAAGAAGAAGAATATATATATATATATATATATATATATATATATATATATATATATATATATATATATTTTGTTCCAAAATCGCTTTCATGTGATAGAAAGAATTAATATTATATATATATATATATATATATATATATATATATATATATATATATATATATATATATCTGAACTCATTTAAACAAGATATAATCTACAAAAGATTTTAATAAAAAAAGTTATAGGCTTTTTTTTACGGCTACTAGACGATGACGGACAATCTTTAAAAGTTTGTAACGTTTTTTAAAATTAAAATCTACGTTAGATACCATCCAGAATAAATAAAGTCCTTTTTTATTCATTGTATTTAATGCACAGAACAGGGAATGTTGAAAAACGAAGAATAATTATATATATATATATATTTATATATATATATATATATATATATTATATATATATATATATATATATATCATATATGAGATATTTTTCAAGAAACATGCCAAAATGTCTATCCTGGGTCAAAGTATTGTTTAATTTAATTTATTATATTTTAAAATGTCACTTGGATATGTAATTGAAAGCTTATATACATATACATATATATATGTATATGTACATATAATATATATATATATATATATATATATATATATATATATGTATATATATATAACCTTTATATATATAATTCTTCTTTTTTTCAACATTCCTCCATCAAACTTTAGATCTCTATTTCAAAAGCAAATAAAGAAAATGAAAAAGAAAGTCAGTAACGAAAAAGAAACGCTTTAAACTGAATAACTTTACCCATATTTTAAAATCACATACAAACTCTTGTACCAAATAACCTTTCTTTTTTATGATCGACTCTGGTAAAAACACCCGAATCCTTCTGCTAGAGTTCACTGGGCCAATCCATGAACCGCATGTCATATAACAATGCTCTGCTAAATCAGATAAAAGGGTTCCAAGCCACCCTAACGCTTAAATTAATATACTGGATCTCATCAGCTGCAGAAGAGGGCCTGAGAGAGAGAGAGAGAGAGAGAGAGAGAGAGAGAGAGGCTAGAGAGAGAGAGAGAGAGAGAGACCATGACAAAGAATAACTTCTGATAGAACAAACATGTTGTTTCACCTCAGCCATAAACAGCCATAAACAGGTGTGCATATTGGGAGAGAGCTTATGGTGAGTTAATCCAGAACAACAACACCACAACAACAACGGTGACAACGGCAGCAGCAACAACAACAGCCTAATTCACTAGTTTGACATCCAACGTCGCCACGTGCGATATGACCTGACATGGGAGGCGATCCGTTATATCTAACAGTTGCCTTTGGGATATATCAATATTCCAATTTCCGTTCGAGATGTTTTTAGAGGCCACGAGTCACTTATTCTGTATATAGGAAATGACGGCATATTGGGTTTTGTATATTCATTTTCCAATGTCTATACATTTATTCATTAGTAATCTTTCTCATCTTCCATCTTTCTATCTATAAACGAAAATCGTCTGGGAAAATATGAGAGGAAATGATCAGCCAATTAAATCTTTTGAATTTTAATAAACTGAACTAAACAGCTGACAGGAATTCAACTTTTAGTGACGCCAATTGGGCTCATTACTTGAGGTACAAACCGCTGGTTTCTTTAGCTGAGATTTCATACAGAGCGAAAAAGGAAAAATCAAAATGTTGTTATGGGCTTACAGAAAAATATATGAACCCCAAAACACATCTATTCTATATGATTTCATACAGTTGTGCAATTCATAAATTTCTGACTGGACACCATCTCATTTTTAATTCTCTGACTACCTCAAACATGCTCACGGTCACTGTGATATGACAAAAGAAAAAAAATGCTGAAGATTTCAGTAACTGAGTCGAATCAGCCATTTTAGTTAAAGTCTTAGGCTGTACTTAGGTCTTCTGCTGAATATTAGAACCAACTACAAAGAATAAATCATCTGTTTTTTTCTTTAAATCAGATTTTGATGTGGGTATTCTCGTGTACATTTTCGTTTGTTAAAAAGTCAGAGATTGAGAAAGCATAAACTGAAGAAAATTAACTGTTTAAATCATTACCTTTTATACACAGGAGTTACTTGTGTCACCAGAAAAGCTAAAACTAGAGGGCCACCAAAGGAGATGAAGGAACACTTGACATACTGTATTTAAAGTCTTGTCATCGGCCCTATGAGATTATTCAGTTGTATTTCAATTATACTTCTGGACTGTCTGCAAAACTAACGAAAAGAGTGTTCAAAAATTGAAATTATAATACTGTATATTATGTTAAAAATACTACTATACAGAGAAAACTGAGTATAACATTTGACCTGAAGAAACACACAAAAACTGCAAAGGCACCAGTCATAGGAAAATAAAATAATGGCTGCAATGAAAGCATACAACAAAAATTCTCAATTAACTAAGGATTTCCATCCGATTCACTTCTAACACTACCTCTGTTCCCCAATGATTACAGCCGATAATTTTCCTATCCGATATCACATGTATTTTCATATGATTCTAAATTTAAGTCCCTGGGTGTTTTCTTAAGAAAAAGAGAGAAAATGAACCAAATCTAATGGGGTAAACCCACAAATGATCCAGTGCAAATGAAACTCCCATTTGGCTCATTATCATTTCCCTACCTCAAGAGGCGACGGCCAACTAAGGTTTAAAAATATTCAATTGAATTTATTGAGGAATTTCTTTACGTAAGAGGCAGCTAGTCTGAGGAATTATCATCAAATGAAACACACTTAGCAGAACTTTGGCTGCCATGATGACAAGAGCATAATGTCTGTCTTGTTTTCAAATTGGCAACAAAACACCTTTCTCTGCCAGTTCTTTTAAATATTATTTACGGTACCTAGGTCATGAATTTGTTCTGCAAGCAGAGAGAGAGAGAGAGAGAGAGAGAGAGAGAGAGAGAGAGAGAGAGAGAGAGAGAGAGATGAAGGGGTTTGGATTTTTTTATTTTAAAACGGCCTGCTTTTCTTTGAAATAATCTTGCATCTGGTTCATGTTAGACGCAGACAAACGACAACAGTGAATAATGTGGTATGTCGGAGTAATAAGGGGCTTTTTGGATAATTGTTGCATTAGACTCCTCATTTAACGTTACACCTACGCATATAAACAACATATTATATAAACGTATAACAAAGACGCAAATTAAACGACAGGTAACAATTTACAGAAATCTGTAAGAAAAATCCTTGATCATGAGATAAGATCATTACATATTTTGCTTCTTATCTGAACATTAAAATTATTATAAAATTTTATAATTTCAGTACATAATCCTTTAGTCTAAAATTCTAAATTTATTCTATACTACAGGGAAATTAATATACTAATTTTACTTCTGCTCCAAAACGTTATTACCGCTTTTCCAAAAACATGTTAAAAATACTTTTTTTTAACTGATACCATAAAACCTTGTTATAGAACTAATTAGAGTGCCATTCAGTGTACATAGGAAAGGAGAGAGCTCCTGACAAAAATCCAGATCCTGTGACTAGCGAACCCAAAGCCCTTTCCAAATGAGCACTATCAATGTTGACATTGCATTTTCCCGGTTGAAGGTATCCTTAAAATCCGATCCCTTTGATGCCAAAATTTCAAAAATCGTCCAAAACAGACTGAATATAAACCTGACAAAAGAATTTAAAAATTATCTCTTTTTGTTAAATGATCTGTTTTTGGACGTAATTCATGTTGTAAATTATATTTATGCTTGTTGTAACTATACCTGGAAGTTTCAGTATCAATAGCTGTCATTAATAGATGATCTCAAGAGGCCGTATGGCGTAAAAAGCTGACAATTAACAAACTGGTTTATTGACGTTTTCATATCATTCTTTCAAGTAAGAAAAGACCAACATAATGGTTGGTTTTAGCCTTATTCATTTTAAGACGATAGATTTGTATAAAGAAACCCAGGATGATTGGGCAAATAATAATATTTTTTCGGCTGGAATTAGGGAGATTATTGCACTATTCATATCATATCACCTCTGAGGTTCCAAGATGTTGTACAGTGCTATAGTTTTGATAATCAATATTTCCGATAGCTCTTTGGGACCTGACTTTCCAGGCGCTGGTCAATACTGGTATTTCCCTTCAGGTGAATAAACATTCGAAATGTCCTTTGATAGTACATTTTTAAAAGTGTTATTGAACCGCTGCTTTTGCAAAAAAGTACCGCCACAATGGGGATTCATATTTTAATTTCAATTCCGACATTCGTGGATGGCAATAAATAGAAAACCATTTATTTTTCTCCAACAGTTTGGTTTTCTAGAGTTTAAACGGTATAAGGTTCCTTCAAATCGAACGCCATCTTATAATTGAGCAAACAGATTTTGATTATCATGACAGATCTTTCAAGATCGGCGTAGCCAACGAATATAAAACAAAAATACAAATTACACTGGATTTCGTGTTTTCTGGAATTCCTAGAAAAGGAATTTAAACTAATCTGAAGGCAGCTGTCACCTTGAAAATTCCTAACCATAAATTCAGAAAGAATAAAGCCAACACAATATTCCATCGTCCCCAAAAAACAAGACTGGAGAGAGACGCCCAACTATAAAATCAAAATTTTACACCTGGATTCAGGATTAAAATAACAATGACACAGACTCTTGGAAATTCTAACCCAACAGTTTACCTATAATGCCTTTTCAGCCAAATTCCTGATTAACGTCCAACAAAAGCCAGTCCTTAACAGACACACAAATATGAAATACCTTGCCTCGACAATGACAAATTTGTATATCAGTTTTACTGGTAAATCACTCCCCAGAGATTAATACAACATAAAGGTCAGTATTATATGGCCAACAGAGCTCAGCTATTTTTAACCATATAAATAACCACAACCACAGGATAAACTGGAATGCGTCTCGTATAATTTATAGGAGCAATTGTCGGTTCAAAATCCAAATGGTGGAATCAGCCCTGATTAAACAAAGAAATGCGTTGAATCTGTCAAAAGGATCATGGGACTCATATATTATAGATTAATCTTCTTCAACCAGCGATTAAGAAGATTAACCAGCTATCAGCTTGGAGTGACGTAAATTTGACCTCTGGATTTTTTGGTATAAATACCGCCTGTCTTTATTCCTCACTTCATTCATATACTTGCAGTAGAGGGAGAAATCTGGTCTCTTTTTATAGCAATAACTTTCAACTTTTATGAGTTTATTAGATGGATTTCTGTTTTTTATATATTTCATATATATATATATATATATATATATATATATATATATATATATATATATATATATATATAATTATATTTATAAATTTATATATATTATATATATATATATATATATTATATATACACACACACTTATTACATATATATCAGGTAAATATATATATATAAATATATGCTAGTAAACTCTTGTGTGTGTGTGTGTGATGTTGAGGTGAGTCTGTTCCAGAATAGCAAAATTAATCTGACTTCAATTTGTACCAGATATTGTGTATATGTAATTGTATATTCTTCGTGGTCAGTGATTGCATAACAGTATGATTATCACGTATATATATATATATATATATATGCTCCACAAATGGAAGGGTTTCTATATATATATATGTTCTTCATTTTGTATATATATATATATATATATATATATATATATATAAATATATCCTTGTATATATAAAAAATAAATATATATATGTATATATATATATATATATATATATATATACATATATATATATATATATTATATAATATATATATATATATATATAAATATATGCCTATATATATATATGTATATATATAAATATATATATATAAAATATATCTATAAATATACTGGAGTGCTGCGATATATTCCACTGTCGTATATATTATACTGAAGAAATATAAAATATATACATATATATATATATATATCATATAAAAGATAGATATATATATATATGTAACAATATGTACCTGGAATATACAATTATATATAGTTAGTAGAACTATAAAACAGGGTTAAATATATTATGGTATTATATATATTATATATATATATATATATATATATATAATATATATATATATATATATACGTATATAGATAAAACATATATATATATATATATATATATATTATATATATATATATATATATATATATATATTATCTGTTATCTCTATACATCCTCTGATATTTTCCTTCTCTCTCTCTCTTCCTATTTTCGCCAGCCAGCATTCCAGTACCGCATAAGTAGTTCTGTTTTATCAAGTTCAGTCAACCGTTCTCGGGCCGATTTCGTTAATTTTTTCTGCGTCACTGTAGCCATGATTTTATCCGTTTATATTTTTTTTCTCAACAATTTATTAGATGAGAACCGTTCTCTTATTATTTACTTAAATGACAAGCAATCGTTAGCACAACATATATAAAAATGTATATTATTACTGTATATATGTGTATATAATTGATATTAAAGGATATATATTGTTTTCTGATTGTATATGAATATATATACGGTGAATCTGTGAATGAATAGTCATAAATATAAATATAATTTTTTTTTTTTTATATATACCCCATATTCCATATACCTCGATCATTTTGAAGAACAGAAGTCATAATCTGACGGCTTCATTTCAGGCAGAATAATCTTCTCGATAGGGATGTAAACGTTCCTCCCTCAATCAAACATATTATTATCTTAAAATTCCTCCAACGTTTCTAATAAAAGGGGAAAATTAAAGGACGTATTTGTAATGACAGGGAATAAATAGTCATAAATAATGAATAAACAAAGTTTCGATATATATATTTAAAATCATTGAATATCCATAATAATACTATATATAGTTCAAAGAACAGAAGTACAAGATAAAAACGAAAGAACAAAAAAAGAATAAAAGCGTATCATCAGGAAGAATACAATAAAATTACTTTTAAAAATTGTCTAAAATCAAGAAGTGTTTGTGAGATAAAAACGAAAGAACAGAATGAAGCAAAATAAAGAAAAACTCTTCTTACCAAGAAGGGTCAAGACAGAATCATGTGTGTACAGCTGAGTGAGGATGGTAGAGAATTTAATGGGGAACTAGTTGTTTAATAAATAATGATTCAAGGATAGCAATAAACATTACTTGTTTGGCCTATGATAGAGAAATCGTTTTTATCAATATATGTTTTACAAATTTTCGAATGGTTTCTATGCTTGAATGCTCTGGTTTGAGAGCTTCAGCCAGTCCGAAAAACTTTATCCTTCCTGAGATTGGATTCTGACTTTCCAGTAACTGGGCGTGGATCCGACATATGTCCCAGAGTTACACTTAGGCAAGTATACTTATATACCACGTTAGAGGTCAAAAGAGTGGTTTAATCGATCTTGTATCTGAAAAAGGAACCAATCATTAGTGGATTTTTAGGAATTAATTTAGATTAATGGCACCATAATGTTTATGAACAATTTAAAGTGAACCTTTGTCGAGAAGAATCATCATGTAAAAATGGAAATTTGGCATAAAAGCTAATTTTGGTACTGTACAAGGTTTGGCGATATTCATGGAATTGTTTGTGAAGAAACATGAGCTTTAAAAACAAGTTCTTGTGGAAGCAATTTTCACAAAATATGCAGAAAGGAAACCACCTTCTGATGGAAGGATTGCCAGTTCGATGTGTTAAAAAGTTCTATGAGGAGAAACAGAGTCTCAGTTTAAAGTCTTGTTTTTTATGACTTTAAACTGAACTCTATGGCTTTATATATATATATATATATATATATATATATATATATTATTTATATATGTGTATATATATGTATATATATATATATATATATATATATATATGGTTATATGTATATATATATATATATATATATATATATATATACATATATATATACATATATATATATATATATATAAATATGTATATATATGTATATATATGTATAAATATATATATGTATATATATATATATATATATATATATATGTATATATATATATATATGTATATATATGTATATATATATATATATATATATATATATGTATATGTATATATATATATATGTATATATATATATATATATATATGTTATACGGAACAAGATCAACACTTGTTTTGGAAGTGTACATAGTGTGATCTTGGCAGTAACTTCAGGAAAAAGACGCAAAAATAAAACTCGGAACTAGATCTCACTAGCACTTTCCCCCTCCTCTCTCTCTCAGCCTCTCTGTCAGCAGAAAAAATATTTAATTATTAACATGAGGACTCCACGGAAGACGCCATCAGGTCTCACGAAACGTGGAGTAAATAGATCCTGATTTGCATAATGCTTCGAGACAACGTCTTCACCTCAGAAGATGAAGGAATTGGGATTGGAGGGCCCTTTGCGCTGGCTTTCAATATGAATAATTTGTTTTTTTTTTCGTGTTTGAGTGTCCTTGCAGAGGAAAGGAGAAAGAGAGATGTGATTGAATGAGAGTACTTGAGGAGTGGGCTAATTTTCGTGGAAAGTCACTAAATTTTAGCTCAAGTTAATGTGCGTTTTTGGCATATTTCTTATCAGATTCTCTTGCTTTATCGTGTGTTGTATGTATGTATGTATGTATGTATGTATGTATGTATGTATGTATGTATGTATGTATGTATGTATGTATGTATGTATGTATGTATATATATATATATATATATATATGTATATATATATACATATATATTTACATGTATATATATATATATATATATATATATATATATATATATATATATATATATATAATATATATATATATATATATATATATATATATATATATATTCATTTACGCCCATACCTTTACTTCAGTGAGCAATGCCAAATTTTTAGCCTTGTTCGCATTTTTTGATAAATTCAGGAAATTTTTCTCAAGTTGAAAGGTAGGGTAACACGAAACATAACTTCTAATTCTTGCATGCAACGGAACAGATTAACACACTGCATCACAGTGCCACAGGCTTAAAGCAGCGCGGTGGTCTGGTGATTACAAAACGCACAATTCTGCCTGAAGCAATCTCCTCCCTTTTTGACGACACACAAATATCACAGTAGATAGCCAACCTGCTCGCTTGGGGAGATGATTATGTATTATATATGCTTATAATATATATACTCCATCCCCCGCCCCCTTCCTAATCCTTTTCGGGTTGTAGGCAGAAGGGAAAGAATGCATATAAATTGCCAGTCTGCAGCTGGGAGCAACTGGCCTGTGGACATCCGAATGGGCCTACTTCTGTCTTCGAGGCCAGAGAGCAAGTATGACAAGAGCGAGCTAACGAACCTCTAGACTAAATCAGACGTTAACTGCAAACTTCTGTGTCCTAGTTTATCGTTTTTCCTGGAGAGAGACACGCAAGTTATCTTGAAGAAAATCCGTGGATATTGTTGTGAATAGTTTACGCCACTCATGACAAAACCGTCCTTTTGATAAGTTATTCATTCATACTCATCAAAGGTTTCAATCCAATTATTCCCGTGAGTGGGATGCATTACAGATCGACCTCCATGAAAATCCCAACCACGGCTCCATGGCGCACCGTAAGGGGTATCATTGTTGCTAACAAACGGACTAAATGCTGTGGGCCCTCGCCCTCGGTGGCAAGGAAGGTCACGTGAGAGTAGAAGTGGTCTTAGACCATTTCAGGCAAAAGAAATTGCTTGAGGAAGTATGAAACAATGAAGTGTATTTATATTCATCCTCAAGTTTCCTCATGCGAATACACATCTAAATGTAATACAGAATATTTGTAGTACGCACATGTAGTGTGAAAACATTAGATATGACTAGAGGAATCGATGCATTTTGGTGCATCAAAAATATTTTCCGAGTGTATCAAGAAGTAGCCAATGTATATAACCGTAAGAGATGCGTCATTGCTATATCTATTCTGCAGAGAATAATATCCTACACTGCCTCTCCTCTTAGCTGTCCCAACACTGACTTCCAAAGTCATACTATTAGAAAATAAGCGTCATTAAAGGACCTATTGTAAACTTGAAGTTAAACCATACATGCCAATGCATTCGATACAGTTTTTCATTGGAAGGGTGGATAGAGCTCTCGGCTAGCACGCTGTTGGCCCAGCGTTCGACTCTCCGACCAGCCAATGAAGAATTAGAGGAATTTATTTCTGGTGATAGATATTCATTTCAGTCATAATGTGGCTCGATTCCAATAATAAGTTGTAGGTCCGTTACAGGTAACCAACTGGTTCTTAGCCACGTAAAATAAATCTAATCCTTCGGGCCAGTCCTCGGAGAGCTGTTAATCAGCTCAGTGGTCTGGTTAAACTAAGATATAATTAAACTTTTTTCATTCGATACAAGAACTGTAATGCACTAAAGGGAAAATGAAAGGTTCAGACCTTCAGACCGTTATTATACCAGTTGCGAAATAAGCAAGACTTTAAATCAAAGAAAGAAAACGCTGAATATGGTATTTCAATTAACGCTTGTGTACTTCAGATTCTAATACCAACCTCGTCCGGAATTAATGAAGATATTATGGTGGTTATTTTTATCGGTACAGCTATTCGACTGTGTTATGTGAATAACGAGTAAGAATGTTCTCAAAGGTTGCCCTACTAGAGCAATAACACGTCCCTGTCTGAACCCGGGAGTGGCACCCGAATTTCCTCCTATTTAGTGAAAATCTGGCATCCACCCACTTTTCTTCAGGTTTTTGCCATGCGCTGTTGATCTGTCCATTCATGTGACCCGAGAATATTGTCAACCCCTAAATCCAGCTTTTAAACGAAGACCAAGTCCCACCCATCCATCTGATCTCCCGACTGATCTTTCACTGTTTACATCGAAGTGTCTGAATATTGTAATCCTGGTCTTTTCTCTTCCTGCCCGCCTGCTAAATATTCATCTGCTATTCGTTGAAGCCTTCGATTAATCAACCTCTGAACTGAGATATTTGTCTTAAGCTCCTGCAGGGCTGGAGGTAATGACGGGGAATTAATGAGGACTTTTAATGAACGTCTTCGACTGGCTGCGTGTCTCTTCTTCCCTTCAAAACATCTTAACGAACAGGATGTGTGTATTGGCGCAACACTGATCTGGCAAGACTTTCTTCGTATTTTTAGTTTGTATACTGCGTGACGTGGTGCGAGCCAGTGTCATTTTTGTTCCGCGCGCGATCAAAAATATTTTTCAGACACGTGCACACGAAACAGGCACTGCATAATATGTGGTGTATATTTGACATGCGTCATGCTATTCCATGACACTTTGGGATACATGTAGTCAACACGAAAACAATCGTTAAATGTTTGCCGCAGACATTTCTAAACCGCCACATTCTCTCGACTCTCGCGTCCTATAGATTCAATCATGCAATGGAACGGCGCACTCTCAAGGTTTATAGGTTTATGTTATTTGATGGTACTTTCAATTTACGAAAACCTCTCCTCTGAACGGCCATTAGAAAATCCCAAATGAGTTTTGTTTACCATCCCGAAATCATTTTAAGAAGGGGATTCCATGATTATCGAAGAATCCATTCGCATTTATGCTCCAATCCAGCCTTCATACAACCCATGAAAGGATCGCAAGCATTGGAATCCCATGCCATGGCGACTACTTCGAAAATTCCAGCAATATTGCAGATGGGATAGCTGTAGCCCAAGTGCTCCTCAGGGCGAAGCAATAATTTTTGTACCCTGACTTATGCATTGCCCGTACCACCGGCTCTGGTGCCCAAGAGAGCTTATAAATGGGGTAGTGGGCGACCCTTTGCTGGTAAGCAGTCTGTAATCACAAAAACTTTTCATGCGCGGACGTTTCGTTCACCCAGAGTTCATTTGTGGTTTTGAAGATAAACTGTAGCTACTTTTATTAGCATAGTTATTGTTGTAAATATATATATATATATATATATATATATATATATATATATATATATATATATATATATATATATATATATATATATATATATATAAAAGAGTGATCTAAGATGTGCACTGCTTCGTTCTCGATTCTGTCATAAGATTTTTCCAGTTCAACGTATGTCATATGCACTTTTTTTCACTCTTTTAAAACTTCTATCATAGCAGTTTAAGAACATATACTGGATCCCAATTCCCTCTTGCTTGTCTAAGCCAATTTCTGGGTCAAAATCTTGCCATACATCTTCCCTGTAATGCTAAGTACGGTTATATCCCTATAATCCTGACACTCGTCAATATCCACCTTGAATTTATGCAGCGAAGCAATTACTCCTATCACTCATTCATCTGGAGTCTCACCTTAATCCAGATGTACCTTACAAACCGTGGTCAGCCACTCACTCAACTTGCCTTAATACAAACGTAAATTTTTAGGCACTAAAATCATTACCATTACACCAAACGATGACGCAATAATTTTCCTCTTCATAAAAGAAAACGAGTAAATATTGCCTCCACTCTTTCTTCAAGATCTCTATGAGCGAATCCTTCTGAGAAATTCCAGTTACTTCGGACATACATGGTGTTTTAAGTACCTAAACGTTTTTGTTTTGCAGATTTAACTTGTATATTTTGCATTGTATTTTCGTATTCTAGAGTAATTTTAGCGATTGTGTGTTGTCGGTGAAAAAAAATGGGAAATTTGATGGTGGAGGCTAAAGAAAATTAACGGTTGCCGATAGTACCTGACAGTCACTGGTCAGAACTGAATCAACTATCACCGCCGTAACTTGTAACTCAATCAGCTCCAGGTGGTTTTCCATTCTTCAACGAAAGCACCCAGAGTCTTGCATATCTTTTAATAACTCATTTTGCTTAGGCAGTGACACACTAACCTCATGAACTGACAATGAATTTTCACTCGGGACAGTTTTATTAATGCATTATGTACGTACGTTCCACATAGAGCTAATTATAATTGTTTGTTTGTTTAAAATCTGGGGTATTTCGGTGCACCTGATTTCTTTTTCACATTAACTTTAAAAAGCTAAATTTTTTTTCTATGTAAATGTTCGTGTATAAAACGCCGTTTCACGATTCCCTCTGCGACACCGAGTCTTCAACATTGTTCTCAGCGCTTCTGAAGTGCCATAAAACTATGTCCAATTGCCAATACTTTTTTCGAAGTTTTTCTTTATGAAGTTGGAAAAATAGAGTTATATCTATCTCTTGATTTCTCGGCGTCTTTTCTTGTAGCGAATCGTATAGTGAAAGAGTTCTTTTTATTTTCTTGAAACTAGAGAGAGAGAGAGAGAGAGAGAGAGAGAGAGAGATTTTGCAAACTTATGTGACTAATACGATTAAAAATGATGAAATGATTCAGACAAATATCTCCAAATATCAACAAAATGAATAGAGGGAAAGAGGACTATCGCACAATCCCTCTTACTTGGCTTCCAGTCTTCGGAGAAATGTGAGTTTTTCCTGGCAAAAAAGAATGTTTTATCTTTATTTTCTTTCATCTCTACGTTTCTTCTTACTCCTCCCTTTCTTGTTTTGTTGTCTTCCGTCGGCAACTTTTACACTCGTTTCACGAACCGGTTTCATTTCCCCTCTTTGGGTCGACGTTGACTTCCAAACGTTGTATTTTTTTTAACCACCCTAGAAAGGCGGAATTCCACATTTACTTTCCTTGCATTAACTGCGCCTTTAGAAAAATGATTCCAAGTACATGCTCTTCCGTTAATGGTCTCCTCATTATCTTGATTCGAACGATAGTTCCATTTCATTTATCCTTTTGTTACCAGGTTTTTATTTTTCCTTTCTGTTCGTAGATATTGGTCGTTATCTCGTTTTTGAGGGGTAGGGTGTGAACTCGACTTGTTCTGCTGTATGGCTAAATTCTTTTTTTTTTTTTTTTTTTTTTTTGCTTTACGGAAAATGGACACCATCTCATTTATTCGTGAGTAGCCTTTACCTTTCTGTATTGGTGAACACCGTTTGCTTTGCTTGCAAAAACTTTTTTTAAAATCAGTAAACAGCTTTTTTTTAGTTGTACTTATTATGATTTTTCACTTCATTATTTATAAGCACCCTTTAGCATGCTTTGCTTGTGAACACACTATTAACTGATCTCTTTTTCTGCTAGTTCCTCGTTGGCTTGGTCGGTACCGTTCTCGGCTAGCACTCTGCTGGCCCCGCATTCGAATCTCGGGCCGACCAATGAAGAATTAGAGGAATTTATTTCTGGTGATAGAAATTCAGCTTACTGTGGAATCCGAACCACATTATAGCGAGAAATGAATTTCTATCGCCAGAAATATACTCCTCTAATTCTTCATTGGCAGGTCGGAGAATCGAACTCTGGCCTAGCGAGTGCTACTCCACAGCTCTACCGACTCGCCCAACGAAGAGCTTTCCGTTGGAATAACACCATTCACAACATTCCCATGTTTACAAAGGTTTGACAAAGGAACAATTCAAGAGCAAAGTAAGAAGAGACGCAGACGAAGGCAGCGCAGGAGACGCAACGGGAGAACGGAACAATGGCGCAAAATTCTTCATGAGCCCAAACCTCAAGTGAGCAAAATTAGTCCTCCGACAACTACTGTAAGTTTAGAGAGTTCTTGAAGTCGCCCCGCCCCCCTTCCAACTGAGCGTGGCCCTAACTCCAGACTTTCTCTTCCTTTAATACTTTTGAGTCGGTGATGCCATTTCGTATTCATTCCTTCCCAACTTTATCAGTTATTCTTTTCTTTTTCCCTTTTGGACATCTGGACATTTCTTCTTGCTTTGTTTTATCTTGACTCCACTTTGGAGGCCCTCGGATGCTTTAAAAATATTGCAGGCTCTTTGGGGGAAAATCTGCTTCTAAAATGTATTTATTTTTTTATGAAAGTGACAGATATACAAAATAAATTACCTAGCCTTTGTCAATGCTACCCATTAGGAACCTTTAAACACTCTGTTGCCTCGTATCTGAGTAGATATAAGAACCATTAAGACAGTGTACGCACTTCTCTGGGACCAACTCTCACACCAAACCAGTCACTCTCACGTCTTTATTTTCATTCCGAGAACTTCTACAGCAATTGCTCTATGCAAGTTACCTTTTTACCACCATATCCCTGCAACAATATTCAGTTCACTTCTCTTTTGAGCTTTCACTAAAATCATTTAGACATGATTACATAAACATTGAGTGAGATCATGATTTGACTTCATAGTTACTGTTTTCGTTTCAGTACCTTTCTACTTCATTCTATTCCCGCTGGAGGGTAGTGCCGTCAGCGTACGTCACGTGGTGTACTGTAGGCATTACTAAAGGTGTTTGCAGCGTACCTTCGGTCGCTTGCTGCACCCACTTTTCAAGCTTCTACTTAACTCCATTCCTCTTTCCATTCTTCAATCTTCCTCTCCGACCTGTCTAACTAGTACTTTTTAGTGCAACCGTGAGTTTTCTCCCAGTTACCTTCAGATTCTTACAGATCATTTTTTTGTCTTGATGTCCAACCACTCTAACTCCCTCTGCAGAACTGAATTGCCGGAAGTGGGTCATTGCTCGCCATGACATCCTAAATTCCATCTAATCAAATATTTATTCTATCTCCGTAACGACCACATTTACAGGAATGATACCAAAGTCCTGAGCGCTGCCATTTTGCTGCTATCGACACTTAAGGGTTTACTTGATTCTGTTCTTATGTTAAGAGGAAGGCGCCTTGTATTCTTGCCGCTGAGAAATGTTATTTTCTTGTTAAACTGGTGCCACAACCAAATCTTTTAGATAACAAAAAAAAACTTCTAGCAAAGAAGTTATAAACACCTATGAACGTTGATTAAAGTCTTCATAAAGACTCAAAAGGAAAGTCAGGACATGTTAGCATGTGCAATTCAGTAGTTACTAAATATCATAAAAAGGGATTCATTCGTTAATCCGATTCTTCTTTCCTGAACCTCTCCATCTGTCTTGGCTTAAGACCGACAGAAGGTCATTCCTTTTCATACTTACTTCAAAGGCTCTATTGAGACGCTCCCAGTTAAAACTGTCAAAGGCTATGGAACATTGTTTCTACTCAAGTTTTAATCAACATTTGTTTTTTAAGATGCTGCAGCACTGGGCGGTTTAAACACTAACTTTTATGGAAACCATCTTAAAGTAACACATTTTCTTAATTTTATTTCTGAATTCTTCCACCTTGAAAATCCCTGTCTAAGAATATGCAAACGCTCTCACAGAAAGGAGCCTGGCCAACCAAACAAGACTTAAGGGTTTCAACGTGAACGCCTAAAAGAACAATTTATTCTAAGATCAGTGACGACGTAAGCCAAACCCCAGACGGAACATCACCCTTTGATGATCTTCAGCGGAGTATACTGGAAAAAGACATCAACATCAGGGAAATGGAAAGTAGAATCTCTTTTGAAGAACTTACGAGAAAAAAGAAGACCGTTTGAATCCGTAATGCCGTCGGAATGGAAGAGCAAACCACGAGATTAGTGGCACACAGAGACGGAGAAAAAAAAATTATAAAGACCCAAAACGAAAACATGACATTAAAAGGAAATTTTTTATTCAAAGGAGTCCTTGGACAACCATCCACATTCTTGATTGCATAAAAAAAAAGGCTTGGATCGAAATATACCTCGTGCCGTAGATTACAAGTTAAGTTTCGCATTTCCTTCCAGTGCAGTGAACAGTGCGGAAATAGGCAAGGCTTTAGGTAATTCTGAATAAATGTGGTGACGGTTCTTATGAAGACGTGAATATTATGGAGGTAATTATCTATGCTGACATAAAAGAAAGACGATCCCAGTGGCCGGGAATTATTCATGGTAGTCACAAATTGATTCAAAGGTGATCAAAGCTGGCGAAATGCATAAAATACCCGCAGGAGTGCAGAGCAATTTTCTTTCCTGTTAGAGAGAGTGATCTCACTATCATTTGCACAGGCACTAAAATCTTGCATTATTTTAATTTGCTGGAAAGAAATGTATTAAGAGTCTCTTTTAAGCTAAAGAATATTTTATGAAGAACATCAACATCAACCTAAGAATGCACAAACTTTGTGCATTTGCTTAAAAAGCAAATACGTAAATGGATAAATTTTAAGAACTGCGAATAGGGTGGGTCTAATGACAACGAAATGTTGTTTGTTCACGGCACGCTTACCCACGCCATGAATAAGAGCTCCTCTCCACTTTCCAGCTGCTAGGATTCCTGCCTTTGTATAGTTTCAGCTGTACTTACATCTGAACACGGGTGACACACAATGCACACACACACAGTATATATATATATATATATATATATATATATATATATATATATATATATATATATATATATATATATATATATGTTTGTGTGTGTACATATATAGTGTCCAATATTGTATATATGAGCTGTACAGTAATATTATATGTACCACACTGGTTTTGCATATACATACACAAAAGTAACAATATCCTGGAGGTTAAAAACAAAAGATTTCGCAAGGAATTAAAAATCGTCGACACGAAGGACAGGACCGTACCTTCTGGGTATGAAATTGAATGCGAAATGTATCTCATGACAAATATCACCTGGTTGAGTGACTTGGACTTATATGAATTTACTCTCCTTTCACTTAAGTCGTTCAGTTACAGCTGAACGAAGGCAGGTACGAAGTTGCTGATGAAATTTGTCTATCATCCGAGAACCGTCCCTTTAGCTGCACCGGATCAAGATTCAATCAGATCCACGCCAGCATCATTACGTTTCAGAAATAACGCATTGGTATTGGAAGTGATTTGCTACGAGAATTAAGTAAATAAAAAATAAATGAAATGAATAAATAATAAATAAATAAAATTCAGTCTAGTTTCATCCAGCAAATATTCACCTTAGCACATTCCTCCTCCTTACCTTCTCGCTCTCAGTCATTAATCCAACCTGTCGCATCTCTGTGTTTTACAAGTTTCACCGAGAGAGTCAGTCATAAAATGTCGAGTTGAGCAGCACTATTCCGGCGCAATAAAACCGGCAACTGGAAATACCGACTGAAGCGACGCACGATGGAATTTCTAGAACGACCTGAACACAAAGAATAAGAGAGAACAACAGGAAAGGGATGAGGAGAATACGCACACGACGGATAATGAACAGCCGTAAAATCTCGCCCTGAAGGGGGAAGAAGAGCCACGACGCTCTTCTTGGAAGTCAGCTCAAGATGGAAGGAATGAGTGGGAAAGATACTGTTGCCTGAAAGGGAACGAAAATAGGGGAAAACGCGTGGATATGAATACAAGAAATTCAGATTGAAGAACTGAATATTATTTCCCGAGAAGAAGATACTCTGAAAACTGCGTGGACTGTATCAAATGTGTATTAATGTTTAATGTTTTAGCAGCGCCTGTTGTCATAACGACAGCAATAAATATGAGAAATAAGTATCTTTTATTCTGTAGCAAGAGTTTGTCTTGGGATAATAAGTTCATTTTACGCTTCTTCATAATGTTTCTTATAATATGAACAATTAAAGTGGCATACAAAGATCGCGTCCATTTTGAAGAAAAGTTAAGTATACCTTCGTAGTTTAACCAGACCACTGAGCTGATTAACAGCTCTCCTAGGGCTGGCCCGAAGGATTAGACTTATTTGACGTGGATAAGAACCAATTGGCTACCTAGCAACGGGACCTAAAGCTTATTGTGGAATCCGAACCACATTATACCGAGAAATGAAGAAACAGTCACATCGCCATTACTAGTATCAATGTAAATATACCAGCCACTTTGCCCTTGGTATAACAATGATACTATTAGCCGTTATTTATCAGTATCTCAAAGGAATTGCTTTCCACGTAACTGCAGCCAGCACAGAACTCCCCGATGCCTTTGTTGAGAAATATTGCCGATCGCTTTCTTCAAAACTTTAAATCGTATTTCTCCGTCAAATGCTCTTCTTAATCCATTTCCCTCCACGTGAGGAATCTCCTTCCCTCCCTCTCTCGCCCTCCTCCTCCCCCTCTTCCATCTCCTCCTTTCCAGGAGGGTCATTTTCCAGGAATCTTCATCTAACTTTTGCCTTGACTTCAATCAGGATCAAGTTGGCAGAACAAAGACGTAAATTTCTAACCACACGCCCCTTCCAGCAATAACAAAAAGGCTATGTTTTGTGGGGCTTTTTTTTTTCCTTCTTTCTTTTTTTATTGATTTCAGTATTCGCCTTTTCAATCTGTTCTCTCAAAGAACCGAGAAAGAAGAATAAGTACTCCATCTCCAGGAACAAATGGCTGTATTGTATTGCTGATTACATTCTCGTACTCGGAGAATAGTGCGTGCAGTTCCGTCTACGCTGCAGCAGTCGTATTCATAGGTCGTGCTTTTCTTCTTCTTGCCGTTACAGTTCTGTATTTTCCGTCTCTTTATTTGCAATGTTCCTGTAGCTAAGTCTACTTCTTTCATTGTCGTTAGATATGTGAAAAATTTGTATGATGGCTGAGTAGGATGACCTGAAAATGAGGCATTATATTAACGTCATACCGCGGATTTCACTGAGAGTTCAAAGAAACCTTATGCTTGCAGAAAATGTGGTTCGACGAGGTCCTGGGGTCATCATCAGACTTAACAGCTCGTTGACATTAACTGGAAACTGACGGAATACTGGAAAAGTTAAGTATACCTTAGTTTAACCAGACCACTGAGCTGATTAACAACTCTCCTAGGGCTGGCCCGAAGGATTAGACTTATTTTAAGTGGCTAAGAACCAATTGGTTACCTAGCAACGGGACCTACAGCTTATTGTGGAATCCGAACCACATTATACCGAGAAATTCATTTCTATCATCAGAAACAAATTCCTCTAATTCGTCATTGGCCGGCCGGAGAATCGAACGCGGGCCTACGAGAGTGCTAGCCGAGTACGATATCGACCCATCCAATGAGGAACTACGGAATAGTGGAGATTACTATCCTCTAAAAAAAAAAATGCGTTATTAAGCAATTCTCACCGTGATACGAACTTGTCAGTGTAAAACGAATTTCACTGTTCAAATCAACAATTTCATGGTATAATTACTTTATGATACATTACTACAAAACACAGAATAGTGGTTTTTTAATGGCAATTGCGTACTCGGGTATACAAACTGATTATCAGACAACATGCCGACTCGGGTCCCGATTAACTGTACATCTGTCGATATGACCGTATAAAAGTCATCTAACATTTTTTACCATGTTAATGAACAGGATTTCAGCCGCTGAGAAAAAGCTTAAAATCTTCTTTTTTTAAATGAACAAATCTATTTTATAAAGCCACCTTCACTCATCGCCAGATCTGCATATTTTGTGCGCAACTTGGCGCGCTGGCCTCGTTCTCTGACATCAAAGAGCGGCTTCTCATTCCTTCATTATACATCCTTCATTATACCGTCGCACTCCGCGATCTAAAACTGGGTTTGCCTCTGCATTTTCAACAGAGGAATTTCATATATTTCGGCAAAACGGTGCTATCTTTTGATGCGTCTCAGTCCCGTTCGTGCCTCTATGTGACACAGAATGAAATGGTGTCCATGGTGTTTTTTCAGGGTCCCACTCGTTTCGACAGCTCAAGGATTCTGATTTTCATATTTGCTACGAATGAATTAACTGTCTCTATTGCGTCATATATTTGCTTCCTCCATAGTGGGGAAGACTGGACAAAAAGTTAAGTGTACCTTAGTTTTACCAGACCACTCGGCTGATTAACAGCTCTCCTAGGGCTGGCCCGAAGGATTAGACTTATTTTACGTGGCTAAGAACCAATTGGTTACTTGGCAACGGGACCTACAGCTTATTGTGGAATCCGAACCACATTCTAGCGAGAGATGAATTTCTATCACCAGAAATAAATTCCTCTAACTCTTCATCAGCGGGCCGGAGACTCGAACTCGGGCCTGGCGAGTGCCAGTCCACAGCTCTACCGACTATCCCAACGAAGAGCTGGGAAGGCTGGAACGACTATAGTTTCCGTTATGCTGACTAAACGGATGATGTCTTCTACTGGGGTGTTATGGCCAGAGTTTGGGTTCTCGTTATGCAAAATATAACTCAAAAGAACATATATTTTCCCGTCCCTTCCAGGATACATGCTCTGTAAATTGTAAGTGGTTCTAAACAAGTAAAAAAATGCGCAGAAGTTTCTTCGGCGCAATCGAGTTTTCTGCACTGCGTATAATGCTGTTTGAAAGTCTCTGTCACGGCCCATGAAACTCTCAGCCTCGGACTGTGAAAGTTTCAGCCATAGCCCGGTGGTGCTCTGTGTTGTTGGCACCTATAGCGGTGCCAGACGCACGGTCATGGCTAACTTGAACCTAAAAGAAAATAAAAATTATGAGGCTAGAGGGCTGCAATTCGGTATGTTCGATGATTGGAGGGCGGATGATCAACATACCAATTTGCAGCCCTCTAGCCTCAGCAGTTTTTAAGATCTGAGGGCGGGCAGAAACGATGCGTTTTTTTTTTTTTTTTTTTTTTTTTGCAGAAAACTAAAAATGGATACGTTATGATTTATACTATGCTTTTTTCCTGTAGATTCATGTGTATTCCAAGAACACAAACTCCCTCGTCGGAAGTCTCGATTTTAGAATAAAAATTCTGAAATCGGGATATGATTTTTATGCAACATTCATAAAAAAAAAAAAAAACGCGCTAGCATGTTTGGCAATAAATGTAATTAAAAAAATAAAAATTCTGCTAACTTTTGTTTGCACTTTTTCACTCCCCTCAGGCCCTCAATTAAAACGAGTTTGTACGAGATGGCCATCGGTGAAAACAAGCCGCCCAGCAAATGGGTGATCAATAACGGCAGCTACGGCAAACTGCGAAAACAATAATAACAGCGACGGAATAATTGCATTTGAAACATTTTTAATATCGCACGCTTAAACCACGTGGGAGTGGCCTGTTGATTTGTAGGCAATTCTGTCGAAAGTTTGTGATATAAATAGTTTCTTCTCTGGGAAAAGATATAACTGTTTGCGGTTAATGAACTCGACCGAATTACACGTTTCGGGGTTAGTAGGTAAATGATCATTATTTCGAGAGGGGTTATTAAATCAAATGTAACAAGGAACATATAGACATCACTCAACACATGAAATGCGGCATCTTAGGCTAAATTTACTCATAAGAAAACGATATGAAAAAAGAAAAATGTCGTTATGTAAATTAGGAGGTAAAGCTGAACTTTTTTTAAAGACTACGAGTACTGAACCTGTCACATTATTTTTTTCACGAACCATCCAAACTAAAAAAACACATTGACATGGGGTGTGAATGCGAGGAACACGCCTCGTCTTCTGTCACCGAGTGACTGGATCAGCTGATGAGATTCCAGCCAGTGCAAGACTTTGGTAAACTTCAAAGGACGTAGTATCATTGCTACGATTATGATATAAGTTCAGGTTAAGTATAGCTTAGTTTAACCAGACCACTGAGCTGATGAACAGCCCTCCTAGGGCTGGCCCGAAGGATTAGACTTATTTTACGTGGCTGAGAACCAATTCGTTACCTAGCAACGGGACCTACAGCTTATTGTGGAATCCGAACCTTTTATAGCGAGAAATGAATTTCTATCACCAGAAATAAATTCCTCTAATTCTTCACTGCCCGGTCGGAGACTCGAACTCAAGGCCTAGCAGAGAGCTAGTCGAGAACTCTACCGACTCGTCCAACGAGGAACTTCGCACAGAAGGTTAAATAGCAATGGCACGTGGTTTACTGCCATCAACTGGAAAGGGGAGATATCCAGTATATTAGAAATGGAATTGATAAACTAAAAGCGAGAGAAAATTTGGACGTCAATTATGAAAGAATATATCTTCTTTCATTATTATTATTATTATTATTATTATTATTATTATTATTATTATTATTATTATTATTATTATTACATAACCTTAAAATGGCCATTCACGTAAACCTCCTCCAAGGTAAGCAATGTAGCGACCGACGACCTCACAGAAGGTAATCTTACTACAAGCAGACAGTTAAACAACGAACAAACACATCGTCCCGGAACGTAACCTAATTTTGGGGGTCAGAAGGAAACTGGTATCAGCCACAAATATCTTCAGAGAGAGCGAATCCGTTACTATGAAAGAGTCTGTGTAAATCATGATAATGAACGCAACCAGTGTCGTTTTTTTTTTTTTTTTTTTTGCGAGCCATACCAGTGGGCCCAAATAATGTCGTTTGAAGAATACAGCGTTCAAACTGTTATGAACGACGACCCCAGGTTAGACTTCTCGGGCCATCATTTTATCAACGGAGGACCCCAGGCTAGACTTCGGCCACCATTTTGATCAAGAGACTATTCTGGTAAAGGCCTGCCACACGGTATAAGCACACGGACGACTTTTATCGGTATATATTGCCATCCCCAGCCGCCAATAATGGTTGATCCAAGTGTTCGTGACGGTACAGAGGCTAAATCTTCTTCACCGGCAGTGGGCATTTCTTCCTTTCAAAAGAACAGACTTGTACACTTCTAGCAGCGCAATCCGCCTAATATAACCTATTTAGTAATTCAGTTTTTAGATTAAACACTTAGACTGATTTTTCCCGTTAGAGAAAAACAGCAGTGGTTCATCAAGTTTTCCCTTTAATTTGCTTGGCTGCAATGACGTAATTCGTCTTCGTGGGCCTTGGACGCTCTCAAAACTCTGATGCACCAATAAAACCATACTTCTGCTTTCCTTGCCACGTTTTTTGTCCTCCCGTGACCGGCTAATGTGGGCGTAAGCGCGCACGCACATTCCACGGATCCCAAATTCAAGAGTATCAAATTCTGAAATCCAATTTGGAGATTTCGTATTTGCATTAGTCTTCCTAATTAATCATCAAAGGGCTCTTGGCGCTGTCGGGGCCTTTGGCTCTCGAGTTCCTGAAGAGAGAATTAATCTTTGTGGCAGATGGAATGGCGATCCCGGAGTTACGATAACAAACGAAGCGTTGGGAAGTTCGCCTATTTTTTCCAGTCAGTTGTTTACTTAATTTATTTTATTAATTCCTTATGATAAAGATCTTCGCTCTACTTGGAGGGTTAAGACGATGAGAAACCATCCGTTGCTATCATTCTCCGAAACCGAGGTGTTGAGGTACGTGATGTCTGTGTTGCGAGTTTAATAGATGGCGATTGTTAAAAACTGAGATAGGCAACGTTATGTTCACAAGGAAAGGATTCTCATGAAAGGAGATATATATATATATATATATATATAT
>NC_089752.1:80101890-80149390 GCF_040412425.1 Macrobrachium rosenbergii | reverse complement strand
GTCAACCTAGCGGTCCAAAAAAACCTGAGAGGTTCAGTAGGAGAATAGATACCAGCCCTTGGGCTGGGGAGTTAAACAGTGGGCCTAGCGACACACTGGCCACGCGTCATAGGCATTGAGACCTGTCCCCCACTGGCTGCTGGCCTAAGAAACAGGAGATATATATATATACCTCTCAAACACCACTGAGAAGAAATTAAACCTGTTGTAAATCATGACAAGTGTCGGCTTTTTATTACCAAGCCATCTTAAGAGGAGTGAAACAAAGTGTACAAGTCCTCTGAAGATGTGATCAGATCAGACGTACATATATACTGTGTGTGTGTGTGTGTGTGTGTGTGTGTGTGTGTATATGTATGAGAGAGAGAGAGAGAGTATATATATATATATATATATATATATATATATATATATATATATATATATATATATATATAATATGTGTGTGTGTGAGTAGACATAATGGAATGTTGTATACTGACAGACTGAGCAAATGGGATCACATGATAAGTGAAAAACCAAAGATGACATGATCCTTGCAAAAGTTTTGGCAGAGATGAGGAGGAACAGTTGAAATTAAAGCTGTCCTTTATGAATGAAACAGAAAGAAATGTAATCAAGGCGTAATCTGAATGCAAGCGCGAGAAGCCAGCATCTGTTGAGATGCGATGATGGGGTAAAGTGGCAACCGCAGGGAAAAAGATGGATTAGAACCCTTTTAAATGCCTTGCTGCGAAGAAAATTGGGGATGAAAGGTTGTTGGAAGTTTTGTGTGATACGCACGTTTCTGGAGGTAAGAAGAGAGTTAAAGTGATTAAATATTCGCTCGAGAGGGTGGATTAGGTGTGGAGAGAGGGAAGCGTCGCAGTACTTGGGAAGAGCGAAAATGTATACAGTAAGAGATTTTGCCGGGAGTCGATTTGTGCACCTTAGTCTTGACTGCACTCGGATTCATCGGTGATTCGGCAGTCAAAAGGTGAATGTAGCAGTAACTATGAATAGAAGTGAATTAGTGGTGTATATACATACACACACAGACGCACACACACAAAACAAGTACATATATACATATATATATATATATATATATATATATGAGTATATATATATGCATATATATATATATATATATATATATATATATATTTGATTCACATCGGGTTGAACCTAGGCCTCTCAGGTGAAAAGCAAGTTGGTAGCGCCCTTGCTATTCGTTTGAGAGACCTGGGTTCGATCCCGATGTGAGTCAGAAATTTATTGCTGTGAAACACGGGCACGTGTGTTGATGAGTTCCATATATACTGCATATATACGGTATATATATGTGTATATATATGTATGTATGTATGGATATATATAATTATATATATTATACACTTGTGTGTTATTGGAAAATAATAGGTTTATTCAAGTACGTGTACGCGCGTCTACACAAACAGGAAACTTATTTCACTCTCGTTCCATTTACCAATATACTGCCTCACATCACGGCTGTCACCAGCTCTGTGCTCCAAAAGAACAAAGGGTTTTGAAATGTGTTTTCATCATATTCTATCATTCACATCGGGTTATGTGCCCGACGCTGCATTCTCCAGCTCCACGGCAAATCCATCCTCGGCATAAAGGTTAATGCCAGAACCCTCCCAATAATCCGCTGCCTCTTTCATTAATGGCGAGATGATGCCAATGTTTTGATCAACCTCTGGCAAAGGATGAACTGTGGCTGAAATGCTTGGTCGTGTTTTAGTGTAATTTGTCTGTCATTATCATGTAATGATGAGCAAACCTTTGCTAGGTCATCTGGCCGTAGATTCAAACAAGAATTTAAACCTATGGATAGTTTCATTATTTTAAGAGAACTTATTGATGTTAATTGTCTGCACATATCTCTGAGTATGCCTGATACAAGAACTTTCGTTTTCTAATTCACTCTTCATAGAGACGAGTGTTCATTTTTGCACTCTATCTTCCTTTCTCGTCATCCAGATAATGTTTTAAGAGGCGATTAATATTATGACAACTGCAGGTGGTTCGAAAGTAACGATAAAAGGATACTGTCAATAAATACTCACTTCACTAAGAATAGAATTAAAAGTACAGCATTTAAAGGGAACCTGACGCTAATGGTCAAGCACACGGTCTGTTGCATATATATATATATATATATATATATATATATATATATATATATATATTATATATATATATATATATATATATATATATATATATGCGTGTGTGTGTGTGTCTTTACAGTGAATATGTGTAATTTAGGGAATTTGTGAAATGAGCAACTCTCTTAGGGGCATTTGATCGCCCTAGGAGTTAGTACTAAACGCGGCGAAACGGTGTAGATGAATCAGTTTCTCCGTGTTTAGTACTAGCCCACGGGGATCAAATGTTCCTAAGGGAGTTGCTCATTTCACAGATTCCCCAGGGATTTCGTGAAATCCATGATTTCACATATTTCTTGTAACAATATATATATGTATATATATAATATATATATATATATATATATATATATATATATATATATATATATATATATATGTGTATGGATGTATATATATATATATATATATATATATATATATATATAGAGAGAGAGAGAGATATAGAGAGAGAGAGAGAGAGAGAGAGAGAGAGAGAGAGAGAGCTCGAGAGCGTATATGAAGCCGCTGATAGCACACAGCGCTAAGGACTGGCAACCTGCCACTGTGCCATAGTTCCAAGCTCAAAGCCCTCTCAGGTCTGCTAAAACACAGTTTTAAAATCCCTTCGAACTAGAGAGCAGTTAGTGGACACCTCTCACGAGTCCACCAAACTGAAAAAGGGTAAAAACAATTCCCGTCGCCAACAGAGAGTACGTGGTGCTCGGAACCCCGTCCCTAACAAGAACTGTTGATAAAACCAGAAGGCTTCCGGCATTCTGCTTACCAGCCAATCCAGCATCAGCAAGGGTTACAAATGGATCCCTGACAGATTCCCGGAGAAGCCAGAAAGTTTTACCCTTGTGGTGGCCACCTTGCTGTTGCTGTGATCTTTTGCAACTTCCTACTTTTTGGCTTCGTGTTTTAGATTCCTTTTCTTCTTACTAATGTGCCCCTCAATATTGCATGTGCTTTTACCTCTTTACCCGCTCAACCCCCCCCGGCCCAACCGTACTGTTGGCACTTAACCTCAGTCAAAGCAATTTCAGTCGTATCTGGTGAGCACATCAAATGGTGAAACCCACAACGTAGTTCAGTTATTATCGCTCCTTCACTGCTTATTTCCTTGTTTCCTCTCTCATCCATCTTTTTAATCATTCCGTTTGATGAAAATGCTTTGAACTTCTGACTTCCAAAAACAGTTTGGTTATTCAGGTTATATTTTAAACCCTGCCTTAAGAGTTCAAACGATTCAAATCGCTAAGACTCATTCTAAAAACTCCGGTATTTGATTTTGATGCCGGATCTTTTTTTTTTTTTTTTATCCCCGGGTATTGAAGCTTTTAGTGCCTCGTGCGCCTGAGTTCGAAAAATTGCTTTCATTTTTCAGGCCAGCCGTCATTGGTGACCATGTTTTTCCGCTTCGGGTTAATTACCATCAAAAGCATGAGTTAGTGATAGCGAAACATTTTCAGTAGCTTTTCAAGTCCGATCGCCGCCTCCAACCAGGTGTAAAAAGATATCAAGGTCCCACGAAGATCAGTGTTCTTTTTTCATACTATTAATGTATTTTCTCTGTCTCTTGAACAGCGCTCTGGCACGCTACCAAATGCTAGAGAAGTAATTAGTCTTGTAAAAACTAACGTGCAGTCAAGAAACCTGCTTCCAGCAGAGTCACGTTTATTCTTCGTAAGTCGGCAGTCTCGGAATGACTGATGATTCGACCACTTTTCCTCCCTCTTCCGCCAAGAAGTGGAATGTTGCCCTTACTTGCTTTTACGGCACAGAGTTGCTCTTTCAGAAAATGTCTGAGATCTGCTACGCGACCCCAATTGCCTTTCATCTTGAAGGCGTGATCTTCTCAACATTGTATAGCCACATTTTTGGAAGTATTTGTGTTTCACTCTATCAATACTTTCTTGACATATTCCTTCTAACAAAATAATTTTGAAACTGCCTGCAAACTGTAAAGAGGTATTTCTATTTCCCCCTTTGGAAAAAAGTTTCCCCCTTGATAAAGAAACCGTCTTTATGCATCCAATCGCTTAAGTTTGAATGTTACAGAGCACCTCCCTGTTTCTGTCCTGCGTGACGGACACCAATAGAATATTGATCGCTTCTGGCTATTTAATTAATGATGCGTCCGTGTTTGGTCGTGGTATCAGTTGGCTATGTGGCTGCCAGGGAACGATAGACAATTTTAGCATAGTTCCTCTAGCTCAGTTCAAAATAGGATAGCTCGTCAAATATTTGCATAGCTAATTTGCCCAAAACTGATGAAAAAGAAATTGGCTAACAGACAACATTTTTGGGAAAATCCAAGATGGACAACTATCGACCCATGCCGTGTTTGTGATCAGTTTTTTTTTTTTTTTACGGGTTTTGAAGTTTTATATATGGTACTTCTCTTCCATTCAAGGCAAATGGAACTTAGCTTTTCAGTAGTGATAAGTTTTTATTCTAAAATAATGTACTAATCCTGTTTCTCGGAACCATTCATCCACATACCACCTGTCAGAATCTTTATTCGGATGCATAGGATGCTACTTTTGGTATATGTTTTTCAGCTGTGTATGCGTCCTAATAAAAGCTACTTTTGAGTCGATGTTACCTGTGGTTCCCAAAACCTTAAGAAGTAGTATAATCCGACGCATCGCTTTCACTCACAGTAGCATCTATCCCCTCTCGCGGAAGGCGCGTAGTGAAATTCTTGGCAAAAGGTATCAAGTGTTTTCATAAGCCTTCTTTGATCGAGGGAATTAGAGACGCTTTTCGGGAAGAAATACCAGATTGAACAGGGCCCTTTTTTTCATCGGCTTAGAAACCAGGTGTTTTACTCAGAAAATTCGAATGGATAAATTGTGAGAAGGTTCTTTGCACGTTCGACTTTCGGGAGAGTTGCCTGGTTCTTTTCATTATTAATTCCTGATAGCTCTCGAGAGCCCTGATGATGAAAACACCTAATCGCGGGTATATGGGCTGAAAAGAGTCCATTTTTAAAATGCTTGGCGCCAGCGCTCATTGAATCAGCTTTCTTCGGATTTTTTTTAGAATTTTTTCTTTTAGATGTAAAGTACGCTTCAGCAGTTATCTACTTTATTCTCTGAGGTGTTCATAACACTCTGTTTAAAGAAAATTCAGTTCGTTTTATATAAGGTTAACATTGTTGTAAAAACTTTAACGTAATATATTTTATATATATTCTACAGTTTTCCGTGCAATTTCTCAGAATTATTCATACTGGTGTGACAGAAGTAGTCAGTGTTTCTGGCATCGAAAGGAAAATTATGAAAAATTTCCCTGTAAATACAGTATATATATATATATATATATATATATATATATATATATATATATATATATATATATATATATATATATATATATATATATATTTATATATATATATTTATATATATATATTTATATATATATATTTATATATACATATATATATATATATATATATATATATATATATATATATATATATATACATTACATACAGCTGTTAAAAAAAGTGACTATATATATATATATATATATATAGTATATATATATATATATATATATATATATATATATATATATATATATATATATATATATATATATATTATTCCAAGTTGAATACTTAATCTTTGGTGAATTAGTGTATAATTACGCAACTAAAGAAAGGTAAAAATCTTGTCTTCATATGTCAAGAATCTGTCAATAAAAGGTAATGGAATAAAACTTGTTCCGGGTGTCCTAAACGTCTGGGATGGTCCTACCCAACCAGTTTTTCAGTCACAGATTTCTGGACTTTTTGTACAATTTGATTTTCATTGAAGCATTTGGCGTTAATTATTTCCTCTGAAGATTGTGTCTAGGGGCTATTAGACTTCATTGTTTTGCATATTCACGCCAGGTATTATTGAATGGTGGCTTTGATACAGAGAGGGCATTTTATATTTTGATATTTAGCTTAACCCTGGTTACAACAATCGATGGACTATCTGCGCAAACTGCTGTGCAGTCTATGTTCGACTGACGTTTCAAAAGTACAGTTTCAAGTTCGTTTTCATTATAATCACAAAATCGTTTAATGATTGTATCGCATTACTAGCATTTCTTGATAAAAGTTACCTACCGATCTCCAGCCGTGGATACATTTCTGCCTGTTGCCCATGTACAACTGGAAAAGTTGATAATTGTATATGCAAGAAAGATGAACGGAAGATGAGATAAAATTAATTAAAAGAAAAGCAAAAGAACATCCCTAATTAACGAAGATATAAAAGGGGAAATAAAAAAAAGAATGAAAAGATGTAAGACGAACGGATCAAGAAAGAAGAAGCAGAAAAGAAATGTTAACAAGAGAAGTTAAGGCACTTGCCAAAGACGAAATAAGAGCTTCAAAAAAAAAAAAAAAGCACGAAAGAAAGTTGAAGTTCAAAGGGGCAAGAAACTTGAGATAATTAATCGATGAATAAAAACTAGACAAAGTAAAAAAAAAAAACCATTTATACGATGAACAAAGGACGTCAACTTAATAAAGAGGTAAAAGACGAACCAGTTAAGTACTTGAATGATTTATGCACGGTAACCTTCTTTGAGATGAAAAAAAAAAAAGCTTGAGTATAATATTAGGTTAGTACATATGAACGCTAACAATACACTAATCTGGGAGCATCAACAGAACGTCGCGACGTAATCATATACAAGCCGAAGTGCTGGACTCTTCAAGAGATCCAATATTTACACGGTAAAAATAATCCTGAAATGTCTGAGAAAGCTGACTGTAAAAGTTGCTCAGTTTGTACGCTCTAAGCCGGAGCTCTACAAAGAATTTGTTGACTGACGACCATTAGCGTTAACAAGCATACCATAGAAGATATGCATAATAATGATACGAAAAACTGAAAGCCATACAGTGTAAGTTTGGTAAGCAGGATATTCAAGAGGAAAAGTTAAATAAGTATACCTTAGTTTAACCAGACCACTGAGCTGATTAACAGCTCTCCTAGGGCTGGCCCGAAGGATTAGACTTATTTGACGTGGCTAAGAATCGACTGGTTACCTAGCAACGGGACCTACAGCTTATTGTGGGATCCGAACAACATTGTACCGAGAAATGAATCTCTATCACCAGAAATAAATTCCACTAATTCTTCACTGGCCGGTCGGAGACTCGAACTCGGGCCTAGCAGAGTGCTAGCCGAGAACTCTACCGACTCGTCCAACGAGGAACTTTCCGAGAAACGTAAGGAAGAAGGTGAGGATAGTTCACTGATAAAAGATTGGCGATGAAGTAAAAAAAAAAAAAATGATAAACAAATAGTAAAACTAGATTAAGTTATAAACAACAAGACGATGGTATTTATTATGATATAGATTGTCGTACCTTGAGCTCTAAGGACTGGAAAACGGCAGGAAACGTAATATATATATATATATATATATATATATATATATATATATATATATATATATATATATATATATATATATATATATATGTATATATATATATATATATGTATATATATATATATGTATATATATATATGAATGTCTTTTCCTGTAATACTACAGTGTAACATGAAATAATAGCTGCCCATAAAACACTGATGAACGTTGAGCTGGGCACCAGCTGTGCCTCGTTCAACGAATGCAGAATATGTGGACAGGTGGAGTTGCTGAATATATACATTAAAATAGAATATGTGGCTCAGGCCTCCGGGATGTGCCAAGGAGGTGGCGTTTCAACAGCGAGACGGACTGGGGGCCCCAGTGTTTCGGGCTCTCACAGCCTGCTTCAAGAGCGACTGGCGTCGTGTTTTCTGTCAGTCTTCAAATGGGTCCGAGGACAGGACATGTCCGATTTCACGTCTCTTCGACAGTTCATATTGCTTGACTGATTTGATACAGATCTCCAGCATCTTTCAGTTTGACAGCTACTCCGAAGTGTCTTCTCTGTATTTAATACCCTCTTAACGAGTAGAGATTTTTTTAGGTAGATCATGCAGTTCGTGACGTTCATCATAAAGTCTTTATCCTTGAATATTCTTTGTTAAGGTTAATTACCCTTAACTGGCGACCTGATTAATTAACGTCTGTCTTTGAGGTTAACTCTTGGCTTCAAGAGACAGGTTATATGTATTCTTGGCCTGCAGGGCCGTGCAACTTACGTAAATTAACCAATAACTGATCAGCCAAGACCCACACGTAACAATATATATTACTAAAAAGACCTCATTCTACCTAGATGGTATCTAATAGACTATTTATTCAGAAAAAGTTACAAGCTTTCTTGGACAAACAGTCCACGTTATCAAGTATCTGTACAGTGAGCAGACACATAGTCCAGCTGTATTTATATCTGTGTGCTGGGTACTTTCAATCCTATAATCGCCTGGCTCCTTCTGTGTGACCCCCACCCCCTCGTGATCTTGGCCTTTCTCTGCCCCCTTCTTCCAGGTGTCCGTTTTCTGTGCATTGTCTTGTGTTTTTCCTTTGTTTCCTTGCTACTGTGGAGTATGCGATTTTTCTAGATATGCTGTCTTCAAAGCCGTTTCCTGTGTTCCCTGAGATTGTGTTGTTGGCTCATATTATGAAGGTGTTCTCTACAACCAGTCTGGCTGTTTTGTTGGTGTTCCTGTACAGAAAACTCATATTTTCCCAGTCTATTTTATGATCATTTTCCCGACAGTGTTTGGCAATTGCCGACGTTGGATTGTAATGCCTAATGTTCTGCAGGTGTTGCTTGCTTCGCTCTTTACATGATTTGCCAGTTTCGCCATAATACCCTTCTTCACAGTCTAGACACGCTGCCATATATAACCCCCCTCTAATCTTCACTCTCTACCGACTTTTTGTTTCTAACTATTTTATTCCTAATAGTGTTTTCGTAGCTGCCTATCAATTTGAATGAGGTCCTTTTAGTAATTCTACTAGTGCAGAGAACAATTGTGTATGTGATAAAGTTAATATATATACATATAAATGTATATATATATATATATATATATATATATATATACACATATATATATATATATATATATATATATATATATATATATATATATATACATTTATATGTATATATATTAATATATATATATATATACATATATATATATATATATATATATATATATATATACTATATATATATATATATAATATATATTTCCTTATTTATACATTGCATATGTATATATATTAACTTTATCAATAAAGTAGTTAAAAAGGAAACTCCCAAAATATAGCTATTGAAAACACTATTAGGAATAAAATAGTTAGAAACAAAATCTGAGAAAATTTTAGGTTTATATATGGCATTGCGTGTCTAGACTGCAAATGACCAGTCATTTCTTTCCCTTGCTCTCTAGCGGCTGATACAGTCACTGAATTAAGCACCATTTTGATCTGCATATAAAACGAAATACATCTAAAGACTACTAATGACTGCACTGGAACTGCATGTATTTCTTCATTTTATGATAGAAAAAATGTTACAGTATCGTCTGAAAGTCATATAAAATTCGGACTGGGATTGCCCAATGTTATCGTTCTGTTCCTAATAAGCTAATAGGCTTTTGCATTTATTTCTTATATACAAATTTCATACAGTCTACGCTTTATCTAGGCTATGTGAATTGTAATATAGGGGTTTAGTTATTAAAATTAAAATTTACGTTAATTAAGCAACCTTGTTTCTAATGCTCAGACTATTGCAGTTATATTGTAGTTATAATTACTATGTTTCTAAATAATTACATTGGTTATAACCTTCCTCGTACACGACTTATGCTCTCTAAACTACCTCACGGATTCAATTCCCTATTTATAAAACTGAAATCAGCTAAGACTGCTTCTATTTAATAAAATAAGTACAGTAGTGTTATTATCCAAGATTTCACCTTACCAAGTCTGAATGAACTTTAATCAGCGTTAGATATTTAACTATTACAATGTTGTCCATGTTAGAATCTAAATTATGGCGTCCCACAGCCTGTTTATCAGTATCACGATTTAGGTTAAATCTGTGAATCTATGGATCATAATGGCTAATAACCTTATTTCAGTTATGACTTTGAATTCCCTCCCTTTAGCCACCTTAAACTTAACTGATTAACTCCGGTAACCCTTTGATAAGTCAAGTCATTAATTTTCTGGATGTGAAAGTAAGTTCCAAGCTTCTTACTACGTATTAAAATTAGTCTTAACGATACGCAAAGCGACCCTACATTATTGTCCATTAGTTCTCTAAAATTTCAGAGTTCTGAAACTGAAGTCATTACTATATAGAAAGAATGGATAGCCATTAATTATATTGCAAATGTCAAACGACCACCCTTAAGATATTTCATAAGATATGAAAGGCATAGAATTCCCAACCTCTAAATGGGGAAAAAAAGTGTATCTTAGTTTAACCAGACCACTGAGCTGATTAACAGCTCTCCTAGGGCTGGCCCGAAGGATTAGATTTATTTTACGTGGCTAAGAACCAACTGGTTACCTAGCAACGGGACCTACAGCTTATTGTGGAATGCGAACCACATTATGACGAGAAATGAATTTCTATTACCAGAAATAAATTCCTCTAATGCTTCATTGGCTCTAAATGGGGAAAACACTATAACATATTCTTACTTCTTTTCCTATGGCACAGAAGACATCCAAGTCCACCGCTGGGTAACATGCTAATCGGCATTTTAGAAAAAAAAAGGCTGAAACGTAATTGAAAAGCAACGGCTATGGCCTTGCATTGCAATAGTGATGCTTAATTACGCAAAGTTTTTAAAAACGTTTATAGGTTTTCGACAGGTTTCCCCTAAAAAAAAAAAAAGACGGATATGACTTTATATTTTGCTCTAATTTTCGGATTGAGGCCTTAAAATGTGTTTTATCATATTATGTGGTATAAATTCCCAAGATATTGTTTAAACTGATGCCATGTGTTGTTTTACGGTGTTTTGGCGGTAATGAAAATAATTCAATAAAAACCCACCAGCCAAATCTTACTTCCTTTTTCAGAAAAGTTTTCAAAAATTTGCAAAAATATTGTCACACAAAAAGTTAATAAACAAAAAAAAAAAAACATTAATAAACATAACACGGAATATGTTAATAATAATCGAATCAAAACTTGAACAATGATAAAAGATGAAGACAATGGTGATTAATGCAAAGAATTTCTAAAAATTCAAACTTTTACACACCCTTAATAAACATTAATAAATAAGAAACATGTTAATTATAATCTAATAAATTGGGGAATAATATTAATGATGAATAATGCAAAAACAAATTGCAAAATATTAATGTTGTGTACACCTATTAGTGAACATCAATAGACATGAAGTATGTTAAATATAATCCTAACGAACTTGAGACTAATGATTCATGATGAAGATAACGGGGATTAATTCATAAAAATAATCGTTAATAGATGAAAATAATGCAAAATGATATTATAAAGGCAGAAATAGTTTTACTTACTTTTGGTAAGTTCTTGAATTTAATTATTTTTGTAGAGTTGCCAACTGCAATAGTCCATAGACAGGCAGGGGCTATTAACAAGGAATGGTGTGGGGGGGGGAGGCTGACAAAGATGAATATTTTTTATCACTCCGTGTCCTCTGTTATTACTAAAGGAGAGAGACATCTATCCTAGACAACCTCCCATTAACAAGAGATTTTGCGAGCCGCTCACAGGCATCCTTCTTCACAGGAAGAAAACCGATAATGACGATTTAAAATCGTGTAATATATTAACTTCGCCATGGCGACATCAGGTTGGCTGACATCCATGCCATCAAGGCATTTCTTGTACAGTACCCTAATGCGGAGGTGAGACCAAAGGCTGCCGGTTCGGGGTGTGCTGCCGGGTTTAGTGGCTGGTACTACAAACTGGCAGCTGTAAGTGCTCATAGACGGCCAGTAATTTTACTGACGTTGGGGTTCGTGCCCCTCAGGTCATTTTACTGTCCTTCCTCTCCCAGACAACTTTTCCATAACAATTTGGGCCATCACAGTGGTAATTACATAAAAGAAGAAGAAAAAGGTAACTTTGCAAGTAATTTCCTGCAGGGTGGGACCAGTGCTGGGAGAGTCACAGCCACTGGCTTCAGCACTGAATGGCGTGCCACGCTTACCCATAGGTTTGGGGATGCTAGTTCTAAAAGTGGATGGACCATCACATTCTGTATCACTGTTACTGTTACAGGGATGTGCCCACTGGCTATCTATATATAATGGTAATAACAACGAGATCTTTCTCCTATTTCTTTCCACACCAGGCTAGGCCTATCAACCTTCTCTTTACCTTTTCCCTTTCCTGTTTCTGTAATGTCACTGCTCTCCTCATTACTCTTACCTATTAAGACACTGCTTTGCGCAATAACAAGACTTGTTACTGATAATAATCACTATCATGATCGTCTGAACACGAAACATCATCTAAAACAGCTTTACCCAGGATTGCCATGAGGCCACCGACATAGAGCTCATTTCGTTATTGTTACGTTTTGGCCTATCCGGAGCCGGTCCTGCCACAATGAACACTTCTACAGAAACTACGTGGTTTAAACCCATTATAGCGGTAATGTTATCGTTTGTTGGATGATGATACCGACGATAATGGCGATAAAATTGTTAATTTTCGGCGCAATCACGTGCATTCTATGTATACTAAATATTCCGAGCGCTGATTGGCTCTCGCCTAACAATAACAAAGGCGCTGATTGGCTGGCTGTCCGCCCGGCCTGAAACAATACAGTAGTCTCAATGATAGGCCTCATTTATGACGGGCCTCCGGAAACACGGTGCTTGTACTGGCCAGCCCGCAATATGGCTTATAACATTATTCTCGATAGTGGAAACCCTATGCATCAAAAGCAATTTCTGACAGTAACGGTGACAGCAAAGCATTCTTCTTTATCCACATTTTTCTCGAATATCTTAACACGGGGTTCCTGTTCTAACCTGAATTGCATTTAAAGTGGTGTCAAACTTGTTTCTCGAGTGTTGTTATCGTGTCTGTTTCTTAATGTATTCCATCGTTCAGCAATTAATAGATATTTACTGTGTACATTTCCTTATGTAAGGATAGTGGATTTGGTGTAGCCCATTTCTCTGCCTGCTAAGTTATCTTCAGTCATCGGCCTAGCTGCCCTACGTCCCACACCTATTGGGAGGAGACAGGCGTCGAGCGCACTATGCACTATGCTCGGTCTTCGGGTCACAGTGCATCAGCGTAATGATTTGTCCCTTGCCTTTGCCAGACATAGGTGACCTTCAAACCTCTAAAACCATGAATATCATTTTTATTCTTGAAACAAAGTGAGATGGGTACAGTGGCCTAGAGGAAGATTTCTGCAAAGGAAAAAGAAAAAGTGCATAAAAACACCGCTTCCTATAATTGATGATAACCCCCTTACAAGAAGATAGATTATATGAGGAAATTCAGAGGAAGGTAGAAAATTCCACTGTTTCTTTAGTTCTTGTTTTCTCATTTGCGAGCCATATTCTTTTAATGTCGCGTCGTTTTATTTAAGGCAATGATTCATTCATACGAAATTAATATTATTCTTGCCCATCATCGTCATCATGTAGGTATTGCCCTAGTGAAAGGCGCCACCATCCCCTAACAAACTCAGTCTCCATCACCGACATCATGGACTTTAACCGCATTGTCTTTGAAAGATACACCATAGACAGAAAAATGTCGCTTTCTTACCCTCCTGCATTATTAGTAAAGAACTGGCCTCATCATAAACTCATCATCATCCTACACGATTAGGGCGCTTTTTTGATGCCTTAAAGGATTAACGATTCACGCCCATCTTCGTTAAAGACGCACTTTGTAACAATAGAATTATCCTTTCGTCACCAGTATCTTCATTACCCTCATCATCAGAGTCCTTATGGCATTCCAACATCGTAAAGTAGTGGTATGTCAGCATTTTCTTACGCGTTCTGAATCGTTATGGAGAAACTTGGCGAAGTGATAAAGTTGCACCGCCCACTGGGAATGAGCCGAGAAGGCGCGCCATGAGTCCTTTTTCCACCTCCAAACATTTTGTTCCTCTTCCGGCGTCTTCTCCTACCTTCCAGCGTCCTGTCCCCGTTCCAGCGGGAAATACATTAGGGGTAATGAAATTTACATAATAGAATATCTCCTCCATGATTCGCCTTTGACTGTGAAAGCCAAGAGAAGTATGAGGAGCAGTTGGCAGCGCTTTTCTTTTGTGTCCCCGTCGCTTAGAACAGACTCTTTTCTTCGATTCCCTCTTACGAATGGAGGATATCTTCTAACTTTTCTAACGTTTCAAAAGAAAGGAAGCGTTTGCTTCTTATCTCTTGTGTTATTTTTTTTCTCTCACTTTCAATTCCTCACTCACCTTCGTCTGAAAGGGGTTCTCTTTGAACTTGTCTTGCTGCAGCTGCCTCTCTACGAGAGACTGATTTTGTTTACCAGATTGTAAAGAAAACAGCGAGAGTATTATATTCTTTCTCCTCGATATTATTACTCTTGCGGAGGGAGCTGTCATCTTTTTTCTGGTAGCAACTTTAATTTGTTGTTCTTATAATTATGGAAATACTAAAGCAAATCTTGATGTTTCCCTTTTTTTTCTACCTTTCTATTTTTTCCTTAACTTGAGGGTTTTCCACCTTACCTCTTCTATGGTCTTCACTTTTTCACGACAGCCGCATTCTCGTCCCTTGTCTACGGGCAGCTTTAGACATTTATACAGTTTTGTTTGCGCCATTAAAATTTTTTTTTTTTTTTTTTTTTTGTGAAATGTAGCTATTTCTGACTTCTCCTCGCCAGCGGCTTCTTTCTCTTGGAGCAGCTTTTGGTCACAATTTCGTGGTTTTGTCTTTTTGTTAAATAAAAAGAATTAAAACGTAAAATTTTCAGTCTTTCCCTCTCTAGCAAGCTTGTAATTATTTGTCTAGCTTTGGGGAATGCATGCATCTTTAAATATATTGTGTTCTGGAAAACGTTGTTAATATTAATCTTCTTTGGGGTCATTATACTGAGAATTGCCTGTAGCAAAATGTATTTCTTCGGGCCTCTGTCCGCCTGTCTGTCTGTCTGCCAGTGTGGTTTCAATTCCGAAATTAGTTTAAAATGTCAAAATTTGTTAAAGCCCTGAACAACTCCTTTTTCTGGGTTGTCTGGTAATGTGGCATCTCAAAAGAATGTCATCTGGATGTTTTGATATTACTGATCATATGTTTTCATTGAAAAGCAAACTTCACTTCACTTGCAATAAGTCGTTTAAAGGTACTTCCAGACAGAGCAATATTAGAAAAATAGTAATTATATCAATTTATGTCACCATCACACAGATGTTCAGGGAAAAAAATCGTGAATTTTTCTAAAGAAAAAAAAAATCTGTTTTATGCCATTTAAAATGCTTAGCAAGAAGCGATTACTGACAATTTTCAGACGATATTAGGAAATTATTGTTCTACCATTACTTTTAAAATTTAATATTTTTACCTCTGTATTTTTCTTAATTTTTTGGTAGTAAGATGTTTTTGTAAAATATTCTGGTTCTAAAAATGTATTTTGTTATTAGTCTTCATCAAAGATCTCAGTTATAATAATGCCTTTTTTCAGAGGTTTCTTGGTATAAGAACGAAGTTGATAATAATCAGTATCAGCAAAATTCTCATCATCTTTGTTCACTGTATTATATTACCCAAAGTCTCCACTGCTTAAAATAAAAGAATACTGTATTTACACATTTCATTCTACTTTCCTCATAATATATTGGAGAAAAGGCTTGACGAGCCCGCACCCCACCTGGCATAAAGTACAACTAGCAGGCAAAAATAAAGTGTAACAGTTCTCTGGATGAAAGACTACCCATATCATGTCTATAGAAAGAAATCTGCAATTGCAAAAATGACACATCCAATTGGGCTCACTTTTGATGGGTCCATAGATTGTTCCGGCCTACTTTCCACTATAGAGTATATGTATACACATAAATACATTTATATATATATATATATTTATATATATATATATATATATATATATATATATATATATATATATATATATATATATATATATATATATATATATATATATATATATATATATATATAATACATTAAACCCACGGGACGACGAACTTATTATCAACAAAAAATTCCCCTCGGTAATATATATGAAAATATATTATTTCCGAGGTAAAGCGAATTGGATATTAAAGGACGTTTGTAGCTAAATGCTTGTATATGAATCACGGTAATGTGATAAAAGACAAACGCATATATATATATATATATATATATATATATATATATATATATATATATATATATATATATATATATATATATATATATATATTTATATGTTTATGTATGTGTGTGTGTTGTATATGTACATCTATGCATACATACATAATTGTGTGTGCCTGTTTGAATTCCTTTCTGTAAGATATTGAGTGCCAATATTAATCAAGCACAAAACCCCCAACCCCAAAAAAAAATTTTCCTCTAAATCTGAATCATTAATACATTTAGTAAGCTTTTAATGGCCTGTCCATGCTACCATTAGACCTAATCGCTCTTCCTTTAGTGTAATGCATTAATACAAATACAGAAATGCAACGGATGAATTCTAACGGAGAGAGATAAGGGGGGGGGGATGTTGGTGGGAGGTCGTTCCTTGAAACAAAACGCAAAGATAAAAAAAAATAAAATAAAATAAATTCGAGACATGGCAACAAATAAATGGTCGTGAAACGTCTTTCATTTCAACCCCAGGACAAAAATATCTGAAAAATTCAATTCTTAAAAATTTATAAATGCGAATCCAATGAAACATTTGCAGCATCCTTGAAAATGAGATGAGACCATTATCTTTCTGGAACGCGTTCGATGATAATGGCGGAAACAAATTGTCGAGAAGAAGAAGAAGAAGAAGAAGAAGAAGAAGAAGAAGAAGAAGAAGAAGAAGAAGAAGAAGAAGAAGAAGGAAGAGGAGGAGGAGGAGGAAGAGGAGAAGATCGAAAAGGACGGTAAAGGACAAAATAATCCAAGAAAAAGATTTTTAGGAATGGAAAGGTGTGTAATAGGAGGTGGTAGACATGTTTATTGTAGGCTTTAACCTAGAACCAGCAGACTTTTGCCAGATCCTTGGATCGCTCCGGGTTTTCCAAGCTGTAAATGGGTACTAGCGTTTGTGAGGGTTAAGGAACTGGGAGTTCGCACATTCAAGTGCCCCACCCCTCTTCAAACTGGAAGCTCACATATATACATATATTCACAAACATTAAGCTACAAATGTCTTTTAAAATTCAGTTCGATCCAAGGTATACCGAACTGGATACCAAATAAGATTTGTAGCTTAATGTTTGTGAATATAGAAATGTCACGGTGATGTGATAAAAATTCATATACATATACATGCATACATACATACCTCTGGCGTCCTTTCTTCTATGTAAAGGAACCACTATTTATTTCATCCATTCCTTACTTAGGCATGTCTAACGTACCCTGGTCAGCTGGTCAAATATATTTTTACAACTATGCTGCAGCATTTCATTTGTAATCCCGTCAGTTTATGGTACCTTGACATTCCTTGGTCTCTAACTTGCTCTCACAAAAATTTCAGGGGTCAGTTTTACAAGAAATCTCAAACTTCAGTTAACCCTATCTACCTTTGCTTCATTCTGATCTGCCTCTAAATACTTTAGATCTTTAAGATACTCGTTTCTTAAACAAGGGGATATATATATACTCAACATCCTCTTCAGACAGCTTTCTCTCTTTATGAGCTATACTAAGGTCTGTCTCTCACTGACCTTTTTTTTTCTGCATTTCGCTCTCTACAGGTACAACTAAAGAATACGCTTAGGTTCATTCTCTTTCTTTCATCTTACTTTCCACCCTCTCCTAACAATTTATTCATGGTGTAACTGCAAGGTTTTCCTTCTATCATGCCTATGAAACTTTTTCACTGTCAATTTCCGTTTCAGCGCTGAATGGCCTTAGTTGCCCCAGTGCTTGGCATGTATGCCTAAAATCTATAAGTCAATCAATAAATCAACCAAAACTATACTCCCTTTTTACGCTTGATTTTCTCAATTCCTCTTCGTCTATACTGCCATTAGATTATCATTTTAATTTGGAACAACTCTTCAGACGGTTTCCTTGTGTTCAAATGCAAATACAGACCCACATCAGAGGTCGATGAGAGTACAAAACAAGATTAAGATTATGCAATCTAAACGAAAAACAAGAAAAGAACAAAAAAAAAAACTACCATGCAAGATTCCCTGTACACCAATGCAAACAAACACTTGCTCAGAGCCTAATGCTAAGCCTGGATAAGCAAAGGGGAGGTAACAGTCAGAGAAGAAAGGCTCAGAGAGCAAGGATTCGTTATTTTTCTTTCTTTTTTTGTGAGATTATAGATTTTGCGATATAGACGTAGAGGAGGTGTGAGGATGGCTGAGCCAGTGATGAATTGTACAAACATTGCCTTCTGGGACCAAGGGAAAAGGAAACTGTCTTTTTCTCTTTTGATAGCCTTCGTTTCTGAAGTCCTTTATTTTAACGGTAATGCTCCTGACGTAGGGGAGAATATGGTTCGTAATGTCATCTGTATTTATACACTTCATTAATTCCTGTCTGTCACAGGGCCGAATAAAGAAGACAAGTGAGGTGAAGTTTGACATTCTAATATTGCAAGACATAATGTTCCGAAATTTGAAGGTCACCGTAGCAGTCTGGTGCTCACGGCCCTGGGTCCTAATGAGAGAGAGAGAGAGAGAGAGAGAGAGAGAGAGAGAGAGAGAGAGAGAGAGAGAGAGAGAGAGAAAATCTATCCACAGCATTTACTGAGAGTAGGGAAGTATTTTTCTGTTGTTCAGGATTTGTGATATCAGCAAATGTTTAAGACCAGAAACCCCTGTGCGGCGAAGTGCCGTCAATGCACTTCGCATGGTACACTATAGGCATTACTAAGGTTGCAGCGTCCCCTCGGCCCCATAATTGCATCCATAACTGCCTTGCGCCAGTTGTGGTTGAGGGACGTCGACGAACCATAGAATGATTCTCCATATTTTCCAGCCTTGAAGTTTTTTTTTTAGACACAACCTATTTTACTTTGATATAACCAAAGGAAACTATAATGGTAAAGTTTCAAGAGAGATCTACTTATCCGAGATACCATGAGAAAGATGTTGCAACTTTCCGCAATACTTCAGCATTGGTACTAAGGAGGTATCGAAAGATCTTCATATTAGTAATAATTTTTCTGCATTGCGATTCTCATCCATAGGAAGAGTTTTATAATGGGATGTTAGAAAAGTTTATCATGTGTGGTGTCCAACTTGCCTCCAGATTATGTCCATATTTCGAAATATGTTCGTTTGTAAAGTCATTTTTCGCTAGTGAAGATTAACAAACCTTGCCAACGTTCTCAGATTACTTCACCCCGAATTCAATACTGAAGTTTGATGAAACTTAATCATTTCCTTCAAACTTTGATGCGTTAATCCAGAATGAACGGTGTCAAGTGTCGGGCAGCAGGTACGCAAAGAATAGAATAAATTTTACGGAATAAATTTGTCATTAGTATTATCGTTAATCTTAGCATCATTACTATTGCTTTGCATTTGCCCCTGATGCTCAAGCATCTAATGTGTCTCCTAATGTAGCATAAAATTAAATGTTCCCCGCCGGAGCAATTGAATGTGACACCTTTCCTTACTGTCACCCAGAATAATTACAAAAAGGCCATCGAAAAACATTGAGAAAGGGAATATCATACCTTGCCATATACGTCGGAACTTATGTTGCAGTATTCAGGCGAAATAAAGCTGTATAAACGTAATGGAAAAAACTGTTTGTAATGACGTTTACCCTTTCATCAATAGTTACTGTCTCATTATCTTAGTGCTATTTATCATCATATATAGATACTTAAAGAATTAATTACCCGATGTATTATTAAATTATTGACTTATATTGCGACGGATTTTTTTATCTTATAAATAACGCATCCTTCTCTCTCTCTCTCTCTCTCTCTCTCTCTCTCTCTCTCTCTCTCTCTCTCTCTCTCTCTCTCTCTCTCTCTGACTAGGAGTCCAATATAATATTTTTTCTCTTAATTTTATTTCGTAAATTGCACATTATATGGACACCTCATACTACATAACAGCTACAGTAATGAGATACAGTGCTTCCTCTACAGTAATAAATGTCAAGATTTATTTTTAATATTATTTGAAATAAAAAATTCTTTCCATCTTAATTATTATATTTGATACACTATAAATTAAAGGGAAGTCTAACAATATGATACAAATTTGTTAGGTTTCTAGAATTATTTTTGTTTTAAACTTTCAAAAGTTTTTTGTAATTTCAGCTGCTATTTTCTTTGCATTAGATTAATAAAATTGCTTTCATTTGAAATATAATAGAAAAAGGAAATTTAAAATGAATGTATATACATTGAAAAAGATACCCAGATTTCATAAACTGTTTCTTTTAGGTCTCAAGTTTGAAGGCCCGTTTCGGGTATTGAAGAGGATAAAGGGGATATAGTTTTGTTGCACTGGATGAAGATACGGGGATGACTAGGTTAACGCATATATCTAAGATCAATGGAACGGCCGTTTATGTTTTTTTCTCTGCGCAAATGCGGCGATTTAGCGTAATGGGTTAGTTTTTTTTTTTTTTTAAGTACGGAAGTTGTGTATCATTTGGGTCATTTTGCATTATTTCGGGGGTGTTAGTACAACTGATAATAATTGTTGGGAATTTAAAGTTATGCAGAAGTACCGTAAAGTTGCGTGGGCGTTGTGATGATTTGGGGAAAACCTATGATTTGTTGCAATCTCCTATTGAGAGGGTTTCTTGTGACTTAGAAGGCTTGGTTGTTTTTTATAGTGTGCGTTATAATTTTTGAATATTATAATGGTGACTATTCGTTTCGTTGTTGTTGTATGAGATTACTTCTCACTGGCATGTTTTGAATTTTTTTAAATTTTATTTTAAGGTGATAGGGTCGATTTTGGCGAATTCAACCTTTTTTAAGTAGTGGTTTAGTTTAGTGGTTGTATAATCTTCTATTTTCTAGCGAGTATAATTATGAATTAATGGTGTTAGATAGACAAGTTTCAGTCTGCGGTTATTGTTTGATTAGTCCATGACAGAAAGTTGATTTTAAAGGAAAGAGTTCTAGGGTTAGTATTTTTTTTTTGTTACTTGACCCATGACGTGACACTGACGAACTGTTCCTGTAGGCCATCCCAAAGACATGAGAGCCACAAGAAAACGTCTTCAGCAGCCGGAAAAGTATGCAGACCGAGTGGACCGTATACGATATAGGCTTTCACGATTTTCGGGAGAATCTGCAGACGTTTGGATGGCAATGGGCATGGTTTCTATAGTCGCCGTCATCCGCAAGGAGGCGTTCAGCTCATCACAAGGACCTTTTTGCAGTACGTGCATAATTAACATAGGTCTGTTCAGTTGCAGGCCATATTGGAGATTACAAGTCGCCAGCAACACAGTGTGTGAGGAAACGCGATCTACGCTGATCTGTTCATGGAACACGTAGTAGTTGATACGTGTTCCCAAGGCTCGATTTGCAGCCGTGAGGGTGGCTGTTATTGTTTTTTTTTTTATTTAAAAAGGATAGACCTCTGCTGCCAGGACATGCAGCCTTCATAATGGTGTATAATTTTTTTAAAGATTTCTGAGCCAGTCCCCAAGTGAACTTATGTTATGTATGTAATGGTACCTGGGACAGGGACGTCCCAGGTGGTTGGTCCGAGCTCTATTAAGTATATAATTCCGTTTCAGTGACCTCGCAGGTTGGGGTATGTGTTCGTATATCCAGTGATCTAGCAGGTGGCGTGATAGGTACCAACAACATACAGTAGGCCACCACCGGACCGTTGCCGAGTTTCGTTGGCCGAGGCTAAGAGTTTTGTGGGCAGTGGCTGAGGCTGATATTAATAAACAGGCAATTTTTGCGAAGCACTTTATCTAATTTTGTCTGCTATCAGTTTTGAATGAATGTCTGGAGCAAATTTGCTCATTACATGCAATTGAAAGTCATTTACTTCCAGCACGAAAACTATGTTCTTCATGTTGACAGGTTCTGGTCTTTCTCACCTAACTTACGTACGGTTCTTGATAAGAGACACCTTTTATCTTGTCTTGTCCCTCGTAAATGTGGCAACCAGTGTATGCTAAAATATGTGAAGCAGAAAGAGTCATACAGAAGTAGCTGTTTGCAGGTAAAAATTACCGTTCAGAATACGTTTTCTTGAAACTTTGGAAATATGACACGGCATTTATTGAAGTTGGGATTTGATAAACGTTCATAAACTCTTTCATTCGGGGTCCTTATTCTTGATTATTTGCTAGTACGCTCGAAGGAAGAGGGAGTTCTTAGAAAGTTTATTTATGTCACTGGCGATGAACTCATTATGTATGTTATCTGAGGATTACAGACAACCAATCTAATCCAGCAATTGCATGCGTTATTCAGCAGTTACCTTTAAAGACCGAGAGATTGTACTCAAAAATTTTATTCAAGAAGAGACATTGCCTAGCACATGTATTCTCTGATTTATAATTCGATGAAAGCGTCAGTAAAATAATTTTTCAGTTATCGAATTTCTTCCATTTCTCCAGAATCTATTTTCGGCAATGGTTCCTTATATCTCCCAGTGGTGATACGTCATTTTAGGTCTCTATATTCCCCTATTCTCGTAGGTAGGACAATCATTTGCCTTTACGGGTTTCCAGTTTCTTCAGTGATTCTCACTGTTATTGAATGATGGTGTGCCGACAGTGACTATGACCTCTTGTTACCAAATTAATGAAAGTAAATACTGATTCTTGGACCTTGTTAACATTCCATCATTTGTTTGGCACTGTAGGCGATGCAGCATTTTAGGTTTTCAGGAGGAAAGGGGTAACGGGTCTCGTCTCTTATTTACAATTTTAGGTTGTGCAATGGAAACCTCCGAGTTCAAGCGAATATGCTATGCATTGCTACCTAAAGCAATTCTCCTTCTGTTTTATAATTTACTTTCATTTTTATCTGTTTGTTTATCAGTTTGTTAATTTTTTCTTTTCTAATAGCTGACCTCTTCTTTCTGTATTTACTATTACCTTCTGTTACTTCTTTCAAATTAATAATAATAATAATAATAATAATAATAATAATAATAATAATAATAATAATACATCTATATAGGACTTGAACCATTTGCATAACAGAACTGATGTTTGCTTAGGCTACTTGTTAAGAGGACTTCAACCGAGTGAGGCCGTCTCTGTGCATGACATCTACAACTCTGTATAGCATATTGTAAATAATAAAAAAAAATATATATATTATTAGCTTTTGATTCTCCCACTACTATTCTGTTCTGACAGGTATATTACGTAAAAAATTCTCAAAGATGAGACACGTTCACTTTTCCTAATGAAATATCTTAAATGTTTAAAGCATTCATGAACCAGGGAATACTTTAAAGAACCACATTTTAAAATAATTTTCTGTACTTGTTTATGTTTAAGTATATATGTATAGATTTCGAAAGTTAAAAGTGCTTATGGCCGCCGAGCATTATAAAATGGAGTATATTAGTACATGGTTATACTGAGATCATTATTACCTTTAAAATTATAAGCCCACGAAGTTCTTTTTGGCCCCGAATAAGTCTTGTTAAATCTTTTCTGAATTATTTGTTTTTATCTTTTGTTGTTCCTTCAAACTATGTAAGTGGAGTCATGCGAAAGATAATGCATTAAAAGCAAAATTCTCAAATACGATATGCAATATACAAGGGTGTTTCAAGATTTTATCTTGTATGTAAGTGTAAATGACATAATTCAGACAGGCAAGGTTGTTTACGGTCTTTCAACGCTATTGCAGAAAAAAAATCCGGCAATTTTTTATATAGGGTGCAAAATAGCGAGAGCCATCTGATGATCAAGAAAAGAAATAATACGTACGAATTCGGTTAAATTCACTTCTCTTAATGTTCATCAGGTGGCCTCATATTGCACTTTTTACCACTTGGGCGATTCAGCTTTAACATTAGCGGACAAAGTGTTATATATACGTATTAAATTGGTATTATTGCTATACGTTTTAATAGGATTCCATTTGCTATAACTCTAGAATAAACGTCTGGTGTAAAGTTCACATTACAGTACATACAAATTAAAGTCATTTGCTCTAATTATAACAAACATATTCATTGCGGTAACTCGGCTTTTTAGTCCTTACTGATAATGGTCCGTCCCGTCCTGACAGACCTGAGGCTCCTATTGAGAAAGGACGATTTGTTTGAATTCCCTACAAATGAAAGAAGCATCCTTTGTATGTGAAAATCAAAAGGACCAGGTATAGGAAGCCAGTCACCTTACCTGCAAGTGAACGCCACCTCTCAGAGCATCGTGACTGTGCCCATTTAAGCTGCCCTCACCCTTAGGAAGTAGTAAAAACGGAAAATTAGGAAAAAAATAAATAGAGTTATTGGTTATCATATTCTTTACAGCAAAGACCTAACAAATGTTATGGAAAGCTATGATTATAATGACTGTAATATATGGGTATAATACAAAGCTCATTTACAGGCAATTTAACATTGATGAAACTGCTTTCGATATATCATTAATTCTTCTTCTTCTTTTAACTTGCTGTTTTCCCATTTGTATGAGGGTAAGCACGATGCCTTCTTTTGAAGGACTTTGAATTGGTTTTGGGGTAGACTTTGTAGTCTCGATCTTTAATCTACCACACAAAATGATTGATATGAAGATTTACCTTGCGAAAAAGAGCAACTGAGAGTTGGTGATTTTGCTTTGCTTTAAGGTTGAGGCATCTGACGTGACGAACCTTCACCAACAAGTGGATAATATGAACTGAGGACGAGAGAGGGCGAGTCGTGTTTCTTGATTACTGTATCTACATAATACCAAATATTTTTGTCATAAGATACGGTTTTCATGGTTTCACTTATGAAATCTTGTAGTATATGAGAGTTTATAGATAATATTTTATAATTATGTAAAATCTATAAACAATGTGGGATGTCGAACGGGGAAATAAAAAAAAGATGGTGTACCTGAAAGCTTCACATTGTGGGGCTGTGCTAAAGGTCAAGAGAATCATTATTATCATTATTCATTTTAGCTATAAGAGAGCAAGTTTTTAGATATACGTATACATAAGCAGGTAATTCTCCGACATGCATTAATCTAATTCTTTCCACAATCAATCTTGTATAAATTTATGGAGTAAATTTACACACTACATACAGATGAGAGTACTTTACTTACAACATGAAAAATATATTCGTCATGTTGGATGAGTTTTTTGTTCTTCGTAATAATGGTCTTTCCGGTCTGACATACGCGCTGTTCTCAGTGAGTGAGCGCGTTTTGTTTTCTCTTGCTCCCAGTAAATGTAGAAGCCACTTCATGTTAAAGTATGTGTAGGAGAAGGATTCATACAGAAATAACTCATTCTACCTACTTATAAAACTAACCCCCTTGAAAACTTCGGAAATGTGATTCGGTGATTATGAATGTTGGGATCTGATAAAGGTTCATAAATATTCTTATATACCTATACTGTACATCTAACAGGACCCACAGTAAAAGGACTGATGTATATCACTGGCGATGAACACAGTACGTATATTAACTGAGGATTATTGGGAACCAATTTCATCGTGCAATTACAGTCGTTACTCTGGCTTTGCGCAAAAGACAGAGATTACACAGCGGACTTGTATTCACAAGATTATGCTTAAATGGGTGACAGAGAGAGACAATACTTGGCACATGAATTATATATAACTTGTGGTTTATAATTGAAAAAAAATAGGCAGGACAAGTCTGTTCTGAGTACTAAATTCCCTCCTTCTACTTCGAAATCTATCTTCGGCAGCAGTGCCCAGTATCCTCAGGGGAGAAGCTTCATTTTATGTCTTTATCTTATAGACAAGAATACCAGTCTTCCTTCAGAGTTTGTTGTTTAACCTTACTGCCTGCTTGTTGCATTATATCCAGTCTTGATATGAGCGTTGTTTCATTTTTGACATTATGCGAATCCTCCCTCAGTCATCAGGGGTATGCACTGATTTTCTCTCTCCATGACTCGGTGTTTTCCAGAGTAAATTATTGTGTTCTTGCTTTAGCTTGAACCAAGATTTCACAACTTCCTATATGTTAAAAAAAGCAAAGCATATTTTGCCAAGCTGTTTAATTTTTTGATCAAAAAAATTTTCTGCCCTTCGACGCAAGTTAGAAAATTCACATTTTAACTGATTGGATGGGAGCTCTCCACTAATACCTCCCCCCCCCCCGGCCCTGGCCCGCCCTTTAAAATACTGTGATGAACATATAAGGATTTTATTTTTTAGCAGTCTTTTATCTTTTATTTAAATTTCTACTTTTTGACTTCTCAACACTTCTAGTTCCTTCTGTACCTTTATTGACGGACGCATTCCTTGTATTGACAGTGGTTACGACTAATGGTTACCAAAGAAATGAATGTGAAAAAGGATGCTTACACCTAGCTGAGTATTCCTATATTTGTTTGGAATTATACAAGATGCAGCATTATTGTTTTTAATTGCTTAGCAGTTTGGGTTAGAGAAAGAGAGATGATAGGAAGGAAGCAACAACGATTCTCTTCACCTCCTGGTATTTCCACTTTTGCATCTGTATAGGATTTGGGCCATTTGCTTAATAGAATTGTTGCTTTCTTGGGCTATTTGTTTACGAAAATTGACGTCCCTCTGTAAATCATTTACAATTCTGACATGTAGATAACAAAAAAAGTGGCTCTCATTGTATTCTTTTTTGACAGGACTTTAAGTAAAATCTTAAAGAAAAGACGCGCTCACTTTTCCCAAAGAAATGCTTGAATTATGCGTTTTAGGCTTTAGTTAACTCCTGAGGTTACTTTTACTCACTGTATATCAAAATTATCTTCTGGTTTAAGTAAAGGCACACGCGTGAAGATAATGAAAATTAAAGGTGATGAGTATCAAATTTTCTTCTTCGTTAAATTTCAAAGTGAAGATATATTTGGATTTCGATCACATGATCAGCATTACAATTATCAGTATTGACGAAGCTTTCCATGGCCCAGAGTTAAGTAGGTATAAAACCTGCGAAATATTTTCTAAATTTTTTAAAATTCATTTTCCTTCGAACTATGTGACCGAGTCCAGATGAAAAGATAATGCATTAAGGGTAGGAACCCAAACTGCAAAAGTATTTTGAGTGAGGTATTTTAATATTTAGTCATCCTTAAATTAGTGCATCAATACATCATTGATATAACTATAATTAACATGATAAAACTGGAAATAGAAAGACATGAAGGAATTCTTTAGGGTCCTTTCACCCCAAGTGGTAAAAAAAAAATCAGATAAATTCTGGTGTGAGGCACAATATTGAAGACCTAGTTTGGTGATTCCTTTTTAATAATAGGGGATGAAATATACGAACTTGCATTACTACAAAAGTGTTGCACTTTTTCTTAATTTTTGAAAACACACACTCACACACACACACACACACACACACACACACACACACACACACACACACATATACATATATATATATATATATATATATATATGGGATCAACCTAGCAGTCAAAAAACCAGAGAGGTTCAGTAGAGAGTAGGTACCATCCTCGGGGCTGGGAGTTAAACGGTGGGCCTAGTGACGCGCTGGCCACGTGTCATAGGAATTGGGACCTGTCCCCACTGGCTGTCTGATAGTAACAGGAGATCGGTGAACACCCAAGCCTAGAGGCCCAGGAGGACTTTAACTTTAACTAATTCAATTATATATATATATATATATATATATATATATATATATATAAAAAACCAGAGAGGTTTTAGTAGGAGATAGGTACCATCCTCGGGCTATATATATAAACATAATATAGTGACGCGCTGGCCACGTGTCATAGAATTGGGACCTGTCCCCACTATGGCTGTCTATATATTCTGAAACAGGGAGATCAGTATATACCCTATGATATATATATATAGGCCCAGGATACTTTAACTAACTAATATATATATATATATATATATATATATATATATATATATATATATATATATATATATATATATATATATATATATATATATATATATATATATATATATATATATATATATATATATATATATAAATGTCTTTTCCTGTAATACCATAGTGTATATATGAATATAAAAGATATATAAAACACTATTTAAACACACAGATATATATATATATATATGAAATATATTATATATATATATATATATATATATATATATATATATATAAATGTTTAAATAGTGTTTTATGGGTTTTTTATATTTATATATATATATATAGAATAGTATTTTATGGGCCTTTTTATATTCATATATATATATATATATATATATATATATATATATATATATATATATATATATATATATATATATATATATATATATTTTTTTTTTTTTTTTTCTTAAGAATTCATACCTCCCTCATGTAGCAGCCAGTGTGTCATTTATCCTTTGGCGTCTTTTCTCCTTTCACTTGACCATGGGGGCAAGTAAACATGGCGGGCGAAGGAGACCCAGCGTACCTTGAACTAGAGCAAGGCAGTTCGCACCAGTTTTCACTAATGTAGGGATCACCTCCCCCACTCAGCTGATCACTTGATGGGGGAGTAGTTAGGTATTGCGGGCTTAGGGGACATATTGAGGCTGGGAGATAGCTAGGACCTTAACCTCTAAGTACTTAATCTTAAGGCCATTACCCTTCGCTCCCTTTGCTGGCTGTATGACTTTTGCAGGTTGGCGTAGGCTTACATCTCGACACAAACAGCCACAGGAAACGCACACTGTTCCCTGATAACAAGCAGAGGCCTCCAGAATCCCATCACGGACGCATGTCCAGCGCTTCCTTCCTCCTCCGCTGGTGAAAGCTAACTTCGATAACCAGCCGAGTCGATCATGTCTGGCGCCCACATCTGTAGGTCAGGTTCGTTGATCGCAAGTAGTCAGTAAGCCAGTCCTTTCCCTTCCCCCTAAAATTCCTTGATTTTTCCATTCCTTCAGACTTCAATTCCTTTCTCCACAAAAGCATTTCCCCTTCGTTAAGTCATCCTACTTCGAGCAGCCCGTAAATTGCCCCATGACTTGCTTTAAAATCAACTTAAAATGATTCAGTGATAAGTATCCCAATATCCCTTCCCCAGTGCAAAATAAGGGCAAATTAGTCTAAGTGATATAAGTGTCTGATTCCTCCCCGTGCGAAGATTTATTGTTTAATGGACAGCAGGGGAAATTTCATTGTTTCCGTGTGGTACTAACTCTGGACCTCACTTCCAGGAGTCATCATATCTTGCACAGTTTGCAAACCTATGCCCCACTAGTTCTGACTGCCATCCAAATTTCGCAACCATTCCTGGTCGCAGCCTAATCGCAAGACTCCATTGCGCCCGCCGAAATCATCTTAATTAACTTAGTGCCTTTACCCTGGAATTCACCCCTTCCAATGTACTATTGTCTGTAACCTGTTGTAATTTTACCATAACAGTCTCAGTTGTTATCACGGGTTCTTGTACCTGAGGCCCTTCATGTTTACATTGCTTATTTGCAAATCACTGTATTGTTGATCTACTGTATGTAATTTAAACGGTTGTAACTGTTTACATTTTACATTCCTTTTTTTTTTCTCTTGCATATTTGCCCCAGTCTCTGTAAATAAACCCCCTTTAATTGTAAAAGAATTCTAATTCCAAATGGCGACCTTAATTATTTACGTAAATCCAGGAAGATTCTAAGGTGAGTTTCCAGCAGCTTTCTTTTTGTTTATAAACTCGGACCCCCTTGGTCCATCGGCAGTCAAAAAAGATAAACTGTCCCAATTCTCTCCCCAACCAAGGACCCAGTTTATAACAATATATATATATATATATATATATATATATATATATATATATATAATATATATATAAATATATATATATATATATATATATATATATATATATATATCTCCGTTGGAGATAATTGTCGCCGAAGGAAAATTTATATAAGTGATAAATGAATTGGAATTTAGGGAACAGAACCCGCGACGAAAGCCTTACCTGGCGTAAACATTGAGCCATCAGAGAGGCTCAATGGTTTAGATGACCTGAATAGGTTCGTGGGTTCGTGTCCCACGATTCCAATTCATTTATCACTTATATAAATTCTCGGCGACAATTCTCCAACGGAGATATACCTAGTGACATTTGCATGATTGTATAAAAATCATCGGTGTGATAAAATTTCATATATATATATATATATATATATATACATAAGATACGAAAATTTATATAACCTTGTTTTTAACTTACCTGGCAAAAACCGTGCAGGTTGGTAGATGACCAAAGTAAGCCGTCTCTTTCTCTCTATTGCATTCTCCCTCCCTCTCTTAAGCTCTAATACAATTCTACATCTAAACTGGTATGTTTAAATCAAATCTGGGATATATAAATAGACTTCATTTCGTAAACCCAACGTGAGATTGATTAAGTAAAAAAAAACTGAGCTAATAGCAGGTTATGAAACATAAGTGATGACAAAAGAGAAACCAAAATCCTTCCCCCACATTGAAACTAAGTGTCCCATACTAACACATAAGTCCATTAGTCAGACACAATAAAGACAGATATCTAAAATATTCAACCGCGACCATTGTCCATGCTATTTGCACACCTGTGCGTGGTTTATCCCAGTAGCATCTGTCAATCAAAGAAACATTCTTATATTAGTCTAAATATGAGATAATGCAGGATATTTCCTATTACACAATTAAAACCCAAATAAAGAAAATGCACAAATAATAATAAAAACCACAAGCATTAAGAAATAATAAAATACACGGCACGGCATTAAATGTTCACCAACTGTCTTGAGCTTACCTTTCCACCGTTTATGATAACCAGCTCCAACGACAATAACGCCCCATATTTCACAAAAGATCTCGCACTTGCCTTATCAGCCACTCCCATTCGAACAAACGAACTTACATCGCTGCAGTGACACTCCCTGCCAATCCGGAGCTGTAACCGGATAAGGCTTCTGGAAGTTTCTATGCTGACTTTACTTCCGTTCACACGTGTGTCGTACCTAAGGGCCTTTGGGAAGACTGACAATGCTGAATTTGCGCCGGAAGTGCCTAGTCGTGATCGGACCGTGGCGTACCAATATGTAATAAAATACACACACACACACATATATACACACACACACACATATATATATATATATATATATATATATATATATATATATATATATATATATATATATATATATATATATATATGTGTGTGTGTGTGTGTGTGTGTGTGTGTGTGTTAAAATTAAAAATGCTTTGGTTTGAACAGAAATGAATATAAAAATAAAACACTTTGGCAGTAATGAGAATTCGGATATCGAATCCTCCATCCCCTTATATTAAAATGGAGTCACGAAGTTACATAATATATGGCTATATACAAAATTGTCTCACTTTAGAAAATATATATATATATATATATATATATATATATATATATATATATATATATATATATATATATATATATATATATATATATATATATATATGTGTGTGTGTGTGTGTGTGTGTGTGTGTGTGTGTGTGTAGCAGCCGAATTGATTTTTAGCTGTAATTTAAAGCCTCGCAAGGATTTACATTAGCCAGCAGTTGCTGTAACACCGAATTCACCAAATATTGAGGAGGTGAAGCGTGAATTTTCCATTCGGAAAGAAGTGAATGGAAAGTTTATGGAGCTGTTCGTTTCCAACGCTCGAAATAAAAGTTTACGAGGGGCGTTTGTTTGACTTCCTGCTCTGGTTTGAAGTGGTCGTATGTGAAAAATTTTATCTTTTATGTTTCAGGTAAAACAGGACGAGATATTTGAATGTTTTTATAGTGATTATGGGCTAGCATTTCTTGTCATATTGTTCATTCCTAATCTATTTATTTTTAATAATTTATTCTTGGTTGTTTATCGATCAGAATGTTGGCAAACTCTCAAGTAGAAACCAGCACACCAAGCGAGGATAGAAGGTCCCCTACACACACACACACACACACACACACACACGCGCGCACACACAACATACGTGTGTGTATGCTTGTATATATGCATATATATTATTTATGTACAATATAACATGTGAACTACAACATCCCCACTTTATGCAGATAAAATTCATATTTTCTGCTGCATATATTGCACTGAAAACACATTTCGGCATATCTATAGAATATCTTCCATATCTAGATCGCAAGTTTGAATGCAAAATATCTGAGGACCTTATGGGGCTTTACGCCAAGGAACAAAAACTGCAAAACTGGAACAAAATATGATTCCTAGTTCGAAAGCCACTGGTGTTAAGCCCATAAACGCTCACTGATGCTGATGGCTTTGTCTAGTCTAGTTTTAAATAGATAAATATTACCTTCCGTTACTAATGAACCCAACTTAATTAGAACCAGCTTTACACTAAATATCGCGCGAAGCACTTTGGATATTAGCTATTTTAATAGATAAATCGTTTTTCTGTCTCATGAATTGCTGAAACTTAAACTTCGCAAATTAGTATTAGGTTTGAGACTATCTTTAAGAGGAAAGCGATTTTTTGCGAAGTAAACTATTCAGCTTTAAAAGACAAGTATTAGAACAGTTAATTTATATAAAAAAAATAGAGAAAAGAGTGTAAAAATATGTCTCAGGTTTGTCCACATGGAGAATGCTGGATGTTTTGGCCTTCAGTGAGACAAAGGTGAAATGACAATGAATGCAGGATTGAAATGAATGAGTGATTGTGCCTGAGCTTGCTAACAGATATAGTTAGCGTTATATATATATATATATATATATATATATATATATATATATATATATATATATATATATATATATATATATATATATATATATATATATATATATATATATATATATATATATATATATATATATATATATATATATATATATATATATATATATATATATATATATGTATATATATATATATATATATATATATATATATATATATATATATATATATATATATATATATATATATATATATATATATATATATATATATATATATATATATATATATATATATATATATATATATATATATATATATATATATATATATATATATATATATATATATATATATATATATATATATATATATATATATATATATATATATATATATATATATATATATATATATATATATATATATATATATATATATATATATTTATATATATGTTTATGTATACATACAGTACTTGTGTGTTTGTGTGTGTGTATTTATATGTGTTCGCTTTATCAAAGGTCAATTTCTATTCAATAAAGAAACATTAATAAAAAACCATTCTATTTTCATGAGTACAGACGCATCTTTATTATTCTGTTTCAAATTATGAAAACAGAGACACCTCTTAAATAAACAAAAATTTTTCCCTTCCGATACAAAGAGGAAATGTCAATACTGGGTTTGTTTTCCTTGCATTTTTTTACCTGTTTTTATTCCCGGTTTTGACAAATATTTAAGCTCTTTTGAGGTGAGGCAACAGCTATAAAAATGCGGCTCTTTAAATTTTTTTTTTTTTTTTCTAATGCTCCTGCTGGAGATGAAGGGTTTCTTTTGGGATATCCGCTCTCGCTGTTATTTGTTCTTACTTTCCACCCTGAATGAGTCTTCTTCCCTATCTTCTTAGTAGCTCATCTTATATCGAAATTCCCGGACTCTATAATATTATTTGCAATTCTGAACAACTCTTTTGGCACCATTTGACAGATTAGATACGTAGCATTGGATTCATCCGTACATTTTTCTTTCAGAATCTTTTTGCCTTTCGAAAGAGTTGGTTCCATAATCACAAAAACATGTAATAAATGCGCCGATGTTTCTTCAGCGCAATCGAGTTTTATGTACAGCGCATAATCAAGGCCACCGAAAATAGATCTATGTTTAGGTGGTCTCGGTATAATGGTGTATGAGCCGCGGCCCATGAAGCTCTCAGCCGGCCATGGTGGCCTGTGTTGTTGCGTTGCCAGAAGCATGATTATGTCTAACTTTAACCTTAAATAAAATAAAAACTACTGAGGCTAGAGTGCTGCAATTTGGTATGTTTGATGATCAACATACCAATTTGCAGCCCTCTAGCTTCAGTGGTTTTTAAGATCTGAGGGCGGACAGAAAAAGTGCGGACAAAAAAAAAAAAGTGCTGACAAAATAAAATGCGGACTTACAGACAAAGCCGGCACAATAGTTTTCTTTTACAGAAAACTAAAAATGGCAGGAATTATATTGCCTGAAAGATAGATTTTGTTAGATGAGGTGATTGAATTTAATCCTTTATCCCAGATATTTTAATGATTTTTTCCTTTTCCACGAACTGAAACCGGTTTCCTGTTTCAAGGTTATGCGTTGACTAGACAGGAGCAATGCAGAATTTAAGTTCTAAAATGCTGTAGAAATAAGGAAAAATCGAAGAGGGTATAGACTACCAAGTCTTTATTTAAATAAATTGTTAGATATCTTTCTAGCTGGGAGCTTTACTTTTTTGTTATTTTGTCATTATGTTAAATTTATATGATTCGTTACTCATTGTGCTTTCCCGGGAAGGAGAGTTACCCACTGATTGAAAATATTAAAATGGAAGAGAAACGCTATAAATTTCGTTCTGAAAACGATTTTTTTACATTTTTTACAGTTAGGTGCAATAGACACACACACACACACACACACACACACACAGAGAGAGAGAGAGAGAGAGAGAGAGAGAGAGAGAGAGAGAGAGAGAGAGAGAGAGAATGCTTGGAAACAAATTAAAGTTGCAGTCACATTGACTAAAGATATCTGGAGAAAATAATTGCAGGAAACAGCTACAATTAAGAATATCTTTTTTCCTCAGACACAATGGACAGGAGGAAAACATGCGTACTATTTCTGTCACTTTAAAATATCAGGTTACTTCTGATAAAAGGCAACGTGAGAGAGAGAGAGAGAGAGAGAGAGAGAGAGAGAGAGAGAGAGATAGGGATTAGGGATATGTTTCATAATTCCAGGTTCAATTTCACTATTTGTAAAGAACAAATATTCTATAGCTGAAAAATACTAAATATTTTTTTCTACTTTGAAACGAACAGTGCATGAATTGAATCATTTGCCAATTTGTTTTTACTTGCTTTTATTTAACTTGACTTCTGAGTCTGTCTATCCGTCATAAAATCTTGTAACTCAATTTTCGACCTGTTCCCTTCGTCCGATGGACTTGAAATTTTGCATGGTTACTCAATCCCGGTGACAATACAACCTTACATGATTAGTAGGTCAGCAGTGACCTCTACTGACCCTATAGTGACCTCTCCCAGTATCTCAGGATTTGTATGAATGCCTTCGGATTTTTCACAACTTCTTTGACTCGGTAAAATCTATCTTCTGTATAACCCTTCCCTATTCCCTTTGACATTTCCCTCCCCCTCCCCATTCCGGAGCACACGATCAAGTGTTAATTTAGCTGTGTCCTCCCCCTCCCCTCCCTCTCCTACCCTTGCCTTTTCCATCCCATTCCCCACTCATCCTCCTCCCCATCCTCCCCTACCCCCTTTCCTCCCCCTCACCCTCACCCTCCTCTTTCCAAAGCACACATCAAGTGTTAATTTAGCTGTGTCCTCCTCCTCCTCCCTTTCCCTCTTCCATCCCATTCCCCACCCATCCTCCTCCTCCCTTCCCCTTCCTCCCCATCCCCCTTACCCTTCTCTTTCCAAAGCACACATCAAATGTTAATGTAACTGTGTCCTCCCCCTCCCCTTCCCTCTTCCATCCCCCTCCACTCCCACTCCCCCCTCCCCCTTCCGGAGCACACGATTAAGTGTTAATTTAGCTGTGGCATCCCCCCTCCACTTTCCTCTTCCCTCCCTTCCCCTTCCCTCTTCCACCTTCCCTCCCCCTTCCCCTCCCATCCCCCTTCCACTAATGAGACATATTTCATACAGATATAGTTCTTCATTGGATGGATGGATTGAGCTCTCGGCTAGCACGCTGTTGGCCCAACGTTCGACTCTACGACTGGCCAATGAAGGATTAGAGGAATTTATTTCTGGTGATAGAAATTCACTTCTCGTCATAATGTGGTTCGGATTCCACAATAAGCTGTAGGTCCCGTTGCTAGGTAACCAGTTGTTTCTTAGCCACATAAAATAAACCCAATCCTTCGGGCCATCCCTAGGAGAGCTGTTAATCAGCTCAGTGGTCTGGTTAAACTATGGCTCGTGTGGACGTCTGTCGAAAATTACCCTTAAGAGGGAGTTTGTCTTGCCTAAAAGAATTACCCCATTTCGTTTAGGAACTGCAATCAAATCATAAAAAGCAAAATATTGATTAAACAAATAAAATATGTCTAAACAAATAATTGGATATCTGAATGAAGAGCATCAAAGAATATGAAAAGTAATAGAGCTAAATAAATCATGAAGGCCAGTTAAATAATTTTCTCTCTGTACGTCCTTTTGAACCCATAGTTGTAAGTAAGCAGCGCTCTTGAGCAAAGAGCTACCTTCCTCGTTCTAGACTTGAAGCGAATGTTCTATTTCCTTTCGCAATATCCTGTTTCAGGTGTTTTCCCCCCCCAACCCCCCTCTCTCTCTCTCTCTCTCTCTCTCTCTCTCTCTCTCTCTCTCTCTCTCTCTCTCTCTCTCTCTCTCTCTCTCATGTATTCCAAATAAATAATTTCTTTAGGAATCCTTTCACCGTGCCTACATTTTCGGAAAACTTCCATATTTTCGTAATAAGGCTGACAATTTTACTAGAAATACCATGCAATCTTGTATTTCCTTCATGAATAGTGTCAATAGGTCGTGTTTCAGGTGTCCTTTGTGTTAACGTGTTTTTTACATAGCAAGTATACAAATAATATTTTCTCGGGGCTTGACTTTCATGGCTTCATTATATACATTTAAGGTTACTTTTTTTTTTACTTTTATATATTGATAGCCAATTCTGAATTACAGGCCTTCACAGATACTTTAGTACTACGGTAATTTACTTTGATTTTACTATGCTGGCATTGTGCATCATTTCACCTATGGCAATGGGCATGTGCTACAATTATTGTTAGTTCAAGCGGCATTCCAACCATGATATTTTAGAATTACTGAAAAGACGAATTCGAGTGGATCGACTTCGACTTTAGGGGGAAAATTTGGTTAAACTAACTCCTTCACTGTAGAAATTCAAAGTTTTACAAGGGCCTGCTAAAATATTAGTTTCCTCTAAATACAAATTTGTAAAAGGATAGAAATTTACTCAAGAAACTAGGGAATTATGAGCATTTACTTGACCTGTTTACTATATCTATAATAAATCTCAGGTAAAATTGCTCCGAAAACTCACTTGATAAGATTAATAGTTTCACAGCTCAAAGAGGTCCAGCGCAACCAATTTGGTGATTGAAGAAAACTTTCAACTCTTGATAGTCGTCGTGGACGGGCTTGACTAAAAATCGTATTTCATTAACGCGGTCTTTTATGTCTTCCTTACCATGATGCCAGGAAAAAACATTACAAATTAACTAACGCTAATCGTTAAACTTATCATGTTATATTACCTGCCACCGAGTTTAACCCTGCGTTACTCCCCTGGGGTGTTTTGGCACCCCAATTTTGCTTAAGTGCTCGTAATTATTTCTTTTTCTCCCTCCTAGTACTCTCCTGACTCAAGAAGGGTGTGTCACATATAGTGTTGCTAAGTTGTGGGTCAGTTGTCTTGGGAGCTAGATGTCGTTTTGGCCTTCTAGGGTGTTCAGTCACCCCCACCAGACTAACACGAAGAAAGAAAGAGGGTGGATAAGCTTGCCTCAGTTAGGCAAATATTTCATATGTTTGTAGAAAATTGCATAAAGAACTACACCCCATCAGAATTTGTGACTATAGATGAAATGCTTGTAGCCTTTAGGGGCCATTGTCCCTTTTGGCAGTATATCCCCAGCAAACCAACCAAATATGGCATCAAAATACATGCACTGTGTGATGCAAAGACATTCTATATATGTAACATGGAGATATATGCCGGAACATTGCCAGATGGGCCATTCAAGGCTGATAAGCAGTACAATACATCACTGGCCGTGGTAACAAGACTCATTTCTGACATCTCTGGGTCTGCTAGAAATGTAACATTTGATAACTGGCATACCAGCTATCCACTAGTGGAATAACTACTTCGTGACCATAACTTGACTGCTGTGGGGACCCTTAGAAAGAACAAGAGAGAGATTTCCCCAGAATTCTTGGTGACAAAGAATAGACCTCCTGTGGACAGCATGTTTGGATTTGGAGACAACCTTACATTAGTCTCATACATGCCAGAGTAGGAACAAGAAGAAAAATGTGGTGCTCGTTAGGAGCATGCACCATGATGCAAAGATAGACGAAGCTACAGGTGATGACAAGAAACCTGAAATCATCACGTTCTATAATTCAACCAAAGGAGGAGTAGATGTGGTCGACATGATGATGAATAAGTATAGCGTTTCCAGAAACAGACGGCGTTGGCCTCTAACTGTGTTCTTTGCTCTCCTGAACATCGTCTGCGTAAATTCGTATGTCCTGTATGCTCACAACCCACAGAATAAACTTAAGCGCCGCAAATTCATCAAGAAAGTATGCATGACGACGCTATTAGAGGACACTCTAAAGAGGAGACTCCAGAACATTCGCCTGCCAAAAAGTCTCAGAACAGAGATTGCAAGACTGTCCCCCGAAGCTGCAGAAGCAATAACCTCAACAGACTCACAGACATTACAATGCCAAGCAAAGAGATGTGTATTTTGTGCCAGGTCAAAGGACCGAAAGGTGAAAACAGTATGTAGCACTTGCTGTAAACATGTTTGTAAGGATCACAGTAAGATGACTGTGAGCTGCATAGATTGCGAAAATACAGCAAGTGGTGAATCAGAGTGAAAGTAATGCTATATGCAATGAGCTCACACTGATTTTTTTTTTTTCAATTTCAATTCATGGAAATATTTTTTGATAATGTTTAAGTTTATGCAACAAATTTAATGTTATGTAATGAGCTCACTTTTTTTTGACATTTCAACTCATGGAAACATTTTGTGTATACTTTTGATAAAGAAACCATGTTTATGTTTATGTAACAAATGTATAATAAGCTTAATTTCAATAAATAATTATATCTTTAGATCAAGTTTTCATTTAATGTACTTTGTACGGGAGATTTGCTTATTTTGTAATTTTTTAAATTAATATTCATCAAAAATATTAAAAAGTCACACAAAATGGTGTATCCTGTGGGCATTTTCAAAGTAAATGTGGTCTGAATCAGCATTTTGGTAGTTTTTCCTTAGTTTTATAATTCATTTTCTTGTACTATTTTATATTAATATCAATCAGCTACAAGCGATGCAAACTGTTCAACAGGGATTGTAGATATATCCTGAACCAGCAGTATGACTATATTTTACATAGTAGTAAAATTATAAATATTTTTGTATTGGGGTGCGTAAATACCCCAGGGGAGTACTCATGTTTGCGAACCAGTGGGTGTAATCCTTTACGGAAATTGTTAGCTGTTATATAAAATCTAATGGTTTCAGTTAGATAAAATTGAAAGTCCACTTAACTGCGTTAATCCAGATACATTTGGCAGATATTTCTAAACGGAGATTCGATCCGGAAAACGCTTTTATCAGGCGACTTTGCTAAATGGAGATTCTTTATTGCCCGAGTCTGGGTTCCAAATCGTTTTTTGATACTCCACTCTATCCCTCTGTCACACGACCGCTGATTATTTTATTTTAAAGACCGTTATCTCTCTCTCTCTCTCTCTCTCTCTCTCTCTCTCTCTCTCTCTCTCTCTCTCTCTCATTGTTCATTTCTATTTTTAACACTCAGTCGATGTGCTTTGTTTTCCTCATTCACATTCAAACAAATCTGGTGATAGCCTACTAATCTATTTCTGGTTTTCATGGCACTTTCAAAAAGTTCTCTTTGTTCCGTATTCTCTGTAACTTGAATATTCACAATAACTTCATAAATGAACACCAATTAAGAATCATAATTTTGCTATCTTTGTAATCGGAGAGACATGAGATAGCATTATTTCCAAAACATAAAAAAAGTTTTGTTCGCAAATATTAATATGAAAGCAACACCCAAGAAAATTAGCAACACTCGAAGATGCGATTCCCATTAACATTAATTAGGGACCGTAATGATCGAACAGCATTATCGAGCATTAGCGAACTGTAATATGCATAACAGCTATCCGGGGAATTGTCGGCAGCGGAAAATTGAGCAGTATATATCTTCTCTCATTAGCCTTCGTGCCTATTTTCCCTGGTTTATAGACCTGAGAGAGAGAGAGAGAGAGAGAGAGAGAGAGAGAGAGAGAGAGAGAGAGAGAGAGAGAGAGAAGGTTTAAGCTGTAAAAGGAGAAAGAATTACCATTTATAAATTTTCGTAGATGTTTGTAGACTGCATGAAAGATAGACATAAAGAGTGGAGTTTGATTGGTCATATATATAAAGAGAGAGAGAGAGAGAGAGAGAGAGAGAGAGAGAGAGAGAGAGAGAGAGAGAGAGAGAGTCTTAAGCTGTAACAAGAGAGAGAATTATTATTTAAATTTTCGTTGCTGTTGGTAGATCTTCAAGACAGATTGACATAAAAATAAAGAGGGGAGTTTGACTTGTTCACATGAAGAGAGAGAGAGAGAGAGAGAGAGAGAGAGAGAGACTTAAGTTGTAACAAGAAAAAGAATTGTCATTTAAATATTCGTTGATATTTTTAGACCTTTAATATAGATTGACAGATAGAGTCAAGTTTGACTTATACTATATGAAGAGAGAATTACTAAGCATTCCTACATTTCATTTTGTTGACAAGTAAGAGGGAACATTTTTATAAGTAAAGAATCCCATTTTTATTTATATATCAAATGTTAAGTTTTTGAATAAAGTGATGTCACATTTTTAAAATATACGGTATATAATAAGAAAATATATACCTTCAACTAAAATTATTATTACAGAGACTCCAAACGAGAAATACCATTTCACTGATGATACTGTTACAAAGAAAAGAACAGGAGAATTTGAATGCCATTCAGCCTCAAAAAGAAAGATACTTAAAACATACGGAAAGAGACACAAAGAACAGTTCTCTGATTCTTTTAATTAAGCGGGAATGGATGCCTTAACGGAAATAAAAAGGGGGAACGTAACAAAAGACAGGAAACACAAAAGAGCCAGTTTCGCTTTTTCTTAAATGGAGGAAAATAATAATAAGACAGTCTAATCGTCTGTTGTGGGCCTGTCTGCCCGTCTCTTCCACGAGCGTCACATGCCATGAATTTGTATTATCTCTCTCTCTCTCTCTCTCTCTCTCTCTCTCTCTCTCTCTCTCTCTCTCTCCAGCTTTTGTAACAAGTCCGTGAAGAGATATTTGATCTGCCATATCTTTACATAATAAAGCAAAATAAACTTAGCATCATCTCTATTTCTCCCTCTCTCTCTCTCTTTCTCTCTCTCTCTTCGCAACACACACTCCCCACAAACACTACATACACAGATGCGCACATACACACACACACACGCACAAACACACACACACTTACATAAGGTATAAAGGTAGCAAAATCTCAGTACGATCATACTGATGGATACAGTAATGATAATTAAAGTATTACGTAAGAATATGTTGTTTCCAATTTCTTTACTCTTTTACGGAAACTTTGAATGAAACAATTATTATCCAATAGACATTAGACTTGTATTTATATATATATGTATATATATATATATATATATATATATATAAATATATATATATATATATATATATATATATATATATATATATATATATATATGTACATATGTATATATACATATATATACACATATATATATATATATATATATATATATATATATATATATATATATATTTATCATATATATTTTTATATACACATGTTATACACACTGCAAACACATGTCACAAACACACACACACACATATTTATATCTGAAGGGGAGAGTAGTGATATATATGGAATATATAAGTGATAAATGATATAATTCATTTATCACTTATTACTTTCTCTGGCACATTTTCCAACGAGATATACTGAGGTATTATTCTTTGTCTTTGCCATTTGTAGTTTCATGTGTTTATATTTAAATTATATATGTGTCTCATTCTTATATATAATATGATAAAAATATATAGCAACATATATATCTTTTATTACTTTTCTTCCTAAATTTTTAAGAAACTGAAATTTATTCCCTTACACCAGTTCACTGTGTTTGTACTTAAAAACTGATGTGATGTCTCATTTATATTAGAATATGATAAAAATAATAAACTAATCTTTTAGTGGATAATAAAAAGTGTTTAATTAAGTGAAATTTATCTATCTATCAATAAAGACTTACAAAGAGGATAATCTTACATTTTAAATGATAGAAGATAGATAAATATTTGATATATGGATATTGCAAAAGTTTTAATTAATGGCCATTTATCTATTCATATGTTCATTCATCAATATATATATGTATATATATATATATATATATATATATATATATATATATATATATATATATATATATATATATATATATATATATAGTGATAGATAAATAGATAAATTAGCCCATTTATTAAAACTTTGTAATTCATCCTCATCTCAAATATCTATCCTATCATCTATCATTTACATTATAAGATTATTCTTTGTAAGTCTTTGTTGATAAGGGAATAAATTTAGATTTATCAAAACACTTTTTATTGGTACTAAAAGATTAGTGCGATTATTTTTTATCATATTCTAATTACAATGAGAGAATCAGTAATTTAAAATGCAAACACAATGGACAGGCAAAGACAAAAGATAATGTGTATTCCTTAAAAACGTGTCAGGGGAAAAGTAATAAGTTCTGTTTTAAGCTAATGACTGATTAGTTAGGTAGATGGATAGATAGATATGTTCTTAAAATATTACCATCTTTCTCACCTGCTTTTATTTACCATCTAGCTTCACCCAAACTTACAAACTTATTTTTTACTATGAACACATTGGGGAAAATACGAAGTACGACAGTAAAAAAGATATTGAAATGAGAAAGGTCAAATGAGTGTCTAAACTCAAACAGAAAAATATAAAGCCACGGGAACTCACGATGGTTTTCATTCGTCCTCCAAAGCGTTCGACCAGTTGTATTTAAAATAGCAACCGCCTAAACATGGATGAACAGAAAGCACAAATGTCACAGTGATGTTGATTTAAACCCAGCATGAATTGTGTTTAGCTTTTCAGTTGGATTTTTGGGTATTTAGAATTGTATTTCTGTTAGCTCTTACTTTCTTGAATATGTTTTACTCTGTTAGCAATACCTCTGTCGTGGGTCATTCGCTGAAGAACTTATGTGAATTAGGTCTTGAAATACAACATTATGGTCGAACTGAGGTTGTGCCAAAAATTTAGTGTCCTTGCATTTCCAATAATCCATAATCCCAGAGTTTTACGAATGTCCTTCAGTAACTTTCTGAGATATATTTGAAAAAACCTAACAACCAAGCAATTAAACAGGCGAATACAGGACACCATTTCACATAGACAATATCAACAGAATACGCATTGCAAAGATGGAGCCCCTATCATGTATAGTTCAAAATTATCATAAAGTGGAATTCCTCTTTGACCTTATGCATGATATCGACATAGAAACTATGGATGCATTAGATTTATGAAAAATATACTTGTTCAAAGTAACCTTATCCCTGGAGGACAGAAAGAAATAAAAAAGTTAGGTGGAACAGGGAGTAAACACCCTATTGACAAGGTATGGTATTTATTCTATATATATATATATATATATATATATATATATATATATATATATATATATATATATATATATATATATATATATATATATGTTTTACAAATATTACTGCTGTTCGCCCTCGTAACTTTGATTGTAAGTAATATCAGCCTGACTGAGACCGGGAAAAGACGTTGTCTAGATTAGAAGCATCTTCAGTTCAAACTTTAACGTTCGTTGAAAAGGATAGGTAGCATTCAGCCATTTTTCCCCTATAGGAAAATTCCCATATCAGCCTTAAAAATAGGTGGTCCTAAGGTCCTTTTTCCTTCTTTCCTGTCTCTCTTGGCGAATGTTTTTAGCAGAACGGACACACCTGGGCATGGCTGTAGGCCTGTTCTTGACCTAGGCCGGTCAGGGAAGAGGAGAGAAAGATAGCCTGTCCGTCTGAGAGCAGACGTCTGGGGAGGGTGGCTCGCACACCGCCTTTGTCTATTATTTTATTTGTGAATGGTGGAGCAAACACACACCCGGAACTGCGCACGTCCGTTGTAAATGTGCGCCAACGCTCTGGGTCCTTAAAGGTAGAGTCTGTGTGCTGTTGAAACTTTACCGTCCATTCTTTTAACCTCTTTTCTGTATTTCCAACTCTTTCCTTTGTTTTCTTCCTTCAGCCACCACTTATGGTATAGGTGTTCACAGGGAAGTCTAGATTAAGCCAAATTATTATATTGTTAGCTTAACCCCGTTATTCCAGTAAAATACCTAGGTTTAGGGTAAGCAAAACAGTTTTAGGTCTCGATGCTTTTGTATGCCTCGCGTCCGGATGTTGGGAAGAACCGTTGCGTTTGAAATCTAAAATCATCTTAACGAGTAGAGATTCTGATATCGCGTCCGCAGTTGGAGACGTTTATTATAAAGTCTTTATTCCTGAATATTCTTGTTAAGGTTAATTACCCTTAACTGGCGACCTTTGGCTAATTAACGACTGTCTTTGAGGTTAATCTTTTGGCTTCAAGTGGCAGATTACGTGTAATCTTGGTTTGCAGGGCTTAGAAAACTCACGTAAATTGAACGATAACTTCTCAACCAAAGACTCATGTAACAATATATATATATATATATATATATATATATATATATATATATATATATATATATATATATATATATATATATATATATATATATATATATATATATGTATATATATATATAGGATATTATACAATATATATATATATATTATATGCGATATATATATATCTAAATTGGATATATAGTCATACTTTTTCAAATATTTGAAACATAATTATATATATATATATATATATTATATATATATATATTTCGTATATGCATTTCCAGATATTTGATCCAGGTTTTAGTATCTGGAATCTTATATATATAGGCTATATATATATATATACTTATACATATATACTATACACATATATATATATATATATACATATATATATCTGCATGCCTAAAATATATAACAGCTGTTTTTGTATATATCAATTATTTTTCTAGATTCTTCTTATATAGTGATGTCTCTATCCTCTTTCCGTGTTTATATATATATATATATATATATATATTATCCACATATATATATATATATATATATATATATATATATATATATATATATATATATATATATATATATATATATATATATATATATATATATATATATATATATATATATATATATATATATATATATATATATATATATATATATATATATATATATATAAAAGACTCCTAAAAAAGTCTGCATTTTTGTTCTACAACATTTATATATAGGTGATTTTGAGTACATATATTCTAAATTGATATTAGACGTCAACCACTTTTTCAAATATTTTGAAACAGCAAATTCGTATGAGATTACTTCCACGATTACAACCCATTTACAATACCCAAGAACCTTTTTGCATAGCACCGTCCGCTAATGCATTTCCAGATATTTGATCCAGGTTTTAGTATCTGGAATCTTATATGAAATTCGAGGCTAATAGGAATGCTCGCACACGCGCATGTGTATGTATCCTCGTGTGAGTATACACACATGTGAATTTATTGTTGTCCGTGTAAGACACACGAGAACGTGAATGAATCTGCATGTGCCTAAAATTTTTGGAACAGCTGTTTTTAATGCTTTATCAATTATTTTTATAGAATATATATATATATATATATATATATATATATATATGTATATATATATGTATATATATATATATATATATATATATATATATATATATATATATATATATATATATATATATATATATATATATATATGTATACATTTATGAATGTATATACTATATATGTTTATGTGAGTATGTGTGTGTGTGAGTATTTGTGTGAGCGTGTGTATAAAGCTCAGGAAAACAGATTATTCAATAAGTGGAGAGGAGGATCGAAATTGTTGTAATTTAGATGGAAAATCATCATGAAAAATTTTTAACCAAAATATCCCAAACAACCGCTTTTAATTCTTATTTTTTTTACAATGATAAATTTATATTTCCAGACATTCTTCCTCTGCTCTCTGTTTGTCGATATGTTTATCTCTTTCCCTTGATTATCTTTTTTTTGCGTCCTTTCAATTTTTCCAAAAAAGAAAGAAAGATCCTCTCCGTTCCCGTATCCAACTCACGCGCTCATGTTTGTTTGTTTTACTTCCTCTCTCTGTTCTTCATTAGAGGGTAAGTAGAGCTGGCTAGTTACTGCTGGCCCAGCGTTCGACTCTCCGAGCGGGCAATGAAGAATTAGAGGCATTTATTTCTGGTAATAGAAATTCATTTTTCGTCATAATGTGGTTCGATTCGTCAATGTTGTAGGTCCCGTTACTGAAAACTGTGCTGGTTCTTAGCCGCCATAAAATAAATCTAATCCTTCGGGCCAGCCCTAGGAGAGCTGTTAACCAGCTCAGTGGTCTGCTAAATCCAAGGCATATTTAACTTTAACTCTTGTGCAGTTTTTGCAGTGCACTTCACTCTCTCTCTCTCTCTCTCTCTTGTGCAGTTTTTGCAGTGTATTTGACTCTTCTCTCTCTCTCTCTCTCTCTCTCTCTCTCTCTCTCTCTGTCTGTTTGTGCGTCTCTTCGTCGCTCACCCTCTCTTTCTCCCTCAAAGAGGTAAATGGAAACTGCCTCATAGGCGTCAATTCTGCCAAATTGGAGAGCAGAGGAAACTTTCGCAACCATGGACTGAGCCCTCCTATTATAACACAGAAAACGGGAAGGGAATTAAACAGAACCTTTTGTGAGCCCATTCTCTAATAGCCAACTTCCCAACTTGCATCAACGAATGAAACCAAAAAGA
>NC_089752.1:80080796-80098296 GCF_040412425.1 Macrobrachium rosenbergii | reverse complement strand
ATATATATATATATATGCTTATAACATATATATATATATATATATATATATAATATATATATATATATATATCTTCTTCTTTTTCTTTTAACGTGCTTTTATTCCCATTTTTGTATGGGAGGCCAAGCACGATGCCTTCTTTGAAGGACTTTCTGATTTGGCTTGGGGTAGACCTGTGGTCCTCGATCAACTGCCCTGCCTGACATCGCTTTAGACCCTTTTTGCACGTGTTTCTATGTGTACCATACCAGACCCAAGCGCCCTTTCTTCCCAGCAGCGAGAAGCTATTGCGCGGGTATGGCGTGAGTTCGAGACGTGTGAGGTGTTTGTTATGTTTGAAAGGTGTTGTAGTGGCTTTGTTTTTTGTGTGTGTATTTAGTCTGTAACATCCATTTGCTTTTTTTTTTTTTAAGCAAACCTATCCGTTGATTACATATATAATCCCGGGATGTCTACACGGATGGCAAAGTGTCTGCCTCTCTGATCAGCCGAAACTGCGGGATTGAACCCGCATACAGACACTACAGTAGTCCGAAGCTGCTGCTACAACTCCATCTGAGTCATCGAGGCTCTATATATATATATAGAGAGCATATATATATATATATATATATATATATATATATATATATATATATATATATATATATAATATATATATATATATATATATATATATATATATATATATTATATATAATATATATATATATATATATATATATATATATATATATATATATATATATATATATATATATATATATATATATATATATATATATATATATAATACATATATATATATACATATATATGTATATACATATATATAAATATATATATATATAACAATATATAATATATATATATATATATATATTATATATATATATATATAATATATTATATATTATATATATATATATATATATATATATATATATATATATATATATATATATATATATATATACATATATATTATATATTATATATGTATATATATATATATATATATATATATATATATATACATAATATTATATATTATATATAATATCTATATATATATATGCCCTCTTAACTTCTCATATATATATATATGTAATTTTGGATATTCTTGTAACTATCGAATATATATATTTTTATACAGACGGAATATAATATTGAAGAGCCTGTGAATGAGTCTCAGAATGAGAATTCTAATAGCACAATGCCCTCTTAATTACCATATTCTTGTAACAAGGAGGTCAGGTTGCCGAGCCTGGTTACGAGAGGTCAGGATTTTATCCATATTCACAGGTCAGGTTACAACCTGGTTCTTGTGAATATGGTAATCGGGTTCGATTCTGCAACGACCTCCATTCACAGGCTCTTCATTTCTTCCGTCTGGATATTTTCGGCTTCTGTAGTTACAAGCATATCCGAAATAGCGAAGAATTGGAGAATTACGAGTGCATTGTAGCTATTAGAATTACATATGTGTCTGGTAAAAGTGACCAGTAGATTCTGCATATATATATATATATATATATATATATATATATATATATATATATATATATATATATATATATATATATATATATATATATATATATATATATATATATATATATATATATATATATATATATATATATGTATACATACATACATGCAGACATGCCTACATATGTACGTGTGCATAAAGTAAACCGTGTAATGGAGTGTTTTTAATATAATATATCGAGTACGTTGAGGTGTTTTATGTTTTTACGTGGTTCTATCGTTAAAAGATTTATTTCTAACCTAGACTATAACCTGTGTTTGTTACACACTCACATAAACATATATATATATATATATATATATATATATATATATATATATATATATATATATATATATATATATATATATTTAACTATATATATATATATATATATATATATATATATATATATATACATATATATATATATATATATATATATATATATATATATATATATATATATATATATATATATATATATATATATATAAACACAGAAAGGGAGAGGAGACATCACAGAATGTTATTAAGAATCCTCCTGTAGAAAAATAATTGATAAAGCATTAAAAACAGCTATTTAAAAATTTTCAGGCATATGCTCATTCATTCACGTTTTCGTGTGTCTTACACGGACAACAATAAATTCACATGTGTGTTTACTCACACGAGATACATACACACGCTCGTGTGCTAGCATTCCTATTAGCCTCGAATTTCATATAAGATTCCAGATACTACAACCTGGATGAAATATCTGGAAATGCATTAGCGGACGGTGCTATGCAAAGAAGTTCTTGGGTATTGTAAATGGGTTGTAATCGTCGAAGAAATCTTATACGAATTTGCTGTTTCAAAAAATTTGAAAAAGTGGTTGACGTTTAACATCCACTTTAGGAATATTTGTTTTCAAAGTCGCATATAAATGTTGTAGAACAAAAATGCAGACTTTTGTAAAAAAGGTCCCTTTATATATATATATATATATATATATATATATATATATATATATATATATATATATATATATATATATATATATATAGTTGTTATATCTATATCTCATATATATATATATATATATATATATATATATATATATATATATGAATTCTGGCTCATACCAGGAACGAGCCTCAGATCCCAAGTGAATGACAGGCCAGGTTGGTAGCGACGGTCCTTCCAAAGCAATAAAGAAAAATTGTAGCTTATGTACCTTGCACCTAAGGTTTTCCTGAGCAAGTTTCTGAAGCTAACACAAAGAATTTTACCCATATATATATATATATATATATATATATATATATATATATATATATATATATATATATATATATATATATATATATATGTGTATATATATATATATATATATATATATATATATATATATATATATATATATATATATATATATATATATATAGAATAAAACTATACCTTGTCAATCGGGAGTTTACTCCTGTTCCACCCAACTTTTTATTTCTGTCTGTCCTCCTGCCAGTTACTTAAACAAATTATATTTTTAATAAATCTAATGCATCCATAATTTCAATGTCGAGATCATGCGCAGGGGTCAAAGAGCAATTCCACTTTGCGTATAATTTTGAACTATACATGATAGGGGATCCATCTTTGCAATGCGTATTCTGTTGATACTGTCTATGTGGAATGATGTCCTGTATTCTCCTGTTTAATTGTTTGGTTGTTAGGTTTTTTCAAATATATCTCAGAAAGTTACTGAAGGACATTCGTAAAACTCTGGGATTATGGGTTATTGGAAATGCAAGGACACTAAATTTTTGGCACAACCTCAGTTCGACCATAATGTATTTCAAGACCTAATTCACATAAGTTCTTCAGCGAATGACCCACGACAGAGGTATTGCTAACAGAGTAAAACATATTCAAGAAAGTAAGAGCTAACAGAAATACAACTAAAATACCCAAAAATCCAACTCGAAAAGCTAAACACACCATGCTGTTTAAATCAACATCACTGTGACATTTTGTGCTTTCTGTTCATCCGTATTTAAAGGGTTGCTATTTTAAATACAACTGGTCGAACCAGAGAAGAGCCTCACATAAATATTTAGATGAGAAACGCATTGTGGCAACGAACAAAAGCTTTGGAGAACGAATGAAAACCATCGTGAGTTCCCGTGGCTTTATTTATTTTTTTTTTTGAGTTTAGACACTCCACTGACTCTTTCTCATTTCAATTTCTTTTTACTGTCGCATATCGTATTTTCCCAATATTTTTAACAGTAAAAATAAGTTTGTAAATTGCTGAAGCAGATGGTGTTATATATAGTGAGAAAGATGCATTATTTTAAAAATATATCTATCTATCCATCACCTAACTAATCAATCAGTTTAAATCAGAATCTTACGCTTTTTCTTCGACACATTTTTAAGGAATACGTCTTTTTGTTCTTGTTTCATCCATTGTGTTTGTATTTTTTAAATATTGATTCTCTCTTATTTCTAATCAGAATATGATGTGTTATCGCATTAATTTTTTAGTACCAATAAAATGTTTTAATAAATCTAATTTAGCTTCCTTATCAACAAAGACTTTAAAGAATAATTTTATATTTAATGATAGATGATAGACAAATATTTATATATGATGAATTATAAAAGTTTTAATCAATGAGTTTAATTTATCTATCTATTTACTATATATATATATATATATATATATATATATATATATATATATATATATATATATATATATATATATATATATATATATATATATATATATATATATATATATATATATATATATATATATATATTGATAGATAGACAGATAGATAGATAAATTAGCCTATTAATTAAAACTTGCAATTCATCCATATCTCAAATATTTATCCTATCATCTATCATTTAAAATATAAGATTATCCTTTGTAAGTCTTTGTTGATAAGGGAATAAATTTCAATTTATTAGAACACTTTTATTAGTACTAAAAGATTAGTTTGATTATTTTTTATCATATTTAATTAGAATGAGACACATCAGTAATTTTAAATACAAACACAGGACAGCAAAGACAAAGGTTAATGCAAAAATTTTTAAAAATGTGCTAGGAGAAAAGTAATATATATACAGCATATATATATATATATATATATATATATATATATATATATAGATATATATATATATATATATATATATATATATATATATATATATATATATACAGTAGAATAAAAGTCTAATGTCTATTGTATAGTAATTGTTTCATTCAAAGTTTCCGTAAAGGAGTAAAGAAATTGGAAACAGCATATTCTTACGTAATACCTTAATTATCATTATTGTATCCATCAGTGTGCTCGTACTGAGATTTTGCTACCTTTATGCCTTATGTAAGTGTGTGGGTGTGTTTGTGCGCGTGCGTGTGTGTGTATGTGCGCGCATCTGTGTGTGTGAGTGTTTGTGAGTGTGTGCTGCTAGAGAGAGAGAGAAAGAGAGAGAGAGAGAAGGAGAAATAGAGACGATGCTGGGTTACTTTGCTTTATTATGTAAAGATATGGCAGATCAAATATCTCTTCACGGACTTGTTACTGAAGCATGGAGAGAGAGAGAGAGAGAGAGAGAGAGAGAGAATAATACAAATTCATGGCATGTGACGCTCGTGGAAGAGACGGGGCAGACAGAGACGATTAGACTGTCTTATTATTATTTTCCTCCATTTAAGAAAAAGAAACTGGCTCTTTTGTGTTTCCCTGTCTTTTGTTACGTTCCCCCTTTTTATTTCCGTTAAGGCATCCATTCCCGCTTAATTAAAAGAATCAGAGAACTGTTCTTTGTGTCTCTTTCCGTATGTTTTAAGTATCTTTCTTTTGAGGCTGAATGGCATTCAAATTCTCCTGTTCTTTCTTTTGTAACAGTATCATCAGTGAAATGGTATTTCGTTTTAGTCTCTGTAATAATAATTTTAGTTGAAGGTATATATTTTTTTATTATATACTGTATATTTTATAAATGTGACATCACTTTATTCAAAAACTTAACATTTGATATATAAATAAAAATGGGATTCTTTACTTATAAAAATGTTCCCTCTTACTTGTCAACAAAATGAAATGTAGGAATGCTTAGTAATTCTCTCTTCATATAGTATAAGTCAAACTTGACTCTATCTGTCAATCTTTATTAAAGGTCTAAAAATATCAACGAATATTTAAATGACAATTCTTTTTCTTGTTACAACTTAAGTCTCTCTCTCTCTCTCTCTCTCTCTCTCTCTCTCTCTCTCTCTCTCTCTCTCTCTCTCTCTCTCTCTTCATGTAAACAAGTCAAACTCCCCTCTTTATTTTTATGTCAATCTGTCTTGAAGATCTACCAACAGCAACGAAAATTTAAATAATAATTCTCTCTCTTGTTACAGCTTAAGACTCTCTCTCTCTCTCTCTCTCTCTCTCTCTCTCTCTCTCTTTATATATATATATGACCAATCAAACTCCACTTTTTATGTCCATCTTCTTGCAGTCTATAAACATTTACGAAAATTTATAAATGGTAATTTTTTCTCCTTTTACAGCTTGGTAAAACTCTCTCTCTCTCTCTCTCTCTCTCTCTCTCTCTCTCTCTCTCTCTCTCAGGTCTATAAACCAGGGAAAATAGGCACGAAGGCTAATGAGAGAAGATATATACTGCTCAATTTTCTGCTGCCGACAATTCCCCGGATAGCTGTTATGCATATTACAGTTCAATGCTCGATAATGTTGTTCGATCATTACGGTCCCTAATTAATGTTAATGGGAATCGCATCTTCGAGTGTTGCTAATTTTCTTGGGTGTTGGTTTCATATTAATATTTGCGAACAAAACTTTTTTGTTTTGGAAATAATAAGCTACCTCACGTCTCTCCAATTACTAAGATAGCAAAATTATGATTCTTAATTGGTGTTCATTTATGAAGTTATTGTGAATATTCGTTACAGAGAATACGGGAACAAAGAGAACTTTTTGAAAGTGCCATGAAAACCAGAAATAGATTAGTAGGCTATCACCAGATTTGTTTGAATGTGAATGAGGAAAACAAAGCACATCGACTGAGTGTTAAAAATAGAAATGAACAATGAGAGAGAGAGAGAGAGAGAGAGAGAGAGAGAGAGAGAGAGAGAGAGAGAGAGAGAGATAAGATAATGGTCTTTAAAATAAAATAATCAGCGGTCGTGTGACAGAGAGGGATAAAGGGGAGTATCAAAACGATTTGAACCCAGACTCGGGCAATAAAGAATTTCCATTTAGCAAAGTCGCCTGATAAAAGCGTTTTCCGGATCGAATCTCCATTTAGAAATATCTGCCAAAATGTATCTGGATTAACGCAGTTAAGTGGACTTTCAATTTTATCTAACTGAAACCATTAGATTTTACATAACAGCAAACAATTTCCGTAAAGGATTACACCCACTGTTTCGCAAATACAAACATTTATTCTATATTTCATGTTTCGTTAGTTTTCCAATAATACTTAAACTCGGTGCCAGGTAATATAACATGATAAGTTTAACGATTAGCGTTAGTTAATTTGTAATGTTTTTTCCTGGCATCAAGGTAAGGAAAACATAAAAGACCGCGTTAATGAAATACGATTTTTAGTCAAGCCCGTCCACGACGACTATCCAGAGTTGAACGTTTTCTTCAATCACCAAATTGGTTGCGCTGGACCTCTTTGAGCTGTGAAACTATTAATCTTATCAAGTGAGTTTTCGGAGCAATTTTACCTGAGATTTATTATAGATATAGTAAACAGGTCAAGTAAATGCTCATAATTCCCTAGTTTCTTGAGTATATTTCTATCCTTTTACAAATTTGTATTTAGAGAGAGAGAGAGAGAGAGAGAGAGAGAGAGAGGGGGACTCAAAACACCTGAAACAAGATATTGCCAAAGGAAATAGAACATTCGCTTCAAGTCTAGAACGAGGAAGGTAGCTCTTTGCTAAAGAGCGCTGCTTACTTACAACTATGGGTTCAAAGGACGTACAGAGAGAAAATTAATTAACTGGCCTTCATGATTTATTTAGCTCTATTACTTTTCATATTTTTTGACGCTCTTCATTCAAATATCCAATTATTTGTTTAGACAATATTTTATTTGTTTAATCAATATTTTGCTTTTTATGATTTGATTGCAGTTCCTAAACGAAACGGGGTAATTCTTTTAGGCAAGACAAACTCCCGCTTAAGGGTAATTTTCGACAGACGTCCACACGAGCCATAGTTTAACCAGACCACTGAGCTGATTAACAGCTCTCCTAGGGATGGCCCGAAGGATTAGGTTTATTTTACGTGGCTAAGAAGCAACTGGTTACCTAGCAACGGGACCTACAGCCGATTGTGGAATCCGAACCACATTATGACGGGAAGTGAATTTCTATTACCAGAAATAAATTCTTTTGAGATGCCACATTACCACACAACCCAGAAAAAGGAGTTGTTCAGGGCTTTAACAAATTTTGACATTTTAAACTAATTTCGGAATTGAAACCACACTGGCAGACAAGACAGACAGGCGGACAGAGGCCCGAAGAAATACATTTTGCTACAGGCAATTTTCAGTATAATGACCCCAAAGAAGATTAATATTAACAACGTTTTCCAGAACACAATATATTTAAAGATGCATGCATTCCCCAAAGCTAGACAAATAATTACAAGCTTGCTAGAGAGGGAAAGACTGACAAATTTTACGTTTTAATTCTTTTTATTTAACAAAAGACAAAACCACGAAATTGTGACCAAAAGCTGCTCCAAGAGAAAGAAGCCGCTGGCGAGGAGAAGTCAGAAATAGCTACATTTCACAAAGAAAAAAAAAAATTTTTAATGGCGCAAACAAAACTGTATAAATGTCAAAGCTGCCCGTAGACAAGGGACGAGAATGCGGCTGTCGTGAAAAAGTGAAGACCATAGAAGAGGTAGGTGGAAAACCCTCCAAGTTAAGGAAAAACAGAAAGGTAGAAAAAAAGGGAAACATCAAGATTTGCTTTAGTATTTCCATAATTATAAGAACAACAAATTAAAGTTGCTACCAGAAAAAGATGACAGCTCCTCCGCAAGAGTAATAATATCGAGGAGAAAGAATATAATACTCTCGCTGTTGTTTTCTTTACAATCTGGTAAACAAAATCAGTCTCTCGTAGAGAGGCAGCTGCAGCAAGACAAGTTCAAAGAGAACCCCTTCAGACGAAGGTGAGTGAGGAATTGAAAGTGAGAGAAAAAATAACACAAGAGATAAGAAGCAAACGCTTCCCTTTCTTTGAAACGTTAGAAAAGTTAGAAGATATCTCCATTCTGTAAGAGGGAATCGAAGAAAAGAGTCTGTTCTAAGCGACGGGGACACAAAAGAAAAGCGCTGCCAACTGCTCCTCATACTTCTCTTGGCTTTCAGTCAAAGGCGAATCATGGAGGAGATATTCTATTATGTAAATTTCATTACCCCTAATGTATTTCCCGCTGGAACGGGGACAGGACGCTGGAAGGTAGGAGAAGACGCCGGAAGAGGAACAAAATGTTTGGAGGTGGAAAAAGGACTCATGGCGCGCCTTCTCGGCTCATTCCCAGTGGGCGGTGCAACTTTATCACTTCGCCAAGTTTCTCCATAACGATTCAGAACGCGTAAAGAAAATGCTGACATACCACTACTTTACGATGTTGGAATGCCATAAGGACTTGATGATGAGGTAATGAAGATACTGGTGACGAAAGGATAATTCTATTGTTACAAAGTGCGTCTTTAACGAAGATGGGCGTGAATCGTTAATCCTTTAAGGCATCAAAAAGCGCCCTAATCGTGTAGGATGATGATGAGTTTTATGATGAGGCCAGTTCTTTACTAATAATGCAGGAGGGTAAGAAAGCGACATTTTCTGTCTATGGAGTATCTTTCAAAGACAATGCAGTTAAAGTCCATGATGTCGGTGATGGAGACTGAGTTTGTTAGGGGATGGTGGCGCCTTTCACTAGGCAATACCTACATGATGACGATGATGGACAAGAATAATATTAATTTCGTATGAATGAATCATTGCCTTAAATAAACGACGACATTAAAAGAATATGGCTCGCAAATGAGAAAACAAGAACTAAAGAAACAGTGGAATTTTCTACCTTCCTCTGAATTTCCTCATATAATCTATCTTCTTGTAAGGGGTTATCATCAATTATAGGAAGCGGTGTTTTTATGCACTTTTTCTTTTCCTTTTGCAGAAATCTTCCTCTAGGCCACTGTACCCATCTCACTTTGTTTCAAGAATAAAATGATATTCATGGTTTTAGAGGTTTGAAGGTCACCTATGTCTGGCAAAAGGCAAGGGACAAATCATTACGCTGATGCACTGTGACCCGAAGACCGAGCATAGTGCATGGTGCGCTCGACGCCTGTCTCCTCCCAATAGGTGTGGGACGTAGGGCAGCTAGGCCGATGACTGAAGATAACTAAGCAGACAGAGAAATGGGCTACACCAAATCCACTATCCTTACATCAAAGAAATGATGAAGAAATGTACACAGCAAACATCTATTAATTGCTGAACGATGGAATACATTAAGAAACAGACACGCATAACAACACTCGAGAAACAAGTTTGACGCCACTTTAAATGCAATTCAGGTTAGAACAGGAATCCCGTGTTAAGATATTCGAGAAAAATGTGGATAAAGAAGAATGCTTTGCTGTCACCGTTACTGTCAGAAATTGCTTTTGATGCATAGGTTTCCACTATCGAGAATAATGTTATAAGCCATGTTGCGGGCTAGCCAGTACAAGCACCATGTTCCCGCAGGCCCGTCATAAATGAAGCCTATTATTGAGACTATTGTTACAGGCCGGGCGGACAGCCAGCCAATCAGCGCTTTTGTTATTGTTAGGCGAGAGCCAATCAGGGCTCGGAATATTTAGTATACATAGAACGCACGTGATTGCTCCGAAAATGAACAATTTTATCGCCATTATCGTCGGTATCATTATCCATCAAACGATAACATTACCGCTATAATGGGTTGAAACCACGCAATTTCTGTAGAGATGTTCACTGTGGCAGGACTGGCTCCGGATAGTCCAAAAAGTAACAATAACGAAATGAGCTCTATGTCGGTGGCCTCATGGCAATCGTGGGTAGAGCTGTTTTAGATGATGTTTCGTGTTCAGACGATCATGATAGTGATTATTATCAGTAATTAGTCAAGTCTTGTTATTGCGCAAAGCAGTGTCTTAATAGGTAAGAGTAATGAGAGAGCAGTGACATTACAGAAACAGGAAAGGGAAAAGGTAAAGAGAAGGTTGATAGGCCTAGCCTGGTGTGGAAAGAAATAGAGAAAGATCTCGTTGTTATTACCATTATATATAGATAGCGAGTGGGCACATCCCTGTAACAGTAACAGTGATACAGAATGTGATGGTCCATCCCTTTTAGAACTAGCATCCCCAAACCTATGGGTAAGCGTGGCACGCCATTCAGTGCTGAAGCCAGTGGCTGTGACTCTCCCAGCACTAGTCCCACCCTGCAGGAAATTACTTGCAAAGTTACCTTCTTCTTCTTTTATGTAATTACCACTGTGATGACCCAAATTGTTATGGAAAAGTTGTCTGGGAGAGGAAGGACAGTAAAATAACCTGAGGGGCACGAACCCCGATGTCAGTAAAATTACTGGCCGTCTATGAGCACTTACAGCTGCCAGTTTGTAGTACCAGCCACTAAACCCGGCAGCACACCCTGAACCGGCAGTCTTTGGTCTCACCTCAGCATTAGGGTACTGTACAAGAAATACCTTGATTGCATGAATGTCAGCCAGCCTGATGTCGCCATGGCGAAGTTAACATATTACACGATTTTAAGTTGTCATTATCGGTTTTCCTCTTTTGAAGAAGGATGCCTGTGAGCGGAAATATTCATCTTTGTCAGCCTCCCCCCAACCATTCCTTGTTAATAGCCCCTGCCTGTCTATGGACTATTGCAGCTGGCAACTCTACAAAAGTAATTAAATTCAAGAACTTATCAAAAGTAAGTAAAACTATTTCTGCCTTTATAACATCATTTTGCATTATTTTCATCTATTAACGAGTATTTTTATGGATTAATCCCCGTTATCTTCATCATTAATCATTAGTCCCAAGTTCGTTAGGATTATATTAATTTTAACATACTTCATGTACACAAAATTAATATTTTGCAACTTGTTTTTGCATTATTCATCGTTAATATTATTCCCCTGTTTATTAGATTATAATTGACATGTTTCTTATTTATTAATGTTTATTAAGTGTGTGTAAAAGTTTGAATTTTTAGAAATTCTTTGCATTAATCACCATTGTCTTCATATTTTATCATTGTTCAAGTTTGATTCGATTATTATTATCATACTCCATGTTATGTTTATTAATTTTGTTTTTTTGTTTATTAACTTTTTGTGTGACAATATTTTTGCAAATTTTTGAAAATTTTTCTGAAAAAGGAAATAAGATTTGGCTGGTGGGTTTTTTATTGAATTATTTTCATTATCGCCAAAACACCGTAAAACAACACATGTTATCAGTTTAAACAATATCTTGGGAATTTATACCACATAATATGATAAAACACATTTTAAGGCTTCAATCCGGAAATTAGAGCAAAATATAGACATATCCGTCTTTTTTTTTTTTTAAGGGGGAAACCTCTCGAAAATCTATAAACGTTTTTAAAAACTTTGCGTAATTAAGCATCACTTTTGAAATGCAAGGCCATAGCCGTTGCTTTTCAATTACGTTTCATTTTTTTTTTTTTGTTCTAAAATGCCGATTAGCATGTCACCCAGCGGTGGACTCGGATGTCTTCTGTGCCATAAGAAAAGAAGTAAGAATATGGTATAGTGTTTTCCCCATTTAGAGCCAATGAAGGATTAGAGGAATTTATTTCTGGTGATAGAAATTCATTTCTCGTCATAATGTGGTTCGCATTCCACAATAAGCTGTTGGTCCCGTTGCTAGGTAACCAGTTGGTTCTTAGCCACGTAAAATAAATCTAATCCTTCAGGCCAGCCCTAGGAGAGCTGTTAATCAGCTCAGTGGTCTGGTTAAACTAAGATATACTTTTTTTTCTCCATTTAGACGCTGGAAATTCCATGACTTTCATATCTTATGAAATATCTTAAGGGTGGTCGTTTGACATTTGCAATATAATTAATGGCTATCCATTCTTCCCATATAGTAATGACTTCAGTTTCAGAACTGAAATTTTAGAGAACTTAATGGACAATGATGTAGGGCCGCTTTGCGTATCGTTAAGACTAATTTTAATACGTAGTAAGAAGCTTGTAACTTACTTTCTCATCCAGAAAATTAATGACTTGACTTATCAAAGGGTTACCGGAGTTAATCAGTTAAGTTTAAAACTGGCTAAAAGGAGGGAATTCAAAGTCATAACTGAAATAAGGTTATTAGCCATTATGATCCATAGATTCACAGATTTAATCTAAATCGTGATATTGATAAACAGGCTGTGGGACGCCATAATTTAGATTCTAACATGAACAACATTGTAATAGTTAAATATCTAACGCTGATTAAAGTTCATTCAGACTTGGTAAGGTGAAATCTTGGATAATAACACTACTGTACTTATTTTATTAAACAGAAGCAGTCTTAGCTGATTTCAGTTTTAAAAATAAGGAATTGAATCCGTGAGGTAGTTTAGAGAGCATAAGTCGTGTACGAGGAAGGTTATAACGAATGTAATTATTTAGAAACATAGTAATTATAACTGCAATATTCTGAGCATTAGAAACAAGGTTGCTTAATTAACGTAAATTTTAATTTAATGACTAAACCCATATATTACAATTCACATAGCCTAGATAAAGCGTAGACTATATGAAATTTGTATAATAAGAAATAAATGCAAAAGCCTATTAGCTTATTAGGAACAGAACGATAACATGGGCAATCCCAGTCCGAATTTTATATGACTTTCAGACGATACTGTAACATTTTTTCTATCATAAAATGAAGAAATACATGCAGTTCCAGTGCAGTCATTAGTAGTCTTAGTTTATAAACACAGATCAAATGGTGCTTAATTCAGTGACTGTATCGTTTTATATACAGATCAAAATGGTGCTTAATTCAGTGACTGTATCAGCCGCTAGAGAGCAAGGGAAAGAAATGACTGGTCATTTGCATGATACAATAACTGGCTTCCATAAACCCTAAAAGAAATTTCATCAGACTGAGATAGTGAGGTTCTTTAAAATTTAGGTAATCTCTAGATCCTGACAGAACAAATACAACAAAAAGTTCTTAAATTGTTTATTACATAAACATAATATGAAGGTATATTGTATATACATTATATACAGCAACAATCAAAACCCAAGAAAAATATATACACAAATATGAAAAATATCAAAAACATATATATATAACAACATAATCAATAATTAAGTAACATATCAATATATAAACAATATAATACCAGGCGGTATAACAAAAATAGCAGCATAAATAACAAATAATAAATTCAAAATGAAGCAGCACAAGGCGGTATTATATATTTGGAAGCAGCCCCATAGCTGTATATATATCTAAGACAGAGCCGACACGACAAACATCTCGTCCTCAAGCACAGTGCTGACGTCCTCCTCCAGTACTGACGACCGCGACAGAGCCGATAGGCAACCATATATAAAATCTCTCCTATACATAGGACCGGACTAGGTACATGAATACCTGCTGCTGCTAAACAACGGACTCGCTGCTGCTCTGGACCATTGGTCGTTCTGCCCTCAGAACCTGGCTCGTTTGAAGCAGCACGAACCTGACTAGTCTGACGCCATCCATCAGACGTCAACTCGCCAGCAAGAAAACAAAGAAAACAAAGAGGCAACAATCCACCAAGGAACAATCGACAAACATTGTTCTATATATATATATATATATATATATATATATATATATATACATATATATATATATATATATATATATATATATATATATATATATATATATATATATATATATATATATATATATATATGTATATATATATATTATATATATATATATATATATATATATATATATATATATATATATATATATATATATATATATATATATATATATATAGCAAGTAAACATATGAAAACAAATATATATATATATATATATATAGGGATATATATATATATATATATATATATATATATATATATATATATATATATATATATATATATATATATATATATATATATATATATATATATATATATATATATATATATATATATATATATATATATATATATATATACATATATATATATATATATATATATATATATATATATATATATATATATATATATATATATTGTCATGATGCGTATCAAGTACCTGGTTATTATATATAACAACTAATCTCAAGATTCAAAAATATACCTCACTTTCAGCCAGATACCTGAACTCTCATAACATTAATTATTACGACTGAGTACTCTAAAGGTAACAGTGATCCCTTAAGAAAAAACTTATTTATCAATCACTTGAAAAATCAAACTAAGTCTATCAGAATATGTGTGAGGTATCAAAATTTAAACTAGAAATATTCTAGAGTAGAAGGGCATCACTCCATCAAAAAACTCTAACTGTTTACCTGGTCTTAATTCACTTTAGCAAAACTAAAGAACAAAACATGTTTATCACTTTGCCTTATGCACACACAATCAGTCCTATTCACTGATGGTCAATAAATGAAAACTGTTTTTCTAAAATGTTAAATACAAAAATTTATTTTTAAATTCAAAGTTTATAATTTAAATTCACAATTAATTAGAATTCACAATCTGAAAAATTTGCCATTACTTGAAAATAACATATAATTAATTCTTGAATTAAATTATGAAACAAAACTAAATCACAAAAACTTTATCAGGAATTTAAATTAATCAAGCAAACTTTAAACTATCAAGAATTACTCAAGATTTGAAAAGAAACTCTTAATAAATGAAATCAAGTATGTAATGTTAAATTACGTATGCAATGTTAAATTATACCAAGAAATATTTAAAATATTACGTAAATAAATGTTACATCACAAACACAAAAAAATGTGAAAATATAAAGAGATTGTAAATAGAAAAACACACCAAAAATACACAGAGATTTATCTATAATGAATTCACTTGGCCAAAATTTCCTAACTTATCTTACCATGGTATTAATAAGTAAAATTCACGTTACCTTACACAAATTTGTGAAAACCTCTGTAAATCACTTGCTGCAGCTGCATTACACGAAACACACTTTTTACCAGGCGCCGTTACGAACTAAATAACTTTGCTAAATTCAGATCTCAAAAGTTAATGTTAATATGTGACCACAAAATACTACGTTAAAAAGAATCTCTTTCTAAGAACGAGAGAGAGAGAGGGAACCAGTTCGACTGGTCTCAGAAATCAGAATGAAACAAATTTTAGAATTCCAGAAACACGAAACAATTACATGATGTCATTAAAGCATTTTGGGTACGAGATACAAAAGTTCTAGAAGCAGGGAGGTGATGTCATTAAAGCGTTTTGGGTGCGAGATACAATGGAGAAGTTTCTAGAAGGAAAATGACGTCATCCCAGCAAAACGTTTTGAATGCAATCTTACAAAACATGACTTAACTGATCAGGACACATATTCTTTCTCTCAAAGTGGCGTACGTGACTCGACGAACGCATGTAATAACATGAAATCCTTCGTCTTGAGCCCATACAGGACGAATCGCATTTGTTATCCCAAACCTGTCATCACTAACGCAAAACTAAGCGCTCCCTCTTATCTCAAACTGATGACAACTGAAATGAAACAAGTCCTGGTGGACACACACACGTGTTCAAATATTACGCTTTTACCAAGAAAGATATTATTCAAAACTACGTTACTATTAAAATTGTATTAACAATTCTAAATTACGCTATCAAGTTATTTAATCATTAAATTTTTTTGAGATCTGATGCCAAACTAAATATGACACTTCAACAACCATCACCCTTACACATAACACATGAAAAAGTAAATATGTCAAAATTATAGGAGGATATACGTATTTTAAGGAAACATCATGAATATATATATATAGATATATATATATATATATATATATATATATATATATATATATATATATATATATATATATATATATATATATATATATCACACATAACCACAGGTGAAAATAAGAAACTGGGTGTAGGTCCTGACCGGTTTCGACTTTATTTCAAGCCATTGACGAAGGACTAATACAGAGTATGAGAAGTCACAAATATATATACTACAAGAACAGTACTGATGAACATACACAACCGTTAGAGACTACATATCCCCCTCAGGCCGGTGTCGAGGTAGAGGGCCTTTAAACTTATTTGGCTAAAAATCACAATATACTCTGGGGACAATGCTGATAAAGAAACCATATGCCATCTCAGATCCACACTGACAGGTGTCACGGAGGCGGAGTTTGAAACTCACACTACTATACTGTGTTTACAAATATGATAATCCTATTTTCATACATCTCTACTGCCTACCTTAAAATAGGATTATCATATTTGTAAACACAGTACGAGGGTAGTAGTGTTAATGAGTTTCCAAACTCCGCCTCCGTGACATATGTCAGGTGTGGATCTGAGATGGCGTATGGTTTGTTTATCAGCATTGTTCCCTGAGAGTATATTGTGATTTTTAGCCAAATGAGTCTTATAGGGAGATTTCATTTCTCTTTCGTGTGGTGTTAACTTGTAACCTCTCTTACAGGGGAGACATCATCTGCTCAGTTGCCAATCTTTGTCTGCTAAGTCTGACTGCCCTCCAAATTTTGTAACCATTCCTGGTCGCAGCCTGATTGCAAGATTCTGTTGTTGGCCCCCAGAAATTATTTACATGAATTGATTCCATTACCCTGGAGTTCTT
>NC_089752.1:80021373-80076373 GCF_040412425.1 Macrobrachium rosenbergii | reverse complement strand
TGTATTATTATATTTTATACTTTATATAATGTTATAGGAAAGTCCCCTATATATTTGAATATTTTATATATAAATAGGTTATATATAATAACATAACGATAACTCAGTAACAAAATTAGACAAAATTAGAAGTGGTTTTATATAGGACCTGTCTATATATATATATATATATATATAATATATAATCTTTTTTTTTAAATATTCTGCTGTTCAGGGATCTGCATTATTTTAGGGGACATCATTTTTAACAAAGAAACAAAGTAAACGTCTCTGTCTAAACTAATCCATAGCAGGGCAAGGGAAAAAAAACTGTGTTTTCAAGTAACGTCCTTTAGTAGCCATGACAACGCTAGCATTTTAAGGACCTAACCCACAGAGAGGGTTTTCGCATATATCGCCTCTAGTGAAGGTGTATATATTCCTTTTCCCTGTTCTATGCATTTGGCGATGTTTTGTCAAATTTTCAGGCTGCCGGGGGTACGTGCTAGCATTGGTGATGGAGACAACAGCGCCCTGACCTGACCCACAAAAGGCAGAGAGAGAGAGAGACCCGCCATCGGATGAAGCACACTTGTTTGTGCACCGACTAACCCTGTCCTTTGTCCTTTATTCTGTCTGTTTTGCCTAAGTGAATAGACGATACGTTGTTCAAGAATTACAATCGTCAGCTGCATTAGCAAAGTAACCCAATAAACAGTAAGTCTGGAATTGACAAACTTGCTGATTGCTGGCAACTCTTCCTCTGTACTTATTTTCCATTTTTTCCCTTCCTCCACCATTTACGAGAACCTGGGTATAACCGTATTTCTTTTATGAAGTTTAGTTTGGGAATAATGAATATTGCCCCTAGTGAAACTGTGCATGATCTATTCTCATGCAGTGTTCTAGAAATTAGGAAACTCAAGTGTAGATAACAATTCAGGCAAACCCTCTGGATCCTGAGCCCATTGTTTAGAAGAAGAATAAACTTTTCCCAATGCTAAACTTGCATACGGTAGCTGCTAAGTAAGAACACTGTCGTTAATTTTACTGAAGCAGGAAAATTAACTATACTCCGTACATCGACTAAGTGGTTCATCTTAATTTCCCTTTCTATCACAGCACATTTTTCTTTTTTTAACTAGAGTTGTTTGACATTATTTATTTGTTACAGAATTAATCCAATTATTCACTATGTAGTTCCGACTGGCGGCCTAATCTACTTAAGTAATTGTCTGTCTTTTGGGGGTAACCTTTTGCTTCAATTGACAGGTTACGTGTCTTCGGCGGAGCAGTACCACATAAATTATAATAATTAATTTAAAAACTTATTAGCCAAACCCCACCCGTAACACTGGTGAGCCTCGCTAGGAACGCTAATTAATTTAAAGAGAAATGAATCAGGAATCAAATTAATTACACATCAATTTCAGAGAGAAGTCAAATCATATTTAATTTCATGCTAATTCTTCCAAACAAGGAGAAAGGACAAGGTATGACAGCAGTAAGGATACAAAATTAGTGTAGGTAGGGAAGTGTGCATTGAGAGCAGCTAATTTATAATTTGCATTTACACAGTCTTCAAGAAAAAACTTTGCGAGTTTCGGACTGGAAGCAGCATACCTTCCAGGTCATTAACTGAGTTTATCAAACATATTTATTATTTTGCTGTTTGGCCAATGAGTGGGGCTGATATCAAATTTTGTACTAGATAGCTCAGGCCAAGACAAATGTATGGAAAACGATATAGCATCTTTTTTCGTATATATTATGGCATAAATATGCGAAATTCTTCAAAACCAGTAACATTTGTCACTGCAAAGAGTCCACCGACTAAGCGTGACGGAGCTAATAAGTTTTCATATCATGGGAAGCATATCCAATTTCCGTGTCATTAATATAGCAAGCAAACTGCAACAGTTAATTTCATAATTTGCATTTCCAATTAAAGTAAATTCCGGCCACCAGGATGTCACAGATCCATTCCTTTTGTGTCCTCGAACCAGTAGTAAGCATGGAGGATCATTAAGCAGTCGATTCAGAGCGAAAAAAAAGGAAAAGCATAGGTAATAGTAATTTCGTTTTCCATCGCCATAACTTAAAATCCTTTGCATTGTTGGTATATTTAGTTAAAATTTGCATCCCTACATTTGCTTCATTCGTTGTGTGAGAGGAATTCGGGTACTTTATGCTTAATTGTAAACAAACGCCACCCTCAGGATTGTGTATTCCTCCACCGGTGTGCATCCAGCAGTTTGTTTTGAATTTTGCTGTGTTATAGTGGGATTCGTCCGACATTTTGGAACCGGGCTGACCACTTCCCTGTCCACCATCTTAAAACCCTTGTTGTTGTTTTTGTGACTGGTACTTGTGTGGCGCCACAGTCACCTTAGCTTCTGCCTCAACTGCCACTTTGGGAACTACTTTGTTTGCGTAGTAATCCTACTCGTGAAATCTTAGCCAGACATAGACTCGCTAGAAAGGAAATAGGTTAGGATTCCATACAACATATAAAAGCAAGACATAATTTAGTCAGGGAATGATAGGACTTATTTAGGAAATATATATGTGAAGAAGGGGGTTTCTATACAAATACACCGACGTAAGAAATTATATGAAAGAAAAGAACTCCCAAAGTTAATCCTACTTCTCAGTGTAAGTCGTACGACTCGGGCCACAGGGAAAGTTAAGATTGCTAAGACAATCCCCTTAAAACAGCCCAAGAGGATGTATTTCAAAATAAGAAACCTGCCAGTGTGCATTTATAATAAATTTACTCATTTTCTCAGGCCGCATGAACTTTGCTGGCTGAATACCTCTCTCTCTCTCTCTCTCTCTCTTTCTCTCTCTCTCTCTCTCTCGTCTATTCAAGTAAGCGTTTAACCTAAAATCCGAAGTGTACGTGCACCCTCTTCACCGAAAGAATGGGCCGACATAGGAATCATTAATTAAACTAACACAAATAAAAAGAAACACCTCTGTCCCACAGATAGATGAGGACAAGTTAAGCCAACATAAAAATCACAGTTATAGAAAACTGTCAGTCACAAGTGAGGACTTTTATCCAGACCTAAGCAAAAAGTAGCCTTCCTCCCTCTGCATGAAAGGAAGTAGCAGCTGGTACTGGGAACTAGTCACTCATGAGGGCCTCAAAAGCAACAACAACTTATTTTTTCCATTCCGCAGTGCCACTAATCTGAGGCACTGTCTCAACCTGAATAGCTTACATCTCTCTCTCTTTTACCTTCCCTTTCTCTCCCACTCATTTGTTACACTCTGCTGGGACAGAGTGCATTTTCCTTGACTGCAAATTAGTTGAATACAAGTCAAGTGTTGTCCCTAGGAACGCACTGGCACCATAGGGCCACCAAAAAAAAAAAAAAGAAAAACCAATAAAAGGAACACAGAAGAAAGTCCTTTTGCTACATAAGTTACACCAGTGCATAACAATACTGAGTGCCACCAGTGTGACCTTTACAAGGCACACTCAGCCATAGTGTCACCTTATTGAAAAGGTGCCACATCCTTGAAGTGTCACCCTAACTCTGAGGGACACTTCCTCACTACCCAAGTACGTCCAGTTAACCCAGATAGACACCCTTACCCACTAGAACCATGGCAGCAGAGAATCATAGTCTTCATGGAGCTGGGGACGGTGGCAGGACTCACGGGACTGGACCTCACCAAGTGGGTTAAGGAACAGCTGGATGACTTGGCCAAGTAAGAGAAGGAAGAAAGACTGGAACAGCGGAATGATGAAACCGAACAGAGGAGGTAGGAAGAAGAACAGAGGCAGCTGGAAGACGAAAGAGAAGAACAGAGAAAACAGCATGAGTTAAACTTCAAGGAGAGTGAAATAACTCTCAAAGAAAAAGAGCTCGAGCTGGAAAGAACAAGAAGAGAAAATGCTGAAGCTATGGCTATACACCAAGCCTCCAACCCAACCCTGCTGCACTAAATGCTCCAATCTCGAGCATTAATTCCCTCATCCCCAAGTGGACTGAGGAAGAGCCAGAAGCATGGCGCATGGCTGGAGGAAATCGAGGCACTCTTTGATAACTATAGCACCACTGAGACAGAGAGGGCCTTAGTGCTAGCCAAGCACATGGAGGGAAAAGGTAAGGCAGCCCTTCGCTCACTGGAGAAGAGGCAGAGAGGCAACATAGCTGAAGTGTGTAGAGTCATCACAAAGGCCTACAAAATAACCCAAGAGAAATGGAGACTGCAGTTCCAAGGTCTCGCCAAGGAAGTCGGCTGGTCCTGGACTGAATGGGCATGTCACGAGACCCAGTTTGGTGCCTGCTGGTTTGACTCCTTGCCTTGCACTACGTTTGAGGACCTCTTCAATCGGACCATGCTGGAGGATCTCTACCATCGTGTGCCTGGGCCCCTTGCTGTATATCTAAATGATAAGCAACCCACCACCCTTATGGAAGCCTGCCATATGGCCAATTCATGGGAAATCTTCAACCAGTCCCACAGCACACCTCAGCAGCGTATAGTGCCCCCCAGATACCTCTCAGGCTTGACTCGCCCAAAGAATGGACTGCCTAGCAAGCCTCTGTGCACCCACTGTTAGAGGGTAGGGCACACTGAAGCTGAGTGCAGATACAAGCTCGGCACTAACAAGCAGCCTCCTACTAAAATAAGCCAGAACTCCCTCTCCTCTACATCCATGCAGCCCCCTCCACCAACCGTCACCTGGGCCACTGGAGCCCCTACTACGGTCCTGTGCCGATCCTGTGGAGCTATCGGCCACTACAGTGCAGGACATCTGGCCTGTCCACATCATGTCCCCACCAGCAAGTTCGTCAACCTCATTAGCACCTTATTCTCTGCGACCAGGCCGCAGAAGATACTGTACCCCGAGAGACCAGAGACCTAGTTCATCTTGGTGGGCCCCCTTAAGTGCTCTAGCCTGCCCGTGACCCTTCCAGTCATGGTAGATACTGCAGCAGACATTAGTCTTATCTCCAGGGCCCAAGTGCAGCTGGTGCCACGGTTGACAAGAAAACCCGGTGGGAGATGAAGTGGATAGAGGGACACACCATTACCATTCCCACAGTCAAGCTCCAGGCCACAACACCTGGTGGCACACTACTCCACCGCCTTGGCATGGTGGGTGGAATTCAGCCCAGTGGACTTCCTGTTGGTTGGGACCTCCTCTGGGGAAGCCCTTCCCCAACGCCACTTCACAGCCATGCTACCTCCTCCACGGAGGCCCAGACTGTAGGAAAAACCCACGAAGAAAACCCACCATCCGCCATCCGAAGTGGTCAGCGGAAGGGACACACACCAAAACGTTCTCGGCCTAGTCCTCTCCATTCATGAAGGGGGCCAACAAAGAGGTCCTCCCTCGCCCCAAAGAGACATTCAAGAGGAGCAGTACCACTGTAGGACATGTAAGCGGACTGGCCACTCCACTAATTGGAAGGGATGCCCTAGTAAGCAACACCCAGCGGACGCCCCCGAGCAAGACTCTCCAGGAGGATCTGATCTCCAGCTGGGGCAGGAATCTCTGCTGCAGCCAAATTCAAGCCATCTGCGAGATGTTGCATCTCTGGACCCCTTGTCAGGCATGCCTGACCCCTATCCACTGCCAGCGCCACTTGCAAGCACTGAGCAGTGCCACGCTCCATTCGGCATGGACGTTGAGCCACCAATTAAGGAGGACTCTGTGCCTGGCCCAACCCATGAGGTGGATCCTCCTCCGGGAGATCCAGGATCCCTCTCAACATTAATCATGGCAACCGGAGAACCTCCGGCACCCGACACTTCTTCACCCAATCCGTCCCCAGAGGATGAACCCCTGGTGGATCAACCTGTCACACCTTCTCTGGGAAACCAGGAACTGGCCACCTCGGATGCAGAGATCGACATCGCTCTCCCTCTGGTTGTCGCAGCAGCTGGAGTAGGGAGCCCTCCGGCAGCTTCTGAAACTACCTCAGACTTCGCGCCCGCTAGCCCTTCTGGCCTTTCCCCAGAGACAGTGCCCTCATTACCTCCCAGGTCCGATGTAGTTAGGCCTTGGAGGAACCCGAAGAAGAGAAGAAGAAGGGGCGGAAGAGAGCCCAGCAGTTGCAGAGCCATGAGCTCATCCCTGGCACTAGTGCCCTCTCGGCACAGTGCTTTACCATCTTAGAGTGATTCTGGCCCCTTGCCCAGAGGAGGTAGTCAGCGTGATCTCTACCACACAGTAGCCTAGACCAAATTGCATGCTGCGGAGTAGTAACCTTGTAAGTACAGTGTAACTGAAATCAGACAATCTAAACTATTTTGAAGAGAGCCACTACGCTCATGATACGCTTGACCTAAGACCCCAGTGAGGCAAGCATTTATCATATGAGGCAGACCTCATGTGCCAACCAGTAATTATCAATTGTAATGCAGAAAACCTTGTAACTTAGCTAGTTCATTGTCCCTTACGTTGGTGCTACAGCTGTGTTTGGATAGGTTAGGATAGGAGATCCCCATAGAATGTACCATTTGGCTGGGTCTAAAACATGACAATTATAAGAGATGGCATGAAATAACTAAGCACCTTTGTGTACAGTTAGGATTCTGTAAGTAAGTGATGAAAGCTCATATCCATTCTAGAGTTAGGTAGATCTGTGGCTAGTTAGACTGCACGGGACAATTCTGCTCAGGGGAGAAGAGTAAAGTAATAGTGGCGAACAGCTTGCTTAGTACAGGCACTCACTGCCGAAAGGGAGTGAAGGCCCTCTTAAAAGGGGGTGGGGAGCTTTTATTAATATTCTGTTGTTCACCCCCTCTGCATTATTTTAGTAGGGATATCATTCTAACAAAGACAGACAGGACAGTGTCTCTGTCGAAGCTAAGAGTACACGGGCAGGGAGGTAGACTGTGTTTTCAAAAAAGTAACATCCTTTAGTAGCGGATAGGTTAGCATTAAGGACCTAACCCACCTTTAGTGAAGGTGGTCTTAAGCTTCCTTTTTCCCTGTTCTATGCATTCGGCAATGTTTTGTCAAATTTTCAGACTGCCGGAAGCTACATGCCAGCATTGGTGATGGGGACAAAAGTGCCCTGACCTGACCCATGAAAGGCAGAGAGAGATACCCGCCATTGGACGAAGCACACTCATTTCTGTGCCGACTAACCATGTCCTTTGTTCTTTATTCTGTCTGTTTTGCCTAAGTGAATAGACGATACGCGTTCATGAATTCCAATTGTTAGTTGCATTGCACAAGCAACCCACGTAAATGTAAGTCTGGAATTGACAAGTATTGCTGATTGCTGGCAACTCTTCCTCTGTACATATTTTCCATTTTTTCCCCTTCCCCCACCATTTACGAGAACCTGGTATAACCGTATTTCTTTTATGAAGTCTAGTTTGGGAATAATGAATATTGCCTAGTGAAATTACAAAAGCTATTCCCATGCAGTGAGTAGAAATTAGGGAAAATCAAGCGTAAGTAACAATTTAGGCAAGCCTTGGATCCTGAGCCCACTGTTTGTAAGAATAGCTTTTACCAAAACTAAACTTGTGTACGGTAGCCGCTAGAGTAAGAACACTGTTGTGTTATTCTTTACTGAAGCAGAAAATTAACTGTCTGACGTTGACTAAGTGGTTCATGTAATTTGCCTTGCTATCACAGCACATTTTTCTTTGTTGGGACTAGGTGGGTAACGAAGGGGCTTGATGTAATTTATCTGTTACAGAATTAATCCAATTATTCACTACATAGTTCCGACTGGCAACCTAATCCAATTAAGTATTTGTCTGTGTTTTGGGGGTAACTTTTAGCTTCAATTGACAGTTTTCGTGTGACTTTGGCAGAGCAGGGCTGCATAAATTACAATAATTAATTTAAAAACTCATAAGCCAAAAGCTCACACATAACAACATTATATATATATATATATATATATATATATATATATATATATATATATATATATATATATATATATATATATATATATATATATATATAAATATATATATATATATATATATATATATATGCATATATATATATATATATATATATATATATATATATATATATATATATATATATATATATATATATATATATATATATATATATATATATATATATATATATATGCATATATATATGTATATATATATATATATATATATATATATATATATATATATATATATATATATATATATATATAATATATATATATATATATATATATATATATATATATATATATATATCATAAACTATATATATATATATATATATATATATATATACCCCACCTTGGTGAAGAATTATAATACAAAACTATATATATGATATATATACTCTGCTACAATGCCATATATATATATATATATATATATATATAGTCATAAACTACCCCACCTGAGAAGAATTTAAACAAAACTATATTGATGCCACAATGCCAAGAAAAGTCCAGTTTATGAGCAAATAAGTTATGTGAAAACTTACCTTAGAATTTTCCTGGATTTACAATAGAAGGTGGGAGGTCGCCATATTGGAATGAGAATTCTTTTACAAGTTTACAGGGTTTATTACAGAAACTTAGCAAATCAACAATGAGACACGACACCACATAATGCTAAAGCGCAGATTCAGAATAGGACACGGAAACAATAATGCAACGAGTTGGCAACAAAAATGGATTAAAAATGGGGCCAATCTGCAATACAATCAGTTCAATGATCGAATAACATTCAGTCTTACTCTGATTACATGAAATAGTCTCAGGTAATGCAAATGATGGAACTCCAGGATGGGAGAATAATTCCGCATGAGCGGTTGGGTCTGTGCGGAATCGTTACTGATTGCGACCAGGAATTATCAGGATTTTGGTGGCAGGCGAGATACTGGGCATGGATAGCGATCGTTCCGTGTGCATCCCTGAAAGAGACGTCTCAGTTAGGAATGACGGTGTACACTGAAGGATGGAATTTTACTGTAAAATATGTCGCACAATACGTTCTTAAATACGAAACATAACGTTAGCCTAGAAGATGACTATACTGAAATCACGTATGTACAATCGGAGAATCAGCCCTGGTAGGCTTTAATAATGAACACATGATTGCACTCCCACAAAGATGGAAATGAACTCTGTTACAGATTAACTTAAATAGCCCTTAAATTGCACTGGTGGAGGGATAATTGATTATCACAGGATCTTTACTTAAGTTCAAAGATGCACTAAATGGCAAGGCATGGGGATACAGGTAGGTGAACAAGGGAGGATTGCGTTGTGGAGGAGGTTAAAGTTTAAAGAAATGGAAATTTTAAGAAGTTTAGTAAAAGGGAGAGGGCTGGTCTTGACTACTTGCAAACATACGAACCTTTTATGACTGTTGGCCAGTGCCTACAACCATTCCCACGTCCTTTTGAAGTCAGTCCAACCAGCGGAGTTGGAGAAAAGCAGCGTCGATCCGCCACAGATGAAATCAGAGTCGTCTCTGTCCTGCTTTTTCAAAAGCAGGCGTGTTCGGGCGTCTGGCGGGCCAACCGTAACTGCTACAAGCATGTCAAAAGGCCAGCAAGGAGGGCATGGGAAAAGCACTTATCATTATATGCCTACAGATTAAAAGACTACCTGTTCCCTAGCTCTAAATGCCATTTTCCCTTCCCAATCCCTACCTGTCTCCCCATTTGTGATGGGGAAAGGGGTTCTGGTATTGTTTTTCTGGATCGCGCGATGTTGGGGGGAGTTAAGGAGGTACAGGCCTACTAACGGCTGTTGACTGGTTCAAATAAGTGCGGTTTTTACACTCGACTCGAGAGGCAGAGGAATAATAGATTCATTCAAAATTGATTGCAGAATTAAATATACAGGAAGGAGGATGTTTATTCTTGACAATATATACACCACTCAATACTAGGCTGCAGCTCTCAAAATCATAACTCGTAGGCATCCAGAGAAGGCACTCAATACAGTTGATAGTTTATTCCTAATGCCGACGTTTCCTTTACATTGTTGCATTTTCCAGGCTAAAATACAGCGAGCTGACCCAATAATTAATCATAAAACATTTATTACAACAACTGATTAAAACACTTTGCAGTATTGTCTCATTTAAAATGCTAATTGTTTTAAAAATATCAGAGGCACCATGACACTAAAAAGGGACCTACAGACAGGAGCTAAAACAAGACTATTGAAAGAAGGAGAGAAAAATATAAATTAAAACAAAAATAGATAAAAAGGGAAAACAAAGGTAACGATAAGGCGAATAGGACCATCAAGCAATAAACAGCTGAGTAGATGATGTTTGAGTGTTCAATGATGGAACTGTTAATTTTATCATTATGGATTCTAAGGTTGTTAAGTCACTGTCTTTCTGTGTTTGCCCTATTATTCCGGAAAGTCTTTCTTGTCTATAGTGTTTTGCGTAATTTGGAATGGTTCCTTATGTTGGATTGTTCTGGGTTGGACAATCTGCTCCCGGTTCGGAAGCTAATTCCTCTCTGGGAGTCTATGTGTACCCTCAGCAGTCTTTTGGTACATCCAACGTAAGTCCCCTGGTTACACCTGGGGTAAGTATACTTGTAAACGACGTTGGATGTAAACAACGGACTAACTTTGTCAGAAGCGAAAAAGGACCTGATAGTGCAAGGATTTTTGGGGATTAATTTTAGGTTCAGGGCAGGCAGTTCTCTGAAATAAATTTAGACATTTTTCTAAAATTATCGTCATATAGGTAAAGGAACGTTGCAAACATTTTCATTTTTGTACTGTGGATGGCGTGGGTTTTCCATTTTTTTATTTAAAACCTGTTTAAAGCCCTGAAAAACAGCTTTTGAGGAAAACAGTTGTTTTTGAAGTAGTTAGCCAGGAGTTATGATCTCTTCATGGAAGGTCATCAATTCGATGAGTGTGTAAAGGTCTGTGGAGGAGTAGAAATGGGTTTAATTTAAAATTAAAATAACAGAAGCTTTACAAATTCGTACCCAAACCTGTGAAAAGTATCTTTCTATAAATACCTGTATAAAAACCTTGTTCATTTCTAGAGACTAGAACGTCAGGAACGGTAATTTATTATTAGAATCTTTCTCCAGAGTAAACTTTATGTTCGGGTGTTGAGTATTAATATAGTCTAAAGAGTCAGCATTAAAATCACGTTTGAACAAAGCGGGCGTGTCATCGACTTAACGTTTGTAAAACAGGGGTGGAAAGAAGGGCAGCTATCAGCGCCTGCTCTTCCAGAAGCTCTGAAGATATTGGCGAAAACCGGACGTAAAGGGAACCCATTGCCATCCCATCCACCTGTCTATATATACACAATGTCATTAAAAATAAAAAGGCGGTGTCAGCACGACCAATTCTAAAAATTGTTTTAAATAACGTCTGTTAAAATTATGAAATAAGATATCAAACTAGAAAAATACTTATTTAGAATAATGTCGATGGTCTCTCCCACAGGGACGTTTGTGAATAGGGATTCCACATCCAGGCTAACCATGTATAAGTCAGAATCTTCTTTAATAACGTCATCTTTAAAACTAGCTGAGTTCTAATAGAGAAAGAATTTATAATGCTAGGGTTCTAATATTGGTACAAGGTATTTAGCGATATTATAATTTGCTGTATTCATTCATGAGAGAATAGGCCGCATTGGGGTACCTACCTTGTGCACTTTGGGCAAACCATACATTACTCCATATGACGAACCTGTGACAAAAAGGTTTTGGTAGGTGCGTTCGTCTATGACACTGTTTTGTTTTAACGTCCTTAAAATTCTGTTTATCTTATCTTCCATTTTGATGATATTATATAGGTCTGGAGAACCTATTTTTTCGAATTTTGTTCGGTCGCTTAATATGCTTTCCATTTTATTGATATAGTCCTGATGGTTATTCTCCAAAGAGACGAACTCCAGGGTAATGGAATCAATTCATTAAGATAATTTCTGTGGGGCCAGCAACAGGTTTGCAATCAGGCTGCGACCAGGAATGGTTTGCATAATTTGGATGGCAGTCAGAATTAGGGGACATAGATTGGCAACTGAGCAGATGATGACTCCCTGCAGAGAGTTAGGAGTTAACACCACACGAAAAGAAAGAAAATCTCCCCATAAAAAGTATTACACAAATGCACATTCTTAAATTCTAAACATTAAATAGACCAGATGATAATTATAAGAAATCACGTAATCACAATCTTGGAATCGTAGTGGATTGGGCTCTGAAACAATGAACACATGTTGCCGACAAACAAAGGAGAAACTTCAACACTTGTATCAATTAGACTAATTGCCCTTAATTTGCACTGGGAAAGGGATAATTGGATATTTATCACTGGATCTTTTTACTTGATTTCAAGACACGGTACAGGACGATTTACAGGATGCTGAAGCAGGACAACTTAACAAAGGGAAATGCTTTAGTGGAGAAAGGAATTGAAGTTTAAAGGAATGGAAAATTTAAGGATTTTCAGGCAGGAGGGAAAGGGCTGGCATACTGACTGCTTGCGAGCCACGAACCTGGTCTACAGTTGTTGGTGCCAAACAAGCGATTCGGCCGTGTATCGAAGGTAGTTTCACCCAACGTAGAATGGAAAGGGAAACAGACGTACGTCCCTGACAAGATACAGGAGGCCTCTGAACTCACTTCCCTCAGATGGCTGCGGCTGGTGTGGGCTGTGTTTGTCAAAATTTAGGCCTATTGGACCTGCAAAAAGTTATACAGCCAGCAAAAAAGTAGAGGGAAAGGATCCTTAAAGATTAAGTACTCAGAGGTTAAGGTCCTACCTGGCGGCTAGCCCCTACTATGCCTATTCAGCTCTCAATACCTAACTACTCCCACATCGTGTGATGGGGGTGAAAAGGGGGTCCCCATTCTTTCCCCAGATCAGGTGATTGGGGGGGAAGTGATTTCTACATTGGTACAAACTGGTGTGAACGGCTATTCTCTGGTTCAAAATACGTTTGTTTCTCCCTCGCCTGCCATATTCCCCTGCCCCGATAGTCAAATGAACAGAGAATCTGCATTTCAAAACAATGATGCACTGGCTTCTAAATGAGGGAGGGACAAATCCTTTGGAAAGGCCTTCACGCCCTTTTGGGTGTGAGGGTCTTAGCTAATTCCTACCGACTGACAGCCAGTGACCTTACATAAAGTGTATTGCGGCACTGCAACAGCTAAAGGAACCTACCTAACTGCTAAGAGGGGTTCTGAATTGGCTCATTTATGGGCCTAACCTACCTAAGGGTATAGACACTTCTGCTAACGGTTTCTGACGAAAGGAGAAATCTACGCCTAGGCAAATGCACATGGCAAACACCTAACCTAACCTACCATCCCCATGACTCTGGCACTGAACGAGTTGGCACTAATGCAGAGCACGCAATGAATCATGATCGGCACAACGATTTACGATTAACATGCAACACATGGACACATAAATAACTTGATGAGTAATTCACAATGTACGATTAAGTAATGTATCAGTTTGAGTCTGGAGTGGGTTTGAAGAAGGTTAGTTGGAAACCTAAATGGTTTAAAAGCGCTAATTGTAAGCTAAAACTCTTACATCCTAGTAATATTCAATCATTTACCTTCATTTTGCAACAAATTGGAAGTCTCTAGCACAATATTTTGATTTATAGTGAATTTTTTAAAAAACTTTTTCCTTACGTCCGTGCGCAGTAACTCTGCCGAAAATCTGAGAAATTCTTTCGTCACTTTGTCGTAATGTTTGCACCGTTTTATATTAGCCATTACATAAAGTTTTATATATGAAAATGTGCGCAATTTCATGTAAAATACAACAAAATCAACCCATGGTTGTAGCTTTTATCAGTTTTGAAATATTTTCATAAATGACGTATGGGTACTAAAATTTCAACCTTCGGTCAACTTTGACTTGACAGAAATGGTAAAAAAATGCAATTGTAAGCTAAAACTCTTACATTCCAGTAATATTCAATCATTTACCTTCATTTTGCAACAAATTGGAAGTCTCTAGCACAATATTTCGATTTATGGTGAATTTTTGAAAAAAACTTTTTCCTTACGTCCACGCGCGGTAACTCGGCCGAAAATCTCAGAAATTCTTTCATCATTTTGTCGTAATTTTAGCACCGTTTTATACTAGCCGTTACATAAAGTTTTATATATGAAAATGTGTGCAATTTCATGTAAAATACAACAAAAAACAACACACGGTTGTAGCTTTTAATAGTTTTGGAAATATTTTCTCATATAAATCACTTATAACTGCCAAAATTTCAACCTTGTTCAACTTTTTGACTCGAAGGAAATGGTAAAAAAACGCAATTGTAAGACAAAACTATTACATTGTAGTAATATTCAATCATTTACCTTCATTTTGCAACAAATTGGAAGTCTCTAGCACAATATTTCAATTTATGGTGAATTTTTTAAAAAAACTTTTTCCTTACGTCCGCGCTAGAAATTCTTTCGTCACGTTGTCGTAATGTTTGCACCGTTTTATATTAGTCGTTACATAAAGTTTTATATATGAAAATGTGCTTAATTTCAAGGTAGAATACAACAGAAATAATTCATGTTTAGAAGCTACCAGTTTGAAATATTTTCATATAAATCACGATAACTGCTGTATCTTCAACCTTCGGTCAACTTTAACTCGACCGAAATGGTAAAAAAATGCAATTGTAAGCTAAAACTCTTACATCCTTGTAATATTCAGCCATTTACCTTCATTTTGCAACAAATTGGAAGTCTCTAGCACAATATTTCAATTTATGGTGAATTTTTGAAAAACTTTTTCCTTATGTCCGCGTGGTAACTCTGCCGAAAATCTCAGAAATTCTTTCGTCACTTTGTCGTAATGTTTGCACCGTTTTATATTAGCCATTACATAAAGTTTTATATATGAAAATGTGCGCAATTTCATGTAAAATACAACAAAAACAACCCATGGTTGTAGCTTTTATCAGTTTTGAAATATTTTCATATAAATGACGATAAGTGCCAAAATTTCAACCTTCAGTCAACTTTGGCTTGAAGGAAATGGTCGAAAAATGCAATTGTAAGCTAAAACTCTTACATTCTAGTAATATTCAATCATTTACCTTCATTTTGCAACAAATTGGAAGTCTCTAGCACAATATTTCGATTTATGGTGAATTTTTGAAAAAAGCTTTTTCCTTACGTCCACGTGCGATAACTCGGCAGAAAATCTCAGAAATTCTTTCGTCACTTTGTTGTAATTTTTGCACCGTTTTATATTAGCCGTTACATAAAGTTTTATATATGAAAATGTGCGCAATTTCATGTAGAATACAACAAAAAATAACTCATGGTCGAAGCTTTTATCAGTTTTGGAATATTTTCATATAAATAACGATAAGTGCTGTATTTTCAATCTTCGTCAACTTTCACTAATCGTAAATTGTCGAAAAACGCAATTGTAAGCTAAAACTCTTACATTCTAGTAACATTCAATCATTTACCTTCATTTTGTAACAAACGGGAAGTCTCTAGCACAATATTTCGATTTATGGTGAATTAAAAAAAAAAAACTTTTTCCTTACGTCCGCGCATGGTAACTCTGCTGAAAATCTCAGAATTTCTTTAGTCACCTTGTCGCAATTTTCGCACCATTTTATATGAATGTAGCATAAAGTGGTTATACATGAAAATGTGCGTAATTTCATGTAGAATACAACAAAAATAAACTCATGGTCGTAGCTTTATCAGTTTTGAAATATTTTCATATAAATCACGAGTATTTCGATTTATGGTGAATTTTAGAAAACTTGTTTACGTCCGCACGTTACTTAATTCATGCATCATTTTGTGATAATATTTTCTCTGTGTTGCTTTGATCGTTTTACAATTTGTTATATACCAAAACCATCGCAATTTAGTGTATAATACAACAAAAAAATAACTCAGCTTTAACCGCTTTGCTCACAGTGCATTTTGTATACAATTATATATGAAATTTTTTCTTTACGCTGTCATAAATTCCAATATTATATATGATGATGATATTTTTTCATTTCTGATGGCGAATACTAAACTTCAGGCAGTACAAAAAAAGTAGCCAAAAATGAACTCTTAATTTTAAAAACTAAGCGTGCTGTTATTTTTTGAAAAAAACTTTTTTCCACTTCGGCGCTAACTCCCGAATGCCGCCGGCATACGCCAGACACTTTTGTAAATAGAGGCCCGGCGTTTAAGGGTTAACTACCATCCAGGAGGCAGCAGGAGTCCTGCTGTGCCCATATGTAAACATTCCATTTGCTTTTGGACCATCGTGCGGTGCAGACGTGTTTCTTCCCTCTCTGCCCTGACTTCTGTTGAGCTGTTTTTTCCTGGTGGGATCTTTCTCTTTTTCCTTGTATGGTTGCTTTGTGTGTTTGGAATGCAAGCTCACGAAGGTAATAAGTCTCATAAGCCCACTTTCCCCCAGCGTGTGTATCCTGGGGTTGGCGGAAGATGTGCAGTAGCTTCAGATCTATGTTGATGTGGACACGCATGCCCTTTGCTCTTCTTGCAGGGGCCATGTGTGTTCTAGAGATTCTACTTTTGCCGAGTGTTGCTCCTGGTCAGCTGAGCAGTGGGCGAAGTTTGAGGGTGTGGAAGCGGCGGGGGGGAGGGCGATCAGGACGACATCTTGTCGGGGGGCCTCTCCCATGCCAGCAGGGGAGACTTTCCCCCCAGAACGAGAGGAGACTCCCTCGACTAACCTGACTTTCCACTTCAGGTTTGGTGGTAGAGGCTTCCCTCAGGAAGCAGGCTAGTGGTTTGTCTGCAGCCTGGCTCCACCTGGGTCTTTCCGGCATTCCATCCCCGGAGGGTCTCATGTCCCATCTGACTGAGCTCCAGTGGTAAACCACACTGCGGCTACCTCTGCCACCAGTACTGCGACCATGACAGCCTTCTCTAAGATGCCAGTAACGGTCTCGTCTCACCTGGTAACCCAGGTGACTGCCGTGCTGGCATCCCAGCACATAGTGCCCTTGCCTCCTGGCTTCACCGTGGCCCCACTGTCCCAGCACGGACCCTCTGTGACGGTGCCGCCTCCATGCCTCACATGATGGTTACCACTCCTGCTGTTCCTGGCTTCGCTGGCTCCTGGGCTATCTTGGCTGCTCCACCTGCCCCGGCTATCCCAGTTGTCCTAGTCACAGCTCCTGGCTCCCCTGGCTCCCAGCCTGACCTGGCTCCTCCACCTGCCCAGGCTATTCTAGTCGCCTCAGTCGCTGCTCCTGGCTTTCCTGGCTCCCGAGCTGTACTGGCTGCCCTGGTATTCCAGTCACCATTCCCGTAGATGACGTTCCTGCTGCCCGAGTCACTCCCGCTACCCTGGCCACCCCAGCTGCTTCCTTTTGGATGTGCATTGACCAAGATGATAAAGAAGAAGTCGAAAGAGAGGTCTAGGAAGGTGTCATTGTCTTCGTCTTTGTCGTCATCGTCGTCGTCTGCTACCACCTCCCCTTCTTCCAAGGCTCGTTGGTCGAAGAAGAAGGCTGTCTCTCCCCCTCCTCCCAAGAAATCCCATCCTGGGACTTCTGGCGGGACTCAAGCAATTTCCCTTCACAGGGGAAGCAGTGCGATCTCTCGTTGGATCTTTCCAACCTTCGGGTTAGGGAACCGAATCGCTAACCCCTGGGTCTAGCGTTTCGGGAGCCGTGGGCGTGCAAGCCTCAGTTTGCACACCCAATTGCTGTTCCTAAGAAGTCTGCTCTGAAGGCTGGCACTGTGTCAGGCTCTCGTTTGCAAGCCGCTCTGAGTACCCAGGTCTCTAAGGAGACTCAGGTATCCCAAACCAGTATCAGAGAGTCTGCTCACCGTACCAATTCAGGCACAGGACAGGAGAACGAGCCACAACATGCAGGTGTCTCGGCTCTGCCTGCTTGTCCCCACTCAACCCACTTTTGTTGGTACTTTGGGAGACCACCTTTACTAATCCTCGTCCACACGCAACCCGGGCTTTGTCGGTACCTTGGGAGACCAGAGAATTTCCACTCCTAATTCCCGCTGTAGCCTGCTGCATCAGGGTGGGAGATCATTCATACACATCCTTCCGGGAAAATTCCAAATTCCCATAGCTCTGGAAAATTAATTTTGTATTACTTGCATCCTCTCCCACCTGCAAAATAATGGCAAGAACTCAGCAAAGTGAAGATTTCAAATTCTTCATGACCTCAGGGAAGGAACTTGGTCTTTCCAGGGGAGAACTAAGAGGCTGGGCACAGGAGAGGATGGATGAGATAAAGAAAGAAAGGAAGGCAGAAAGAGAGGCCCAAGAGAGAGTAGAAGAAGCAGAGAGAAAGAAAGGGAAGGAGAGACTGGCCTGGCAGAGAAAGAGAAGAAGCAGAGAGACAGAACGAGAAGCAGGGAGACTTGCCCAAGAGAAAAGAGAGGCTATGGAAAGGGAAGAAAAAGGACAAGCAGACCACCCCATGAACTGAGCTGCTGCAACGATGTGGCCCTTTGCCTCCACCTGCCACCCAGAGATGAATGCCTTCAGCCAGGCACTCCGCCTGCATGTAAAATGGATGGAGGCCGAGCCCTAGTTTTGCTTGACAACGCTGAGATTGTCCTAAAGGCCTTCTGATTTTACCAAAATCCTCTTCCTGGTATTGGGCAAGTTCCTTTGAGGAAGGCCTTCATTAACTTTTCATAAAGTCTCGGGCATTGGAGGAGCAAGAAATTGGGATGTTGTCCGCCAGACTATCTCCAATGGGCGTATGAAATCACCTGAATGCTGGAGGATTTGCTGACAAAGGGCAAGTTAAGGAAGCAACCAGACCTGGGCAGATGAGCCTACCAGTCCGAGCGCGTGCCATGCCAAATGGTTCGAGTCATTGGGGGTTACAACCTCAACAAGTCCATTGAACAAATGAAGATAGAGCCTTCATACTTCACGCCTCCAGCCTGCAGTGCACACTTTGTCGAAGGAGTCCCCTGACCTTAGTGGATTGAAAAGATTAGCTGGACATCTGGGATACCCATCATCCACAGGAGAGCTCCCCTGAAGAAGAAGATTCAGCCACCTCATGGCTCTCAGGTGCCCTCAGCAGAAGAGTGGGCAATCCTCGAAACCTGCAACATGTGGGTACTGTAATAAGATAGGGCATCCCACCAAACAGTGCCGGAATAAGCCCACCGTAAATGCTAAGCCCTCTCCCCACCCCCTATCACATAACATGCCTGCACCCTCCTCAGGGGCAGTGTGAAAGGATTATAGTAAAAATTACTGCACCTAATGCAATGTCTATGGGCATTCTGCATCATGGGTGAGATGCCCTAATAATAACTCAAAACCCGCCTCCGTCGCCTTAGTGGTGACTAATTCCAAGTCCCTGGGCCCTCCTGCAGAAAGAACCCATCTATGTAGCCCCTCCCCAGGGTAAGTACCTAGCGTGCCGAGTCATGGCATTCGATGACTTTTGCGCCCAGATTTCCCTCATACGGGAAGACAGAATTCCGTATGGGGCAGTTATAAACAGGCGGAAGTTAGTAACAATCAAGGGAGTGAATCGCAACAAAATGATCCTCCCTACAGTCCAACTGAGGGTCACCAGACCGCAAAGCCAGAATGTTGTATCTTGCTGTAGCGATACACATTCCAGGAGGCTATGACGTCCTCCTGGGCCAGGACTTTATTTCCCCCTCTAAACCACGACAATTTTGGGGTCCAAATTCCCCAAATAATCCTCCAGATCCAAGTCCAGTGCCCGGCACTGCCTCAGTGCCAGTGCCGAGGCCCCAGCCAGATCTCCCTTCAGGAGAATCTCGCCCATCAACTCCTCTGCTAGTTCCACTTGGGCACACTGAGCAGTGCCAATCTCCGTCCGTCCAGACAGACGAGACCACTACCACATCGCTACCAGCGCCAGTGCCAATGTCAGTGCCAGAGCACGCCCCTGGTCCCCCTCCAAGGGATCCACCTCCAAACCCCCTCTCTTTGCCCAGCCTGGTTCCACTGCCAGTGTCGGTAGCAAGAGAGACGGGCTCACCTAAAGGCATGGATTCACAACCTAGGCCTAAGCTGGTCACCCCTGCCTACGAGTCAACCACACCCGCTCTAGACCGTCTCCTTTCTCTAGCCGCCAGCCGCAGATACCTTTGCGAGTCCTGATTCTGCCCCGCCTTGCTTGGCCGATGAACTCTGCGAGCTGCACCACCACGTCCGAGTTGGTGAACAAAATTCCTGTGTCAGTTGTTTTTTTTTGACCCAGATGGCACCCCTTGCCGCCCTTCGGCCTCGGGCCCTCCGATTCCCCGGCCGAGGACAACGGTCCAAGGAAGAGAGGTTCGCAACGGAATTACCATGGGTGTGGGCAATTCCAGGTAGTCCCCAAAGAGCTCTAGAGCTCTTCTGGACACCTGTGCCAACTTGGCTCGGTGCCACCTCCTCATCTTTCAAAGGTCTTGGCACCTCTCCTCCAGAAGAGGATGTCAAGGCCCTCCACTATCTTCTTCCTTTCCTCTGGAACTTCTATCCCTCATCCTTCTCTGTGGATCTTTCCTTTCCGCTTTTCTTTAATTATCACCACAAGAGGCAGTTAAAATATGGGATATCATCCCTTTAAAATGCATTAATCATTTTGCTATGAAGCAGTAAGAGATACAGAGTGGGAAGTTGCACGCCCTTGCGCCTGTACCTTGGCACAGGGCATGCATGTCAGCTCTTCCTGAAGGGGTTGTGCCCTTTGGGTTTCCTTTTCCAGCCCTTGGGCTGAGAGACAGTCCTGGCCGTCATCTATTGGCGACGGACGTTAAATTCATACATAAACAATAAATACCTCACTCTATTATCATTGGCGCTTCTGCGTGTATCATTTACTCTTTTATTTATTTGTCTTTTTTCTATTTGTTAACGAACCTTGAGTCACAAGGCTCCTGCCCTTGTGTTTTAACATCACCTTTGTAATACCAGCGACGTGTCCCGCCCTTCAGTAAGCAGTCACACCCTTCAATTGTGTCGTTCTGTTTAGTTTCCTTTTTATTTTATTTATTTATTTTTTTGTGGAGAAATCTATTCCTGTCCAGTCCCCTTTCATTTGTTCATTTTCCCATTCATACTTTGAGTGAGTATCTATTTATAGCCTGCACCCAAGTTGTGGGCCATGGAAGTAAAAAATTTAGCTTTGTTTAAGTTTAGCAAATTAAACCCTCAAATAATCTCTTTGCCTCGCTCGCTCACCCAGCTGTCAGATTCCTGTCACCTAAGTTAGCGATTTCTTGAGCTATTAGCCACTCATTGAGTATGTAGACAATTATTGTCCATCGATTGAAAAGATGAATTGAGTATTGTCATTAACATTTCTAGTAAAGGGGATATCATTTGAAACCAACGCTGTGTTATCATTTATACCGCCTATTCAAGGCACAACTAATAGTATGCATGTATTTCCTACATAGCAGTAAGCAGTCAGTTGCTTTACATTTGTTTCATTTTACATACTATCTTTTATTTTTTTATTTTGTTCTTTTGTGCCTTTGAAGTGTTCTTTGCTTATTTGTCAAGTGCCTTATTACCCTCAGTAAAGTAAAGCTAGTAAAGCATTTGTAGAATCATTTATGAAGTATTTCAGCAGTAAATAGTTTTCCAAGTAAGGAAACTTTTCTTATTGTATGATCTAAATTGTACTCTGCACCTAGAGTAATCTTTCAGAATGTCATTTATCAGTATTGCAGCAGAGTTTTGCAAGTAAAGTAAGCTAACAACTGTAGCAAAGCAGAACCTAGAGTAAAGTCGATCGTTTTCTTCGCTCATTTTTGCTGTTATCGACATTCGCACCCGATTGAAGGTGCGGATGTCGTCTTGCAGGGGGAGCTGTAAAGATTAGCGCCAAAATAATCTAATAAAACACCCTCCTTTCTGCTTTTGCTTGGCCGATAGATAGACCTCTGTCTATTTGAACTTGTGTAGAGGTAGTGAAATCTGGTTCAGGGTGGTTCAGGGTGGTTCAGGGTAGAAATCCAGAGGGTTTTAAGGCATGCTCAGGAGATAATCTTAGCCTAGGGCAGTAACTGGCTGGAGCCCTTTCTTTGGTACAGGAGCCGCGACCTGGGGTCAGTCCATCGCCCCCCCTCCCCTACACCTGAGCAGAAGTAATAAAAGGCCATGACGCCCTGCGATCGGTCTCACACACAGCTCAGACCTGGATGTAGGAGGTCAAAAGTTCAGACATCTCCCCCTCCCCCTTTCTTCGCTGCCACGTGGACTGCTGCCCCTTGCTTTGTACCCCAGCCACGTGGCCAGTATGTTTTGAAAGTGGTGAAGTGCAATCCCAGAGCGAGCAGAACTTCAACTGCAGCCCTTTATCATCACAAGGGCGCACCTCCATCACTCCACCGATCTATGACCCACGAGTACGTCTTTGGTGGGAGGCCTTTGTCTGCACACACAGGTGGACCCCTTGCTGACGCCTTTGGGAAGGACTGGAACGAAGCCCCGGTGTCAACATCAGCGCTAGACACTCCTGTGGGACGGTAAAGTACCCTGAATGAGTTGCTTAGTCACGTTACTTTTGCACTTGCAGTGCATTCATTAGACTCCTGGACCCATATCTTGTCTGTCCCCTGAATTTCTTGGTTCAATCCCGGCCCACGTGTTCACTGCCCCCCTTACTCAAGTCACTATTCAAGCCTCGAGGTTGTCCCTGGTGCCCTCAGCGCACCCTTAAGTAGAAAGCATTCCCTAATTCCAGCCTTAGATCACAACCTGTGTCCCTTATCGTTTCACAAGGACGATTGTAGCAGAATTCTCCTTGGTCTGCGTGCCTGGCATTCACAAGTTTTTCCTCCCCCTCTTTAGAGGGCTTTCAACTTCAGCAGCAATTTAACTTTGATTCAATTCTTTTACCTTTGATCTTGTCTATTATGTAAATATACCTATTTTTTACCCACATGTTTCACGCATCTTCCCTTTGAGAAAGAGCCCTAAGCTCCTGTATAACTCCTTTTGTTTTCAGTTATATATGCTCCTGGTTATCTTATAAGGTCATTGTAGAGTAAAGTAATGAATTTCGAGACTTAAAATCTATCTGCACCAGGAAACATATAAAAATGGTGACCTTGCCAGGATTCTCATAACGATTGCATTCCCCCCACCTTTTGTTACTTTTTTTGTGTTGCAATCTGTAAAATCAGCAATTAGCTCAGCTAAGTTGGATACGAGACAGACTACGAACCTTTGAAAAGCCAGCGCAACAGGCCAAGGAAATTCTGCGTAAGGAAACTGTGTTTATTTAGCATAGGAAATTTTAGCAAACGTAACTAAACCTAGGAATTTTTTTCATATTAGGCACATGCCAAAAGGAAAATGTGAGAGAGAGGATTGCCAACATTTAGCTTTTGAAAGCCTTTGCATGCGGCTTGCATGCCATTCAAATATGTTATTTAGGCTCTAACCCATTAAAGGAATAGGGTATTCCTCCTGTGAAAACATGATTTTGAAGCCGAACCTTTAAGTAGGCATGAGAAATCGACTGCAAACACGTGTTCGAAAAGTCAGACTAGCATCGCTGACTCATTACCCTTTCTCTCGTCTAGCAATAGAGCAAAATCATATTTCATACTAGGCACAGCGCAAAACTGGTAGAGTTCAATAAACGTCGTTTCTTTCCCTCGCGTTCGGGGAAGTACCACATCTGTTTACCAAAACATTACCTCATTCATTCATTTTGTCGCAGACAGCCGGCCCAGCAGCCTATAAATAACAGACAGAGAGGCAAACGGCCTTGACTGACATTCGTCGCACAGTTAGGAATATGTGAAAATTTGTTGGTTTGATTTTACTTTGTTTCCCTCGGCTCGGCCCACCAAATTGTTTGCATTATTAGGGGGTCTGACATTGTGTTCTGTTTTTTTTTTTTTGTGCTTTTACTACTGCTCTGTGTGTTGCATATCTATTATGAATTTGGGCTTACCACCCACCTTAATTGCCATTGAGAATAGTCTTCTCCCATAAGTAAGTAAAACTAGCACTCTCGCTAATCAGACCTCGTCTGTGCAGGAATTCTCCTAGGGAGCCAATATATTTCCAATCCAGTCCCCAATCAGCTCGCCTTGGCAGTAATTTGGTGAGACCAATCCATTTCCAATCCAGTCCCCAATCAGCCCGCCTCGTCGGTAATTTGGTGAGACCACTCCATTTCCAATCCAGTTCTCAATCAGCTCGCCTTGTGAGTAATTTGGTGAGACCAATCCATTTCCAATCCTCGTCCCCAATCAACCCGCTTTGTCAGTACCTTAGGAGACCAATCACTTACCAATCTTCGTCCCCACTCAACCTGCTTTGTAGGTACCTTGGAAGACCAATCACTTACCAATCCTCATCCCCAATCAACCCGCTTTGTCGGTACCATGGGAGACCAATCACTTACCAATCCTCATCCCCAATCAGCCTGCCTCGTCGGTAATTTGGGAGACCAATCATTTGCCAATCCTCGTCCCCACTCAACCCACTTTGCGGTACCTTGGGAGACCAATCACTTACCAGTCCTCGTCCCCAATCAGCCCGCCTTGTCCGTAATTTGGAAGACCAATCATTTACCAATCCTCGTCCACACGCAACCCGCTTTGTCGGTACCTTGGGAGACCAGAGAATTCCAATTCCTAATTCCCCGCTATAGCCTGCTGCACCAGGGCGGGAGATCATTCATACGTCTATCGGGAAAAATTCCAAATTCCCATAGCTCTGAAAAACTAATTTTGTGTTTTACTTGCATCCTCTCCAACCTGCAAAATGATGGCAAGAACTCAGCAGAGCGAAAATTTCAAATTCTTCATGACCTCAGGGAAGGAACTCGGTCTTTCCAGGGGTGAACTAAGGGGCTGGGCACAGGAGAGGATGGATGAGATAAAGAAAGAAAGGAAGGCAGAAAGAGATTCCCAAAAGAGAAGAGAAGAAGCAGAGAGAAAAGAAAGGGAAGCCGAGAGACTGGCTCAAGAGAAAAGAGAAGAAGCAGAGAGACAGGAACGAGAAGCAGGGAGACTTGCTCAAGAGAAAAGAGAGGCTGCGGAAAGGGAAGAAAAGGACAAGCAGAGCGCCCATGAACTCGAGCTGCTGCAACGACGTGGCCCTTTGCCTCCACCTGCCACCCAGGGGATGAGTGCCTTCAGCCAGTCACTCGCCTGCATGCCAAAATGGATGGAGGCCGAACCCTAGGTGCAGCTTGACACCGCCAAGACTGTCCTAAAGGCCTGGCCCCTGAGTGCCACCGAACTCTCCCTGGTGTTGGGCAAGTTCCTTGGAGGGAAGGCCTTCATTGCCTACAAAGCTCTCCCGCTGGAGGAGCAAGAAATTGGGATGTTGTCCGCCAGACTATCTCCAAGGCGTACGAAATCACCCCCGAATGCTGGAGGAGGTGCTGGCAAGGGCAACTTAAGGAAGTAAACCAGACCTGGGCAGACTGGGCCTACCAGTCCGAGCGCGCCCATGCCAAATGGTTCGAGTCCATGGGGGTTACGACCCTCAACGAGTCCATTGAACAAATGAAGATAGAGCACTTCCTACTCTACGCCCCTCCAGCCCTCGCAACGCACATCGCCGAGAAGGAGCCCCCGACCTTAGTGGATTGCTGCAGATTAGCTGACATCTGCGATACCCATCACCCCTAGGAGAGCTCCCTGAAGAAGAAGATTCAGTTACCCTCATGGCTCTCAGGTGCCCGTCAGCAGAAGAATGGGCAATCCTTGAAACCTGTAGCATGTGGGTACTGTAATAAGATAGGGCATTCCACCAAACAGTGCCAGAATAAGCCCACCGTAAATGCCAAGCCCTCTCCCCACCCCCTATCACATATCATGCCTGCGCCCTCCTCAGGGGCAATGCGAAAGGATTATAGTAAAAATTACTGCACCTCCTGCAATGTCTATGGGCATTCTGCATCATGGGTGAGATGCCCTAATAACAACTCAAAACCCGCCTCCGTCGCCTTAGTGGTGACTAATTCCAAGTCCCTGGACCCTCCTGCAGAAAGGACCCACCTATGTAGCCTCTGGCAGGCCTGGACATTACCTCTTTTCTGGTTGACCAGGAACTGTCTGGCCAGCACGCAGACGCTGATTCTCTTCCCACGATGGTTGTCACAGCAGCCAAAGTAGGAGACCAGCCCGTACCCCCTGAGGCTGCCCCTGATCCTGCTCCTGACGGCACTCCTGGCTGTTCTTCAGAGTCGGTACCCTCATCGCCCCTCTAGGAATGGCCTAGCCAGACCCTGGAGGCCCCAGATGAAGAAGAAGGGGCGGAAGAAATCCACTTAGCAAATCAGAGCAATAAGCTCTTCTTGGCACCCGTGCCCATTGGCACAGTGCCGCTTCCATCTCAGAGTGATCCTGGCACCTGCCCAGAGGAGGTAGCCTGTGTGACCTCTGATCCAGTAGTATTAACCATTAACCACATAGGCCTTTTTACCACTAACCCTTTCCTAACTAACCTTCTTTCCAACTCACGCCAGACTCAAACTGATACATTACTTAATCGTACATTGTGATTTACCCTTCAGGTTATTCATGTTCCCATTTGTTGCGTGTTAATTGTAAAGCACAGTGCCGATCATAATTCACTGCGTGCCATTCGTTTGTGCCAGCTCGTTCAGTGCCAGAATCGTAGGGTGGTAGGTTAGGTTAGGTGTTTACCATGTGCATTTGCCTAAGCGTAGATTTCTCCTGTCGTCAGAGATAGTTAGCAGAAGTGTCTATACCCTTAGATAGGTTAGGCCTGTAAATGAGCCAATTCAGAACCCCTCTTAGCAGTTAGATAGGTTCATTTAGCTGTTGCAGTGCCAAAGTACACTTTATGTAGGGTCACTGGCTGTCAGTCGGGAGGAATTAGCTAAGACCCTCACACCTGAAAGGGTGTGAAGGCCTTTCCAAAGGGGGGACCTTTCACAGATTTATCCCTCCCTCATTTAGCTGCCAATGCATCATTATTCTTGAAATACAGTTTCTCTTTCATTTGGCTATCGGGGCAGGGGAATATGGTGGGCGAGGGAGAAGCAAGCGTATTTCAAACCAGAGAATAGCAGTTAGCGCTAGTTTTCACCAATGTAGGAATCACCTCTCCCCACTCACCTGATCGGTTGAAACAATGTAAACCCCCTTTTAACCCCCACCAAGTGATGTGGGAGTAGTTAAGTATTATGAGCTTAAGGGATATAGTGGAGCTAGCCGACAGGTAGGACCTTAACCTCTAAGTACTTAATCTTAAGGATCCTTTCCCTCTGCTCTTTTGCTGGCTGCATGACCTTTTGCAGGTCTGATAGACCTAAATTTCGACAAACAAGCTCCAAGCCAAGCGCATTCACGGAGATGGGGTCAGAGGCCTCAGGTATCCCGTCGAAGACGCATGTCTGCATTCCTTCCGACTTAGCTGGGTGAACGCTGCTTCAATGAATGGCCGAGTCAATCATGTTTTGGCGCTAACCACTGTAGACCAGGTTCGTGATTCGCAAGTAGTCAGTACGCCATCCCTTTCCCTCCTCCCTGAAATCCCTTGATTTTTTCCATTCCTTTAAACTTCAATTCCTTCCTCCACAGAAGCATTTCCCTTTGTTAAGTCACCCTGCTCTGACAGCCAGTAACTCGCCCCTTAACTTGCCTTGAAATCAAGTAAACCGATTCAGTGATAAATATCCAATTATCCCTTCCCCAGTGCAAATTGGGGCAAGTTAGTTTAAGTGATACAAGTGTTTGAAGCTTCCCCCTTTGTGTGGCGGCAACACGTGTTCATTGTTTCAGAGCCCAATCCACTACGATTCCAAGATTGTGATTACGTGATTTCTTATATTTATCATCTGGGCTACGTAATGTTTAGAATTTAAGAACGTGCATTTGTGTAATACTTTTATAGGGAGATTTCATTTCTCTTTTCGTGTGGTGTTAACTCCTAACCTCTCTTGCAGGGAGTCACCATCTGCTCATTTGCCAATCTATGTCCTCCTAATTCTGACTGCCATCCAAATTTCGCAACCATCCCTGGTCGCAGCCTGATTGCAAGACTCCATTGCTGGCCCCACAGAAATTCCTTAATGAATTGATTCCATTACCCTGGAGTTCGTCTCTTTGGAGAATAGCCATCAGAGATGATTTAATGTAATTTTAACCTAACCAAGTTATTGTTATAACGGGGATGATTGTCTCTTGGCCTCTTCATCTTTACATTGCTTATTTGCCAAGTACTGCTTTATTGCTCTTCTGTATATATTCTATGTGCCTGTACATTGGTTACAATTTACATTCTGTTTTGTCTTCTTGCATATTTGCCCCCCAGTCTCTGTAAATAAACCCCTTTTAATTGTAAAAGAAGTCTAATTCTTAATGGCGACCTTAACTATTTACTTGTAAATCCAGGAAAATCTAAGGTGAGTTTCCAGTAGCTTTCCTTTTGTTTATAAACTCGAGCCTTCTTGGTTATTTGGCAGTCAATTATAATAAATTATTCCAATTCTCTCCCCAACCAAGCCCCCAGTTCATAACAATATATATATATATATATATATATATATATATATATATATATATATATATATATATATATATATATATATATATATATATATATATATATATATATTATATACATTACTTTTACAGTAGTTTTTAATCTACTATGATACGTACTAATGTGAATATTTTATATTTATTCTAACTCTGTTATCAGTATAACTAGAAGTAGTGGTAAATTAGCAGTTGTGTCAATATCCTTAGGAAGAAAAATACATGAAAAAAATTTTCAAAATATGAATTAAGGAACAGAAATCTGAGGTTTACATCATATTTTGCATACTGAAATCAAATGAAACATTGCTGGATGTACGACTCTTATTCACAGCTGTTATTTTCTTACATTTTGCCTTTTATATTTTCGCCTACTCCCTTCTTTCACTATTCTTTCCATTTACATTCACCCTGTTCTTTGATACTATTCCCTAGAGCCTGATAGGGTCCATATATTGTAAAAGAGATAGAGTGAAAAGCTCTTCGCTTTGTATGAAGAAATTTCCATTAAAATTTCATTTTCAGATCTAGTTGAAGTCTCGATTTTTGTGATTCTTCATCTTCCATTAGATTTTAGAACTTGAAAGAATGGCGCTAATTTTTCTCGTTTGATGTACTTTCCTTTGTTGTGTTTATTTGCTGAAAGTGGTAATTCCTTAAGCTTTCTATATTACCAATATATAAGAATATAAAACAAATAAGTGATGCAAAGCAAGGAGAGAGAGAGAGAGAGAGAGAGAGAGAGAGAGAGAGAGAGAGAGAGAGAGAGGGGGGTGTATATCACACAAATATAAACATATTCTCCATGATAACTGACGATAGTAACAAATGACAATCTATATGCAAAGAAAAAATAACAAACTTGTTAGAATCTATGTTCTGTCTTAATTTGAACATTTTGAATTCTATTGTATATCACAGGACCTTAAAGGCAGAGGTAACTATGAAAATTGATTAAATATTAGTCATGTAACTTCAATTTATAGAAAAAAATATCTTTCCTTATCACGTCGAAAAATGTTGATGTCCTGGAGCAAACGTCAAATTTATTCCAGCTGAAAATGGGTGACGCAGAAAACACTTTCTCCGTAAGGCTATTTTTCTCAATAGTTTGTTAAACAAACTCTACCACGAAAACATCCCCCAAAGAGAGCGCATTACCGAAACAAAGTTAGGATCGCCAAATAGTACTTGGAGGAAGTAAATGTTTATAGATGGGTATCAAATGTGTATTAGGTAGGAATGAGGATACTGAAAAAAGAATAAAAATGGGAAAGAAATGTATGGTGAAAATACTGCGATGCGTAGAGAAGTACACTGAGAGATAAAGGAGAAAACAAACATATAATATTTATTGTAATTGAATTTAGTTTTCTATTTTCTCTCGGGACTCATGGACGGACGCTAAGCGTAAAAAGAAGCACAGTATTTTAAATATTGTAAATATGCCCACATTTATGATTGCGGTAATGTTTCAGTATGTCAAAAAGTGATGTGTCTTTTTGACAATTTATTTCTAAAATTGGTCATTGGACCTTTCTTTGTGCTTCTTATTTAACTGGTAAGCTTATTGACACAGAAAAGGAACATGTTAAAATCCTAAAAGTGAAACTGGAAGAAGACGCACACAGTTACACTAAGAAACCGAAGTTATAGGGTCTGGACAGCAAGTTGGAGTTTGGAAGCCAGAATGGATATTAATTGAAGGCTAAACCCTGGAGCAGCTGAGGGCCGAAGGACGCAGCAAACATCCTTTATTAATGCCTTCAGTGCGTCGTATGATGTACTGCCGGCACTACCTTCCTACGGGGATCTGCATTTGTTATAAGCGACCTAAAATATGAATTAGAGCTCTTGTTGCGGATATATAAATTTGAATGTTTTGAACAATTCCATGACAGGTTAACCACTCACTCCTGCCAAAAATTGGGATAGAAGAGGAGGGTTAAGCTTTACTCAATAAAACACCCAGTTTCGATAAACCCTGAAAAAACCTAGCATGCAATTGTGAAGGATCACTGAGGACCTTTGAAGGAAACAGAAAATGTGAGAGAAAAATTTTTTCGATAACTCCTCCCAATAAAGCCAAGAATATCTAGCAATTAATTTTATGTCGAATCAAGATGAAAACGCTCAAACTAAAATTTTACATTCGGTTGTCTGTCATTCTGTGTTTTAGGGAATGATAGCTTTGTCGTATACTTCTTGACAGCTTGCGAATTGGATGGGGAAAGTAATAACCGTTCTCAAACTTCTGTTGGGCTTGACAAATTTATAGTTGGTGACAACCGATATTTCTGTTGAAAGGGCAAGCAAAAGTTACTTTGATATCCTGGCCGGTGTTAATTCATATGTGTCAACTTTTCGACGGTTTACATGCTTTTAAACTCACACACACATATGTATATATGTGTGTGAGTATATGTATGTTATAAAAAAAAAATATATATATATATATATATATATATATATATATATATATATATATATATATATATATATGTATATATATATATATATATATATATATATATATATATATATATATATATATATATATATATATATATGTATATATATATATATATATATATATATATATATATATATATATATATATATATATGTATGTATATATATATATATATATATATATATATATATATATATATATATATATATATATATATATATATATATATATATATATATATATATATATATATATGTATGTTATATATATATAAAATATATATATATATATATATATATATATATATATATATATATATATATATATATATATATATATATATATATATATATATATATATATATATATATATATATATATATATATATATATATATATATATATACTAAAAGGATATCATTCAAAATGGATGGTATCTAATGGAGTATTTATTCAGAAAAAGTTACAAGCTTTCTTGGACAAACAGTCCACATTATCAAGTATCCGTACAATGAGCAGATGCATAGTCCAGCTGTATTTATATCTGTGTGCTGGGTACTTTTAATCCTATAATCGCCTAGCTCCTCCTGTGTAATCCCCACCCCCTTGTAATCTTGGTCTTTCTCTGCTCCCTTCTTCCAGGTGTCCGTTTTCCGTGCATTCTTTTGCGTTTTTCCTTCGTTTCCTTGCTACTGTGGAGTATACAATTTTTCTAGATATGTTGTCTTCAAAGCCGTTTCCGGTGTTCCCTGCCAGTGTGCTGTTGGCGTAAGTTATGAAGGCATTCTCTACAACCAGTCTTGCCGTTTTGTTGGTGTTCCTGTACAGAAAACTCATATTTTCCCAGTCTATTTTATGATCATTTTCCCAACAGTGTTTGGTAACTGCCGACATCTCATTATGTTCTGCAGATGCTGTTTGCTTCGTTCTTTACATTATTTGCCAGTTTCGCCATAGTACCCTTCTTCACAGTCTAGACACGCTGCCTGTATATAGCCCCTTCCCTCTAATCTCTTCCCCCTCTACCGACTTTTTGTTTCTAACTATCTTATTCCTAATGGTGTTTTTGTAGCTGCCTATCAATTTGAAATTGTCTAGCTTTCTGTTGATGGGTGCAATAGAGTTGTTGTCCGGGACTGTAATTATTTTCTTCCCTACCAAATGTTCCTGTTCTATCCTTTCCCTCTCCCCAAAATAGTTTTTCCTTGCTTTGATGTGTGCCCACTCCCATCAATACTTGTTGTTGCCTAATCTACTAAAACTCTCCCTCACGTAATCAGCTCTTCGTCTAAAAATTCGGGACTGCAAATCCTATAAGCCCTGATGGCCAACCCTGTCATTACTCCTATTTTTATTTCTTTCCTATGACTGAAGAACCTATGTATGTATGAATTGGTGTGTGTCTTCTTCATATATACCTTGAATTTTAAATTTTCCCCTTCCCTCTTAAACAGGACATCCCAGAAAGGAATTTCTCCCCCCTTCTCTTCTTCTATTGTGAACTTGATGTGTTCATTTAGTTTATTTATGTTTTCTAGGAACTTGTGTAGATCTTCCCTTTCTCCCTTGTAAATAATCAAGATGTCATCCACGTATCTTACCCATTTTACGATATTTAAGTTCCCTTTATTTACTTTGCCCACCTCTTCCTTTTCAAACCATTCCATAAAGATACTGGCTAGAATTGGTGAAAGACTTGAACCCATGGCCATGCCATTTTTTTGTATATAATGGTTTTCGCCCCACTTGAAAACATTGACGCTGAGGGCCGCTGTTAGCAGTTTTATTAAAACGTCATGATCTATGTCGTATGTATAAACCCCCTCCTCCATATTCTTTTTATTTCCATCGTCGTCTTGACTGGTACGTTAGTGAACAGGGAAGTTACATCCAAACTTGCAAATTTAGTCTTTTACGTTAATTTTGGATAATTCGTGTATCAGGTTCATGTTATGTTTTAAATCCCCTTCGGATACTAAGCCTACCCATTTTCCCATTATGTTGGAAAGAAATTTCTCCAGCCTTCTCTGCGGTGGTCTCGTCGATGCCACGATCGGTCTTAGCGGGCACCCTTCCTTGTGGATCTTAGGGCTACCATAAATATATGGGATCTCTGGACTTTCCACTGATTTTACTCTATGTTCTAATTCTTTTCTCTTAGTTTTGTCGTGGATTTTTGTCAACGCTTCCCTTACTTTTTTGTTAAAATTGCACTGTACCCCCCTAATGTCCGGTTTTTTGTTGCAAGCCTCATAAGTGTTTTCATCGTTTAGCAATTGTTCTAACTTGTTCTCGAAGTCTATGGCATCCATTACTACAACCGCCCACCCCCTTTGTCTGCCTTACAAATCTTTATGTCCTTGTATTTTCCTAATCTATCAAGGGTCTTACGTAACCTCTCCGGAAACACGAATCTGTTGGACCTAATCCCCGCCCACATGTCCCCCTGCAAATAGCTGCTTCATCCCCATTTTTGTTTTTATCTAGTTCCCTTAAGCTTCTACACATTTCAATAAAATCGTGAATTTCGTTCCCCATGCAAAAATTAAGGCCATATCCTAACACTACCACTTCATCCCTACTTAGGAGTCTCTTGGAAATGTTCTTGACTAAATCAAAGTTCCCTTTTGTTACCCACCCCGACCTATCGAAAATGGCAACGAGTCTATTCTCGAGTAGCTGAGAACTACGGCGGGCACATACCTTTACATAACTGGCAATTCCTTTAAAAACGTTGTCTAAGCTGGGGCCTCCGTATTTCTCCGTCAATTCTCTCCTGATTTTACTGCTTTTCATCCTTAATTCTTCCAATTCGGTCTTTTTCTTCCTTATGTCTTCCTTCATGATCTCTTCTACAAAACCAGGAAACGGATGTTCATCAGTGTCTCTCTCTCTTATCTTGTCCAGCGATTTCGGTGCCACACAGTCTGCTATGCAATTCTTAAGGAACCGGATTTTGTTGTCTGTCACCGCTGTCCTCCATCTCACTTTCTCATAATTTCTTACTTCCAGCATGGCTCTCCCTCCATACATTCTTTTAACACTCCTAAACCAATCCATCTCGAGGTCAAATAAATTAACTTTATCACATACACAATTGATCTGTGCATTAGTAGAATTACTAAAAGAACCTCATTCAAAATGGATGGTATCTAATGGAGTATTTATTCAGAAAAAGTTACAAGCTTTCTTGGACAAACAGATATAAATACAGCTGGACTAGGCGTCTGCTCACTGTACGGATACTTGATAATGTGGACTGTTTGTCCAAGAAAGCTTGTAACTTTTTCTGAATAAATACTCCATGAGATACCATCCATTTTGAATGAGGTCCTTTAATAATTCAACTAATGCACAGAACAATTGTGTATGTGATAAAGTTTATATATATATATATATATATATATATATATATATATATATATATATATATATATATATATATATATATATATATATATATATATATATATATATATGTATATATATATATATATATATATATATATATATATATATATATATATATATATATATATATATATATATATATATATATATATATATATATATATATATAAGAAGGCTGTCCGTACAAAAAGAAAGATGCTGGAATCTGCTATCATCAATCAAACCAACAATATGAACTTTTCAGGAGGACATTGGAAAGCGGATGAAATTGACGGGCTAATCCTTAAACCTCTTCTCAAGCAGGTGCTACAGGAAACACGACCACCAGACGAATCGCAAAACAGGAGTTAATGAGGCCAAAAACCACTAGGGAATTGTTTATTTTCCCTCCTTCTTCGGAACGGTCACCTGCATACCATCGGAGATTTAATGCCACACCTACATGTGCTTTGTATATATACTCCTGTAACATTTCATCTGTCCATATTTTACCAGTGAACAGGGGCACAGAAGGAAGTGCTCGAAATATATGGTTGCAACGTTCAAATAGTGTTTTATGGGCCTTCTTATATTCATATTACACTGTGGTATTACAGTAAAGACATTCATATATATATATATATATATATATATATATATATATATATATATATATATATATATATATATATATATATATATATATATATATATATATATATATATATATATATATATATATATATATATATATATATATATATATATATATATATATATATATATATATATATATATATATATATATATATATATATATATATATATATATATATATATATATATATATATATATATATATATATATATATATATATATATATACACACACACATACACAGCATACATATATGGATTGATAGATATGAGCCCTTATTAATGCTTTGGTTCACACCATCACCTTATCATCATTCCTGTGGCCTACTGTGCCTTTGTTGACTTAGGAAATGAATTAGCCTACAACTTAGTAAATAGTCAACTAGGAATGAGCCACTGCCCATTGAGAGATCACATGTTAATAGCAATTCCATCCCCTAATAAATGTTGACAGAATTGGGTATCAACAGTAATGTATATATATATACACATATATATATATATATATATATATATATATATATATATATATATATATAGATATATAGATATATATATATATATATATATATATATATATATATATATATATATATATATATATATATATATATATATATATATATATATATATATATATATATATATATATATATATATATATATATATATATATATATATATATATATATATATATATATATATATATATATATATATATATATATTTCTGACTCACATCATGATCGAACCCAGGTCTTTCCAATGAAAGAATTTAGTGCTGCCAACCAAGCCACACAAGTCATAAAAGAAGTTGGAATCTGAGTACCACTGTCCCTAAGGCATTTGTAATGCTTTTTCTTTTGTTGTATGATTTTTGTCTCTCACTTCTTGACTTGTTATTCTTCTATGTGTGTCCACAGCGCCTCACTTTCTGCAAACTATATATTCTTGAAGATAAATTATTTTAAGTATTGATATCTCTGAGGAATGCGTATAGAGACGAGCTCTATAATTTCTTCACTTTAATAAAGAACTTAGTATTATAAAGATCAGTACAAAATTAACAGGTTACAGTGGTATAGACGAAATCACTCTTGGGTAATTAACTTGACTCAGTCTATATGGGGAACATGAAAGCGAGGCAGATGTACTCTCCCTTAGTGGACACAGTTTGAATCTGCTTCTCTCCTGTCACTCTCCAGATTGTTGAATCCCTGGATTTCTTGTCATCTGCAATCTCCACCTCTTTTGGTCTTATTGGAAGGAATTATCTGCAAGGCCTCCCCTTCAAGCTGTTGATTGGGAAGGGCTGTAGTGGGTGTGATTCAAATCTCTCCTTAGAGGACTTGATTGGAGGTGATCTTAGGAGGGTGTGTGAAAGACCCCTCCCTAGCATGTTTGATTGGAGGGTGTTGAAGTACATCACTTTGGCCAGCCCCAATTTCCTGGAATTTCCATGAAAACGCCTCCTATTGAAGGTGGGATTATAGAGCTGGCTGATGTAAGCTTTTTGGTTGTGCTGACTCATGATTTGGTTAACTTAATCGCGAGGCCACTACTTCCCACTTTTATGATCGGTTTTATGGCTTTAGACGTCATATACCTGCTCACTGTTTTTGAGTTCGTGCAAAGTTCTACCTCGGTCAGCGTATTTGAATCCATGATAATAACAACAGCTTTTAGGCATTATCACTGTTCTCTCTGCCTCTCTTTTCTATCTAATTTCCCTAGCTACTCTACACATTACCTGAGCTGGCTAACTGCTTGCATAACAGCATGTTTTCCCCAACTTACCAACTCAGCAGTGACCCAATTGACAGCATTCCATTCAAATTATCCTTTCTGAGTGAATATGATAGAAATAACCAACACACAATCACGTGTGGAACAGAAATCAATTTCTGAATCACATCAGGATCGAACCCAGGCCTTTCAAATGGAAGACCAGAGTGCTGCCAACCAAGCCACGCAAGTCATAAAAGAAGTTGGAGCCTGAGTACCACTGTGCCTAAGGTAATACCTGGGCAGGATAACTGCTTGCATACCAGTGTGTTTTCCCCAACTTCCTGACTCAGCAGTGACCCAGCTGACAGCATTTCATTTGAATTATCCTTTCTGAGTGAATATGATAGAAATAATCAACACACAATCATGTGTGGAACAGAAATCAATTTCTGAATCACATCAGGATCGAACCCAGGTCTTTCAAATGAAAGACCAGAGCGCTGCCAACCAAGCCACACAAGTAATAAAAGAAGTTGGAACCTGAGTACCTGGGCAGGCTAACTCAGCCACAGCATCCCCTCATTGAGAAGGTGCCACTCCAACAAAGTGCCACCAAATTACAGGACACTACCCCACTTTCACCGGCCACTTCACCTAGATGTCCTAAAAGACTAGAATCATGTTGTTAGAGCAGCACCAAGCCCTCATGAACATAGGCAAGGACGCAAGTTACATGGGACAGGTACTCACCCAGTGGGTGAAAGAACAGCTGGATGACTTACTCCAGCTGGAAAGAAGATCGGAGGAAGTACGAAGAAGCTAAGGCAGCAAGAGACCTAGCTCTCATGTAGAGTGAGCTGGCTCTCAAGGAAAAGGAGCTCGAGCTGGAGAAGGCTCAGAAAGGAAATGCTGAAACTCTACCTACCCAACAAGCCTCCAACCCTACTCCTGCTGTGCCTAATGCTCCAATATTTAGCATTAATGCTCTTATTCCTAAATGGATGGAGGATGAGCCCGAGGCGTGATTGGAGGAAGTAGAAGCACTCTTCGAGAACTACTCCACCACCGAGATGGAGAGGGCCGCACTGCTTGCCAAGCACATGGATGGCAAAGCCAAAACCTCCTTCCACTCGCTGGACAAGGGTATGAGAGGGAACATGGTAGGCATTTGATGAGTAATCACCTAGGCATCTGAAATCACACTGGAGAGATTGAGACAGAGTTTTAGAGGTCTTCCCAAGGAAGTTGGTTGGGCTGAATGGGCCTATCACAAGACCCAATTAGGACGATGCTGGCTCGATGCCATGGCATGCACAGAGTTCCAGGACCTGTTCAACTGGGTCATACTGGAGGATCTCTTCCAGTTTGTTCCCGGACCACTCACAGTGCACCTCAACGACAAGCAACCTAAAACACACACAGAAGCTTGTCGTATGGCTGATGACTGCAAGACCTTTACAAACTCTCACAGCACACCTCACCGGCAAATAGTGCCACCTGGTCATTTGTCAAGATCAGTATGACCGAAGAAGAGACTCCCTGCCAAGCCACCCATGTGCAACATCTGCAAGAGAGCTGGCCATGCATTAAGAAGGAAGTTAACCAGCAGCACCCTCAGAAGGACACCAAAAACTTTCCCTCCACTACCAATCAATCTTTGCCATCAACTGTCACCATAGGGAAATCGGACCATTCAAGGGGCACCTGCAGAGACTGTGGAACTGCAGGGAACTATACTGCCGGATATCCCAGTTGCCCAAAACATATCCCCTCTACCAAGCAAGTAAACCTAATCAGTGCCATGACCTCTGCGGCCGTGCCACCAGATGTCTTACCCCGAGCGGGTGAGGACTCAGTCCGTCTCAGTGGCACCCCTGGATGGTTCTAGCCTACCAGTGGACCTGCCGGTTATGGTAGACACTGACTCAGATATTTGCCTAATTCACTGGGTCCGAGTCCCAGCCAGTGCCACTGTTGACAAAAAGACCAGGTGGACGATGACTTGGATGAAGGGGCAGGCTAAGACCGTTCCCACAGTCGAGCTTCAGGCTACAACCCCTCGGGGCATGCAACCTCACCGTGTTAGCGTGGTGAGCAAAATCAGGCATGGAGTAGAGTTCCTGTTGAGACAAGACACCCTCTGGGGATGTCCTTCTCCATCACCACTTAACTCCAAAATCACCTGACAGGGACACTGCTACCATGACAGGCATGCCACCGTCAGCCCTATCTTCCACTAACGAAAGTGATCGACGGAAGGGGCACTCTCCATGCAATTCCAGGCCCAGTCCTTGCTCCTCATAAAAGGATGGCCACTAAAAGTTTCCTCCCACACCATGAAGGGAAATCGCCAGAACCAAGTACTGCTGCAAGACCTGTGACATAACAGGGCATTCCATGAATTGGTCGGGGTGCCCAAACAAGCAAAATGCAGTGGGCACCACAAAAGGAACAATCCCAGGAGGCTCTGCCCTCCAGCTGAGACAGGAATCTCTGTCTCATGCTATCTCAGGTACACCGAGTGGTTTTGCACCCTGGGCCCCTCATCAGGCATGCCTGACTCCAAATCTCTGCCAGTGCCACTTGAGAGCCCTGAGCAGAGCCTCCACTAACCTTAACCTCTGTGCCTGGCCCCTGAGTTAGTGCCAGTGCCGGACCCCAATCATGTCACGGATCCTACGGGAGATCGTCCAAACCTCACGGCATTGATCATTGCCAATTGTGAGCCTCTGGCCCCCGATGCTTCATTATCACAATCACCATCGTCTGCTGAGGATTAACCTGTGGCTGACCTTAACACTACACCTTCTCTGGTCGACCAGGAACTGTCCGTCCGGGATGCAGAAGCTGTGTCTACCCTTATGACGGTTGTCGCAGCAGCCAAAGTAGGGAGCCTCCTTGTAGCTCCTAGGGTTACCTCTGATTCTGCTCCTGACGGCACTTCTGGCCTTTCCCCAGAGTCTGTGCCCTCGTCACTTCCTATGAATGGTGTAGCCAGACCTTGGCGGAACCCGAGGAAGAACAAGAATGGGCGGAAGAGGTCCAATTATCCCATACGAGCCACAAGCTCTCCTTGACACTCGTGTCCCATTGGCACCGTGATGTTTCCATCTCAGAGTGATCCTGGCACCTACCCAGAGGAGTTAGCTGGCGTGATCTCTGCCTGAGTAAACTAACACTTAACACCCTAGGCAACCTTGTAGTACTAACCCTCTTAATAAACTCATGATAAAACTCTCCAATACTCAAGCTGGTACACTCCTGACTGCTTAGCATAATTAACCCTTCAAGTTGGTCATGCCTGAAACAGTTGTGTGTGGTATGCCATAAAGGATTGTGTAATCTGTAAATAATTGCATTTAGTTAGGTCAGTGTCATTTAATTTAGTGTTAGGGCAGTAGGATAGTAGACCATGTCAACAAGACACATTTTTCCATGTACCCTTTGCCTAGGAATAAAGTTCCCCTGGCTTCAGAGACAGCCAGTAAAAGTCTGTAGATACTGTTGTCTAGTGTTAGGCTCTGCTGTAGTAAGTTAGTAAAACTAGTATCCCCTCCTAGCAGTTAGGTAGGTCATTTTATTTAGCTGCATTGCAAAAGTAAGACTCATTTAGGGAAGCTAACTGACTATTCGAGACGAGTAACTTACTTAGCCAAGGCCTTCATGCCTGAAAGGGAATGAATGCCTTCTTAAAGGGGGAAACTCTGACATATTTAGATAATTCAGCTCCCCATTCCGTTGGCTAGGAAGTTAAATTTCATGGCAGTTAGAGATGACCCCCACTAGGAGGGGGGACAGAATGTAGTTGTTCTACCCCACTATTGTACGATATTTGGGGACAGAAAGCCGTTAGGGCACAAGGACACGTCAGGATAGTAAATGTGCCGCTAGGCTGACCCTTAGTTAGTCTTAACTATACGGCCTATTTCCCTTTGACCTTTGTGCTGGCTGTTATTTGCTTCTTTCAGATGTACCGCTGTCCTGTGCTCACCGCTAGAATCGAGAGGGCACCTCTGTGACCTGGGTCGTTCTCACTCCATTCTGAAACTCCGAAGAGCAAGGTTGCTTCTCTGTCCTCCTCCCACTGGCCACATGTCGGGATGTCTGTGGCCTGAATCCATCTTTTGCAAGCGAGCTTCATGCACAGATGCAATAAGAATCCTGTTATCTGGCTTTTGCATTCTGCCCCTGTCCTTGTGAACCAATTGCCTTAGAAGACTCAATTCCATCTTGCCACTGCAAGATACTTCTGAAATCGACAGTCTACAAGGACCACGTGTTAGGGCCCCCGCATTATCATTGTGCTAATGTAAAATAATTTTATCAGCCAGTCTTAAGCAGTTTATAAGAGTCGTGTCAAACTTTTATTTATTTGCTACTTGTAGTTACACTTTTTATTCCACATTGCATGTGCCTTGATTGCTGAACTGCCAGCCTGTCCATATTAATTTCTAGGTGACAATCTGTAAATAAATTAAATTAATATAACCGACTGGTTTGAAAGGCGACCTTTCCATTTTCTTTGAATAGATGCAATTTCAAGGTAAGTCAAACTATTAATTACATTTATTGCTTATGTTCTGAGACCTAGGTGTTGCCCCTAAGGCAAATTATATTCAAAATTTAATTTGATTCTTCCAACGGGACTCAGAACATAACACACACACACACACACACACACACACACACACACACATATATATATATATATATATATATATATATATATATATATATATATATATATATATATATATATATATATATATATGTGTGTGTGTGTGTGTGTGTGTGTGTGTGTGTGTGTGTGTGTGTGTAATTCTAATAGCCACAATTCCCTCTTAACTTCTCGAATTCTTCGTGCTTTTTTGGATATGCTTGTAACTACGAGGCCGTAACATCCAAATGCAAGAAATTGAAGAGACTGTGATGGCAGGTCGCGGGAAACGAACCGGCCATCACAGTCTCTTCAGTTTCTTGCGTTTAGATGTTACGGCCTCGTAGTTACAAGCATATCCAAAAAAGCGCGAAGAATTCGAGAAGTTAAAAGGGCATTGTGGCTATTAGAATTACATATGTGTCCGGTAAAAGTGACCAGTAGATTCTACACACACACACACACACACACACACACACACACACACACACATATATATATATATATATATATATATATATATATATATATATATATATATATATATATATATATATATATATATATATATATATATATATATATATATATATATATATATATATATGTATCTTTTTCACTTATACACGAGTGATATTTATATTTTCAAAAATGTCAATCCACAAATATCGTTTCATATCTGCTTCACTACACATTAGAGAGAACTTACACCCAAGGTGAATTATAATTGATAAGGAAGCCACAAAGTGGAGAAAATTCCCGAGTCTGTGTTTTAAAAAAACATTTCTGCGAAATGACCATATTTAGAACTGCTAGATTACTATGGAAATCGCATAATAAAGAATTATAAAGAACTTATTTTCCTTAGACGTTCCTGTCCGTCTGTCTCTCAATAGTTCTGCCCAGATGTATTGCTAAATTAACATCATTTCTGCTATCTGTTATTGCTTAGATTTCAATAAATTCTAGTTAACTAAGAAAGCGTTTCGCGTGAATTACCACTAGATACCCTATATTCTCATGGAGGGTGAAAAGACATTGAATAAACAATACATTTTGTGTAAATCGCAAATAAAGACTGTTATGATAAGTCACCAAATGATTCCAGTCTCGCTGACTGCAGTGAAGTATGAAGATGATAATAAAAAAGAAATTAGATGCTGCTATTGATATATTTTTTTTTAACGGCGAATTTTTGGAATAACAAAGTATCAGAAAAAATAATAATATCAATATATATGTATACACACACACACACACACACACACACACACACACATATATATATATATATATATATATATATATATATATATATATATATATATATATATATATATATATATATATATATATATATATATATATATATATATATATATATATATATATATATATATATATATATATATATATATATATATATATATATATATATATATATATATATATATATATATATATATATATATATATATATATATATATATATATATATATATATATATATATATATATAATATATATATATATATATATATATATATATATATATATATATATATATATATATATATATATATATATATATATATATATATATGTGTGTGTGTGTGTGTGTGTGTGTGTGTGTGTGTGTATGTAGCCACTTGTACTGAAACATCTCAGACTGTTTCATGGTTGTGAATAGGGTTTCTTAGATTCTATTCTACGAATATATTTTTTTTTAACTTTGTTTTCATCGTAAATAACGTACACGTATATTAATATCTAAGAATATAACTAACGCATAAAATTGAAATATACGCATATCTGGCAAGCCGGAGATCTAAATCCTTCCAACAAAGAAAATAACAGCAACTGATGGCCAATTCTGTCATAACGGAGAGACATGGCAGGCCGTAGTAGTGAAGAAAAAAAAATGTTATGGTCTTCAATATATATTCTAGGGCAAGGTACCCTTATGGGCCACTTTTCTAGGACGATAGAAGTGCGATGAAATAATTTTATCCCTGCCATCTGCCTCAGAATATATCTGGGAAATATATATATATATATATATATATATATGCGCATATATTTTGTGTGTGCTGTGGATATATATATATATATATATATATATATATATATATATATATATATATATATATATATATATATATATATATATATATATATATATATATATATATATATATATATATATTGTCAGTATGCTGCTATTAGTTTAATTTAGTTAATTACCTTAATTTTTTATATTTTAAATTTCTGTTAAAATGTTTTCAGGTATTCAGAATTTGCTTGTTTTTCCTCCTCACCGGTGGTGCGCTTGTTAAGCATATTATTTAACAAGTATTTTTCTTTACATGGTCTGTGGGTGTGTGTATGGCCCCCTCCCACTCCCCCCGTGCGGCAGAGGGCTTGGTGGAAGCTCCTGTTGGAGAGTCAGGCAGTCTGTTTCTGGATCTTCATCAGGAGTGCTGAACTGACCTGTTTTGCTGCTGTTTTTGAATTATTACCTGCTTATTGGTTGTGGCAGCCTGATTATTTTTGGATTCACCTCGCCCTGCAGTTGCAAGGATTTAGCTGCCATTTATTCAGCACCACTGATCCAGTATCTCTGTCGGTGGGACCTCTCTTGTCCATGGTAAATTATTTATTTATTAATTAATAATGTGTGATCACGGCCTCTAGTCCACTGCTGACCTATTATATGGACCCAGTATTTGACCACTATCTACCTCTGCCCGAGTGGATCCTGTGATACCTCGCCACCGGGAGATTCTCCTCTGACATTTGGGAGAAATTAATTTCCATGGAGGAGTGTTAAATTTATTAGAGTATTAATATTAGAGTGTATCATGGTAGGGTATTCTATCTTTTGATTTTTCTCCTCCTTTCTGGACCCCCTCCCCTTTTTGGTATAAGTGTGTTGTGGTCTATCTTTAATTGTGTAAGTGTGGTTATTAGTTAAGAGTGTTTGGTTTTCATTTAATTTTTGTAATTTTAAGGTTCAGGTGTTACTTCTATCTGTAACTTATGTATTAAATTTAATAATTTTTAGCAGTGTTTATTTTGTCCCTTGAACTGGTCTTGCACACGCTTTAATTAGTGATACGATTCCACCCATTGTGGACTTTGTGTCTTGTCTGTGAATACATTAATTAGGAATTTAAGGTATTTCTAGTGTAGTGGAGAAGTGACCATTATAAAGTGGCGACCATGACAGGATCATTCGATCCTTGGTATTCACTCGTGTGTGCAAGATTGATTCTTGGGGTTTTTGGTTAGGCTGAATATTTTCACCTCCTCGAGTTTGTTGGCTAATCTGGTGTTGTGTGTCTTTTTGTGTAATTTAAATCATCATGCTTACTTTTGATGTAAATGAACTCCTTAGCAGAGAGGGGTGGCAAGATAGGCTTGCAGAATTGAATAAGGATGAGTTGGAGGAGGTAGCACAGTATTTGGTATTACTTTATTTATGGACATTAATAATGTAGCGTATTTTAACTTAGTTCACTATGTTAAGGAAGTGTTTTGTAGTATTTCTGTATAATATTATCTGTCGCAAATGCCTAGTTCTTATAAAAATCAAGAAAAATGTTAGCGAGTTCACCTGAAAAAGTTTAAGTCCAATGTTATTCTTTTCATGGGCACGGGCAGCTCTGCAAATCTCATTCTACTAGGTAGATGCTTCGTAAATCTCATTCTAGTAGGTGGTAAATTTATCTTCTCAATGCGTACGCACAGAACCAATCTGTTTTGGTTGTTGGCTCCACCTTTCAACTACTGTTATTGGAAGTAATTTTATGACATCTTAATATTTGTCTTCTACACCAATCATCAGTATCCTGAGTTTGTTCATTTGTTTATTTGTTATCGACAACCACTCAAATCACCTGTTTCATCTCTTGTCGCTTAGCTCTTATTGATTTCAGCCAATAACAAACGTTTTTGGAATTACGTAATACTTTTGACGTTTTGCCATTCGAAGACAGGTGCTTCAGGCCACTATTTCGACAATTAGCCAATCTACAACTGCCATCTACAAACATGCCTGATTCTCTCCAAAATACTATGGTTTGGTTGGTCCTCGTTAAAGAGATGATGACGTCAATTGTCACACTTTATGTAACTGGCTGTCAATTTATGACGTTTTCATTGTTAACCAATCAGAAAACAATACGGTTCCAACAGACCAAGGATTTTCTTTTCCGCCCTCAGTTTAAAGGTATGGATAGTGAAATTCAGTTGTGTGACTCTTGTGAGCTCGATTATTTTTGGGTAATAAGCAAATATCATGGTGGTGCATATCCCGAACATGCAAAATATGCATATGATTTTTTCCGTCAACATTCTCTGTTACCTTTGAGTGTTCAGTGTCCTAAGTGTCAGAAACCATTACTTTTTAGGGAAGATAAGCACATTTGGTATTGTAGTTCTACTGTGGTGATTGCTAAAACAAAGAAACGCCGGCGATGTGGGTATCAAGTTTCAGATTATAAAGGTACCTTTTTAGATGGTACTCATCTTCCTGCTTGGAAACTATTATTATTTATTAATCATTGGGTCAATAAATTGTGGAACCATCATACTGTAATAGATTCTCTTAAAATTAGTAGAGCAACCAGTGTTGATTGGCGTAGTTTTTGTTGTGAAGTTGCTGAATATTATTTTGATAATCAAGAACCAATTGGTGGTGATGGTGTTATAACAGAAATAGATGAATCTCATTTTGGCAAACGTAAATTTGACAGGGCCGTCCTCTCAGTGATATTTGGGTTTTAGGGGGATTGAGAGGGAATCCAAGAAATTTTCTATACTGCCTTTAGTGGAGCCTTTGCCTCGAGAACGCTCAGCTGAAAATCTTATTCCTTTAATTCAGAAATATATTAAGAGTGGCTCGTGTATTAATAGCGACAAGTGGCATGCGTATAATAAGCTGTCATCTTTGGGTTATATACATAACACGGTGAATCATTCGGAAAACTTTGTAGACCCTGATAATTCATTGGTGCATACGCAGAATATTGAAAGACTTTGGAGGGATCTCAAAGAGTGGATCAAGTGTCCTGGAAATCGCTCACAATATTTTAAGCAATATATATCTCGCTATTTGTTTTTAAAAAAATACCCTGAAAATCAGCGACTACATTATTTTTGTAAAACTGCTGCATTGCTGTACCCTCCTCAAGGAGAGAGGCAACGGCCCAAGAGGCCACAGGAAGAGGAGGAGGAGGAGGAGGAGGAGGAGGAGGAGGAGGAGGATGAGGAGGAGGAGAAGGAGGAGGAGGAGGACGACGACCAGCAGTCCCATTGTTCAGGCTTGTAAGACTGAGAGTAATGGTGAGTATAATATTTATTTCTGTAGTATTAGGTGCTGATCATCAGGTATTATTTTAGTTATGGACATTAATAAGGTAACCTCGTTCTTATACAAATCAAGAAAAACGTTAGGTTAGGTTAGGTTAGGGGGTGTGGGGGGCAAGGCCCCACCTAAAAGGGGGTGGGGGCGAAGCCCCCTGCCCATCCAGGTGCAGATATATTCAGTGACAGGTTAGGTCAGAAAATTAGGTTAGGTTAGTGCACAACTACAATGTGACGTGCAATAACTGGTCATATAGTGCATTTGTATGCCATTTTCTCATGTAAAATTCTTGGCTCTGGGTTTTCCCATTTCCAGTGTTTTTATGTATTTCGAATTCAGTGTATAGCTGTATACCGGTCCATTTTATATGTTTGAGTGTTATATTTAGGTTTTTTCCTCCATTTTGCCCTGTTTTTACCTACTTTGTCTCCCCACCCAAAACCCCGCTTCCCATGAGGGTCCCCAGATTGTTATCTATAGGGGAGGGGTGTGGGAAGGATAAGTATTGATTTGCGTTGGAAATAAACCTCAAAATCATTCAAATCACATCATATTACAACAGAAAAATCTATATTTTATGTTGAAAGCAATTAATGTCCATATAAGTAAAATAATACCCAGTATTTTGAACTGGAATACCCAGTATCTGTAAGGAAGGGTTTATTGCTGTTGCAAATATGTGACTATGTAAAAACCGTGAAAGGAGGAGGTAAGGTAGAGGTGGAGCAGGTTAAAGAGGTTTTGTCGGTTGAAGTTTTGGAGAAACAAATTGCATTAAAGCAGCTCGAATTTAATATTGAGAAATTTAAAGCGGATGAGAGAGAAAAAGAGAGGCAGCATGAGATTGCCATGCGAAATGCGGGTCCTTCGTCTTCCCTTAACCCTTCCCAAAATAGGTCTGTAACACCTGGTATTAATTTGGTTGAGGCCTTAAAGTTTGTTCCTAATTTTGAGGAAAATAATGTTGCAGAATTTTTTGTGTCCTTTGAAAGGATTGCCGCAAGGTTGGAGTGGCCCCAGGAGTATTGGACCACCCTTATCCAAAGTAAATTGTTGGGTAGGGCACAAAAGGTGTATGTAACACTCGATGAAAATTTGTCATCAGATTATGACAGTGTCAAGGCAATTGTTTTGAAAGCCTATGAGCTTGTCCCTGAAGCGTATAGGCAACGCTTCAGGAATTTGCAAAAGAATAGGGAACAAACCTTTGTAGAGTTCGCCAGGAGCAAAGAACAATATGCTGGTGATTGGTTTAAATCTAAGGAGGTTGTTGATTTCGATAAATTGGAAGAACTAGTGTTGGTTGAGGAGTTCAAGAGATGTGTTCCTGACAAATTGAAGGTACACCTCGAAGGGTTAAAACTTGATACATTGCAGGAGGTTGCCATCGCTAGTGATGAATATTATTTATCACATAAGAATGAGTTAGGGGGAGTCTACAAATGTGAAATCTGGTTGGATAAAAGTAGGGAGGAGCAATAATAATTATAATAGTAATGGTAATAGGGTACAGGGCAAGGTTAATTATTCTAATAATAATCCTCGTTTTTCTCCCAACAGCGGTAATAGGTCCAACTTTTATAATCCTGAAAGATTAAAGGCGATGACGTGTTTATTTTGCAATAAGAAGGGGCACGTCAAGAACATGTGTTACGCCTTTAAGAAATCGCAAAAGTTAATAGACCGGTAATGGGTGTAGAAAAGAGAGAAAGAGAATTGGTTCCAGCAAGGACCACTGAACAATGACTAAATAGTTATAAATCCTTAGAACCATTTCACAAGTATTTTTCTCTAGGCAGTGTCTCGTCCACGAATTCGTCTGAGAAGAAGCGGGTGTGTATTTTGCGTGACACCGGCGCCGCGCAATCTCTAATTCTTCGGGAGGCATTGCCTAATAATTTTGTCTGCACGAAGAAGGAATTCGTGTTATTGAGTGGTTTTCCTGATACGGTCAAGTCATATCCTATTGGGAACTTTAATTTAATATGTCCTTCCTTTTCAGGGAATTTAAAATTGGCCATTGTTGACAGATTTCCTGTTAAGGATGTAGATGTTGTTTTAGGGAATGATGTTGCCCTTAAGAATAAAACCTGCCCCATATTAATAAATCCTGACAATGAAGTAGCTGTAGTCACTCGTTCTGGGTCTAGAATTGACGCTGCAGAGTCAATTGATGTAGATTTGAGTAGTTTAGATCGTAGTGATAGCGTAGTTGCAGGAGATTTTGATATTTTGAAGGATAAACCTAACTGGACTGTTGAAGAGCTTATTAAGGCCCAGAAAAAGGATTTTCAGGAGCTCCCTATAGAAGCAGGTGAGGTGTCCGATTTGACTGTTCCCAAGTTTAAAATAATAAGAAATATTTTGTATAGGGTGAGTAGACCTATGGAGGCTAATAATGTTGACTGTGAAATTTTGAAACAGATAATGGTTCCTTTTGTTTACAGGAATGATTGATATTAGCACATGACAATGGCTTGGCTGGTCATTTTGGTATTCATAAGACTTCTGGTAAGTTACTTATGAATTATTATTGGCCCAAGTTAAAGGCAGACGTGAAGAAATTTGTGAATAGTTGTGACGTCTGTCAGAAGGTCGGTAAACCAAATCAGTCTATACCAAAAGCGCCTTTATGTCCTATTCCTGTTGTCTCTGAACCGTTGAAGGAGGTTATCATTGATGTTGACTCGTAGTGGAAATGAATATATATTTACTATTATGGATAAGATGTCTCGATATCCCGAGGCAATACCAGTACGTACGATAAAAGTATTAAAATTGTTGATGTATTATTGACTTTTCACCAGGTTTGGGATGCAAAAATAATTCAATCAGATTGTGGTTCTGATTTTGTTAGCAGGTATTTCAGAGATAAAATGGCAGAGTTAAATATTAAACATGTAACCTCTTCTCCGCATCATCCGGAAAGTCAGGGAGCTCTGGAGATTTCATCAAACCATGAAATCTATGTTAAAAAGTATTGTATGATCCATGGTTCGGAGTGGGATAAGGAATTACCCTATTTGTTGTTCGCCTTTCGTTCTGCCCCAAGTCAGTCTTTGGGTTTTTCTCCTTTCAGTCTGGTATTTGGGCACTGTGTTCGAGGTCCTCTCGACGTTGTTAAGGAATCGTGGGAGGGAGACGTCAATGATATTAATTTATTGGATTACGTCTCCAACTTAGGAGACAAGTTGACCAAGGCGTGGAAATTTGCACGCGAAAATTTATTGTGTAGTCAAAAAAAAAAATTAAGTACTTTTTTGACAGAAAGTCTAAAACACGGGACTTTGCGGTAGGCGATAAAGTGTTGGTTCTATTGCCCATTCCTGGTAACCCCTTTAAAGCTTCCTTTTCAGGTCCTTGGGAAAATTTTGAAAAAAGTTAGTGGTGTTAATTACTTAGTAGAGACCCCTGAGAGAAGGAAACCGTATCAGCTTTGCCATGTAAATATGTTGAAGGCATATAGGGAACGGGAGAAAGTTGTTCCCGTTGCAACCATTGGGGAGGCCGTTGTTTCTGATAACAATAACCTTTTTTCTTTTGCAGAGGGTGAAAATGTTGATGATTGTTTGAATGGAATTGAATGGCTTTCAGATAATAAGGGTTCCTTGAAAAATTTTTATAATATGGTTTCTCATTTAGGTATTGGAAAACAGGAAAGTCTAAAGAAATTGGTATGTAATTATAAGGAATTATTTTCGGATGTGCCGGGTCGGACATCTGTTCTTGAACATGACGTGGATGTAGGTAATGCTACTCCCGTGAAACAATCCCCTTATAGGTTGAATCCTTTTAAAAATAAGGTGGTAACTAAGGAGGTTGATTATATGCTGAATCACGGTTTGATTGAATCCAGCAAAAGCCCGTGGTCTCCGCCTGTTGTATTGGTAAAAAAACCCGATGGCGATTTTAGGCTTTGCTTTGATTATCGTAAGGTGAACGAAGTCACTAAACCTGATTGCTATCCGCTGCCGCGTATTGAAGATTGTATCGACAGAATGGGTAAGTCGAAATATATTAGTAAATTCGACTTGTTGAAAGGTTACTGGCAAGTTCCTCTGTCTAAGCGGGCGAGGGCCTTATCAGCTTTTGTAACGCAGCAAGGGTTATTTCAGTGTAAAGTTATGCCTTTCGGGATGAAGAATGCTGCTGCTACTTTTCAGGGGTTAATGAATACTTTGGTTTATGGATTAGAGGGGTGTGTCGTCTATATTGACGATATTGTAATTTATAGCGATGATTGGGACACTCATCTGAAACGTATCAGAGCATTGTTCGAGGTTTTTGAAAAAGCAGGTTTGGTAATTAATTCAAAGAAGAGTGAGTTTGCTAAGGCAAAGGTAGTATATCGGGGTCATGAGGTTGGTGGTGGTGGTTGCTCCTAAGCAAGCGAATGTTGAGTCGATCAAGAATTTTGAAATTCTAAGTGTCGGAGGATGTCAGAAAATTCCTTGGTTTAGTAGGTTATTATCGGAGGTTTGTGAAGAATTTTTCTGATATTGCTGAACCTCTGACTAATTTTGTTACGTGAAAAGGTTTTATTTTTTGGACTAATGAAACACAAAATGTGTTCGAACAATTAAAACAGGTACTTATTAATTTCCCGATTTTGAAAGCTCCTGATTTTGACGTTCCGTTCTCGCTTGCCACTGACGCAAGTGATGTCGGTGTTGGAGCGGTGTTGTTACAGGAGGACGAACAGGGAGGTTCTCACCCGTTGCGGTCTTTTCCAAAAAGTTGTCTTCTGCCCAGCGTAAGTATTCCACAGTAGAGAAAGAGACCCTTGCCTTGGTGTTGGCGGTTAACCATTTTCAAGTTTATCTTTCTTCCACAGGTTCGACTATTAAGATACTAACCGACCACAACCCCGTTACCTTCCTCAGTAGGTACAAAAATAAAAACCAACGGTTAATGCGTTGGAGTCTCCTGCTTCAGGAATGGAATTTAGAATTTGCTCACCTTCCGGGTAGAGATAATATAGTTGCCGACGTCCTATCTCGCAGCGTTGAATAAGGAATGTTGCAGCGGGCTATGCATCTATTAAGGTAGTACCTGTATAATTCCTTTTGATGTATGTGTGCTGTTGATGCGGGTGATAGAGTTTGTATGAAAATTGTCTGAAAATTTCATGTTTAATGTTTTAATTAATGCTTGTTTACTGTGCGGTATTTATAGGCATAGGTTAAAACCGATGAAGTATTGATATGAGAAAAGGTTATGTTCACGAAAAGGGTGAAGAGTGGTGAGGTGTTATTTGATACTGGTTTACATATGTAATGGTCAATTATTGGTAAGGTTTTATTAATAAGGATGTTTAACAAGGTGATATCTAGGTTTGGTAGGATATGAATTGTTTATCATATAAGGTGTTTAGTAATTAAGGTATATTTAATCAGGTTTTGGGTACCATAAGGTTTAGTTAAGAGTTTAGGCAGGCACTAATTGCGATGATTTTCAGGCTAAAAATTACGCTTTGTCGGTTTTGCGTGTGGTTATTTGCACAGGGGAGATCTGTGTAATGCTTCTTTGTGTCGATGGGTTCGGTGTGTGTACTGTTTAAAGTTATAACACAGGTGGTGTACATTGAAATGGACAGTGTTTATTGCATCTGCCAGACATTTAGTGTTAATATGTAAAGTGAATCACTGAAATGGGACAGTGTTTTGGTGGAAAAGTTTTTTGCCTGTGGACAATGTATGTGAATCGCTAAAATTGTAAAAGTGTCAAACTCTTAACTTTGTTACATAGCTTTGTGACGCTCCGAGGTGTGGGGTGTTTTTGAGGGTATCTGATTGAAACCTGCTTTGTATATTATTAGGATTAAGGATAATAATGACACTATAGTTAAAAGTGTGGTAATTATTTGGGATAATGGTTAGGATGATACTAACCATTAAGATTGTTGTATTAATGCCATGGGAACTCTGTGAACTGCTAATCTTGACACTTGCCCCCTTTTTTTTCATTATGTTAAGGCTGTTGTTAGTTTATTGGTTTATAAGACTGTTGTTGGTTTATAAACCTTCATTATGTAAAATTATTAAGGTGTTGGTAGTAATGTTTTGTACATAAGTATATTTTTGTGATCTGCTACCCTTAGTACTTGCCACCCCCCTTTCCGAGTTTCATAATTTTTGGTTATTATGCCATTTTTGTACTAATCTGATATTTCTGATGAAATGTTGTTTTGCAGATATTGTATTAGGTCTAAAAACCTGTAGGTTGCATTCCTACATTATTTGTGTTCGTGATTTCATGTTTTTTATCTCACTGAAAATTAATTTTTGATTGGTCTTGTATTTAAAAAAAAAATTTCAATTTTTTTGTTGGGTGAGAGGCGTCAGTATGCTGCTATTAGTTTAATTTAGTTAATTACTTTAATTTTTATATTTTAAATTTCTGTTAAAATGTATTCAGGTATTCAGAATTAGCTTGTTTTCCTCCTCACCGGTGGTGCGCTTGTTAAGCATATTATTTAACAAGTATTTTTCTTTACATGGTCTGTGGGTGTGTATGGCCCCCTCCCACTCTCCCCGTGCGGCAGAGGGCTTGGTGGAAGCTCCTGTTGGAGAGTCAGGCAGTCTGTTTCTGGATCTTCATCAGGAGTGCTGAACTGACCTGTTTTGCTGCTGTTTTTTAATTATTACCTGCTTATTGGTTGTGGCAGCCTGATTATTTTTGGATTCACCTCGCCCTGCAGTTGCAAGGATTTAGCTGCCATTTATTCAGCACCACTGATCCAGTATCTCTGTCGGTGGGACCTCTCTTGTCCACGGTAAATTGTTTATTTATTAATTAATAATGTGTGATCACGGCCTCTAGTCCACTGCTGACCTATTATATGGACCCAGTATTTGACCACTATCTACCTCTGCCCGAGTGGATCCTGTGATACCTCGCCACCGGGAGATTCTCCACTGACATTTAGGAGAAATTAATTTCCATGGAGGAGTGTTAAATTTATTAGAGTATTAATATTAGAGTGTATCATGGTAGGGTATTCTATCTTTTGATTTTTCTCCTCCTTTCTGGACCCCCTCCCTTTTTTGGTATAAGTGTGTTGTGGTCTATCTTTAATTGTGTAAGTGTGGTTATTAGTTAAGAGTGTTTGGTTTTCATTTAATTTTTGTAATTTTGAGGTTCAGGTGTTACTTCTATCTGTAACTTGTATTAAATTTAATTTTTAGCAGTGTTTATTTTGCCCCGTGAATTGGTCTTGCACACGCTTTAATTAGTGATACGATTCCACCCATTGTGGACTTCGTGTGTCTTGTCTGTGAATACATTAATTAGGAATTTAAGGTATTTCTAGTGTAGTGGAGAAGTGTCCATTACAATATATATATATATATATATATATATATATATATATATATATATATATATATATATATATATATATATATATATATATATATATATATAATGTATGAATATTTGTCACATTTTCACGCGTGGCTTTTTATATTTATAAAGGTTAACCACAAATATGGTGGTTATTTGAAATTATACATTCATACATAAGTAAAAGCGAAATTTTCTTCCCAGAAATTTTTCTTGTTGCGTTATTTCTTTATGGAGTGTTAAGATGTCTTCCTGCTTCTCTAGAGAATTGCTCACTAACAATACAAGGAAAAGACGTTTTGTAATCTTTATAACACAAAGGGAAACCTCGACAGGCAGACAGACAGTTTAGGGTTAAAGTCGTCACTTCCTTGAATTCTGAGAAATTGCACAATTTTTGTATGGTTAACAAATCACTTGTCATTACATATGTGATAAAAGTGAAATTAGCACACACTTGCTCTTCTCAAAGACAGAACTGTCTACTAACAATGCAAGGAAAAATTCTTTTGCACTTTCGTTTAAGAAAAAAATTTGGGTCTGATATCATGAAAAAAATTGCAGTGGTTTTACGGTACTCATAAAATATTCTAAAACTTGCGCCAGTTATCGTAAATTTTAATAGCAAATTGTTCTCCATTCATTTGCAAGTCAACCATACTACATTGGAAGTCTTTTATAATGAACGTGTTGTTGGAAGTAATTACTAGGTCGAAGAATGAATGATTACTTTTGTATTAATAATCATACAAGAGCATTAAGAAGTCTTGCAATTACACTTGGTTCAAAAAGGCAATTATCTATGAAATGTTCAAAACAATTTAAATGGAAATATAGAATGCGTTTATCAATATTTAAGCATACGGCATTTTAACCTCTTTCTTGTGTAATTTTTCAGGTTTTATGTTATGAAGTGATTTCCCACTCTTTAAATGAGAGCAAGTCTCTCTCTCTCTCTCT